>NC_055995.1:78901155-79226601 GCF_018446385.1 Zingiber officinale
CAGGTATTGGTGTGAATTATGATCTATTATGCGTTGCTGCTATTCTATTATGCATTGCTGCTATTCTATTATGCGTTGCTTTTAATTGATGTTGAATTATTTGACCTTTTGCTGGTGAAATGTAACATCCACTTTAGAATAAATTTGAGTAGCAAATTTTAAAATAGAAGCACAAAAGGATTTAAAGCTCCAAATTTGAATTCGTAGAAAACATATTGTCGTTAATATTAAACATTATCCAATGATACGATAGAATTCTAGTTAAATTAAATATTTCTTCAAAATTCACTCACTTTTATATTTTCACCTTCAATTTTAATAACTTACAGTCTATCTTTTAGTTTTGACAAAAGACACCAATTGTAGATTGTGATCTGGATCAAACAATGGGGTAGATTAAGTTGAGCTTCTAATTTATGATATTTGTGGGGTTGAATGTAAAAGATAGCTAAATTATCTTTCTCTGTGTCCGCATACTTTTATCCTGCGTTGGGCGGTGAGCTTACCGTGTGGGGACGAGACAGACAGTTGAGCGCGGATCCGACAGAAAGCGATGCGTCAGCCTCCGACACGATACTGCGATTGCCACTAAATTCACACGAGTCACATATACCTTAATGTACACCCAGAAAACTTACCCGCTTAGTTATTTGTTCATAACGTGGGGTTGCATATGAGGTTCCCGACCATTCTCTCAGGCGACAAATTCGGGTTGACATCAGTGTCGTGCTGGTAATTTCTCATCTTAGTCATTTTAGGAAAAGTGGACAGAAAAACCCATCCGCCGCACCGCCCGCTCCAACCGCGCCGGCGGGGGCCACCAAAGAAAATCACGTGATCCTCTACAGCTCGTAGTGCAGATAAAATTTATTGGTGGACACGTGTCTATTACAAGTGGAGTGTGATTTAGCGGAGAGTTTTGTAAGCCGTGCGATCAAGATTCCCACGCGGCTCGGAACTATGTAGAGTGCATTTGATCTCCAGATCATGGACTCGCTCTTCCTCTTCCTCCTCTCTGCAGTCGCTTCGAAGCTGTAAGCATTTAGCATGCGGCTTGGAGACTCGTGCGCCCTCGAATGGCGGCGCCGAGGGTGGAGGAAGTGATCGACTTCTTGTTTGCGCGCGGCTTCTCTGCCGCAGCCGACGCCCTCCGCGACGACGTACTCTCCCGCTGTCCCACGAGCCAGGCGGCGGAGCTCGACCTCGACGTCGGCATCGCTCTCCCGCCTCTGAAACTTTCGACGCCATCCCTTGGCGGCGAAGGCGGCGGCGATACTGCGCGCACCAGTGCGGACTCCAGCTCTTCAGACACGTTCGTCAGCCTCGGTTCTTCGCCATTCGGTACGTTGGTTTTTTGACTCGGTTATTTGTTTGATCTCGTCGCTCATTGTATCACTTTGCTGTTTTCTGTGCGAATTTGACTTTCTTCCACCAATCTCGGCTCTCTGATGCTTTGTTGTCGCCTATTCGAGAGCCAATCTTTCAAAAAGACCTTTCTTTTTGTGTGCTTATTTCTCATTTAAAGATCAATTGCAAACGATCTTGTAATGAATCTGAGTAACTTAACCTTTTCAATTACTTTGATTTCATGGAACAGAACTTTTGAATCCCTATGGAGTCTGGTCACCTGCTCGGTCTAGATCGGATGAGGAATCAACTGATCGGCAATCAGACTTTGGGACAGCCAGAGGGTATAATAACTATTGGTATGATGATCAGATTGGAGAATATTGTGATATGTTCATCCAAACAGATTCTGGTCAATTGCACAGCGAAGACAAGTTCATCATGTCTGCAGAGGAAAAGGATCAGTTTGAGAAACAAGAAATGTTTGATTTTGGAGAAGACGGACATAGGCATAAGCATGATCATGTTGGTTGTAAGGGATCTGTTGATATGTACAATTGTCCTTTCCCAATTCGTGATTGCTGCAGTGGATCAAAGATTGATGAAAATGAGGAAGTTGCTGAAATGATTAGAAGCTCAAGCTTTGCTGTTTATGGCCGCTATCAGATCTTGGATGATCAGACAGAGAGGTTAGATGAATGTGGAGAGAATGAGGTTTGCTTCAAAAGGATACGTGAGCAGCCTGATACCATTATTCTAGAACACGATCTGTTTCATGATAGAAGTCGAGTTGAAGGTAAAGAATGCTCAGAATCAGATATCACAGAGGAAAAACTGCAGGCACTTGATCACAATGTGGTTAATGATAGTACGTGTGGAAGTGAGCTCTCTGCTTTTTATTTATGTTCTATTTATTTTGTTATCTGAACATATTTAATGATTTAGACCATCAATTTGTTAACAAAATGGGTTGGTTAATTTTGATGATGCAGACTAGATGTTTAAGTAAGAACTAGGATGTATTTCTTATTTTCTATTATAATTAGTTTACTTTTGGATTCTCTGAAAAACACTTTGGTAAAAGTTTGACATGCTTTTAGGAGACTGACCATTTATTGGGACTGTGAAAGAGATTCCAACCACCTTGTTCCATTCATTCCTGTTCTTGATGAGGTTTTGACTACTATGACTTTTTATTTCTTCCTAAGTCTCTAGTGCTGCATCATTTTGTTGATCTACCTTGAGCAATGTTAACTGTACAATAGGATGATGATTTAATTCAAGATTACTGGTCTATCCAAAGAGCAACATGTACTCTGGTTCATTCATTACATACATTTGTCACTTGGATACTAGCTATACTAGTAGTTTCCCTGCCATTGGTATTGAATCAGTCCATAATTTCTAATCCTTTATTTGAGCTTTGTTCTTTGCATATCTTACAGTGTGTTCAGACTCACTTATAAGATCTTGAGTTTGTGGTGTCTTTGGTTCTATTTAATAAAATGGCATGTTTGATTATCAGTGGTCAAATATTGGCATACTTAAGGGAACACTTTTTTGGTCGCTATTTGATTGCTCAATTTTCTAACTTCTCGGTTCCAATTTCACATATGACTCTGTAGTGTATAGCCTCAGTCAGGATAATTCTTCTTTTCCTTGTGTTATAACTCGTACCCATTCTGCTTTCCATCAATAAGAGAAATATTAGTACCCCTCTTACTAAGGGCTCCACGATACATCTAGATTATCCACTCTACTTCCTAACATCAAATTGCGGCAAACATGATCATTTTCTACCAAAGCGAAGTAATCGCCAAAGGAGTTTTTACTCCTCGAATTCCAAAATGACCGGAGTTAGCCCCTGGCAGCCCTCCCTCTACCCCTCTTGATTTCCCTTATCCCTCTCCTCTATTCGGTGGTCGTCGTCACTTCGTTTGCTCTTTTTCTTTTTCCATTACTCCAATGGCGGTGGTGTTCTATGCCTCTTTTCTCCCTCTAACTGAATATGAGGTGATGAAAGTTTCTTCTACGGGCAAAGAGGATCAAACACAACTGGAGCTGTGATCCTGGTTTTCTGTCTACTTCACCGGTTTTTCAGCTTTTCCGGCCTCCGGTGAGGCCCTCTGGTCAACAAAGGGGGGTAGCACATCAGTCAACGTTCACTAAAGGCAAGAAGCAAAAAGGAAAGCAAAAGGAAAGAAGCTTGATTGGCGGATTGGAGTGGCAAACCTCTACATAATTTTTTCTTTCCAATGGCAAAGAAGAAAAAAGGAAAGGTTTCTCCTAATAAATCTGACACAATGAATACCTCATCAATACCTGCATCAATTTCAAAAGGTTTCCAGGATTCTCCATTGGCCGGTCATTTGACTTTTGATTTGCAAGCAAACGAGGAAATTGATGAGGTGGCTGATGGATTAGATACTGCTCAAGTTTTGCCTCCACATCAACAAGTTGTAGGTCCCTTATGACCGATAAGAGGGGTTAAATTACCCTGCACAATAAAACAATGAATACCTTTTTCAAAATATCGGGCTTGCAAACAATTACATACTTAAAGAAATAATGATAGAATTAAAGAGGAGTACGAGACAAACAATTTACTTGTTGGCAATCAAAGGATTGCTACTCCAACGAAAATAAGCTCACTATGAAAATCTCCTTCTCGAACAAAACGTCGGAGGTGGAGAAATCTCGTATATGAAAATAAAGCTTGGAAGTGAAAAACAGAAAGAGATTCGAAGTACAAAGTGTGTTTTTCAAAATGGAGAAGCCCAGGGCTCTATTTATAGCCTAGTCGAAACTGGTTGTTTGCCGACGTGGCACGATCCGGGTGCCCGGACCCTCTCTGGGCGCCCCAGCATGGTAACTCTCATCTTCTCACAAATGGCTACGCAACAGATAAGGGATAAAATTTTATCCACTTCCGGGCGCTCGGACAATTGATCCACTCGACGAGGCACGAGGTGCCCTTGACCAAAGTGGTTCGGCCGCCCAAAGCAACTTCGGGCACCCGGACACTAGTCAACTCATAGTTGACTTTTTGTCCGGGTATTCCGCTCCGGCTTCGCTCACGTGGGTGATCTTGGTCATCTGGAATAGGGCTCACCCGAACTCATTTTTCGACCTTCTTGAGTAAGCTTCCGTTTCGGCTTCTCGTTTCTCAGAAAATGCCGCGCGCTTCCTTCTCGTCCGCCAACGTTCTCTTTCGCAGCACCTCGTCCCTCAGACGCATCGAGCCTGTCGACTCTCTCCCGTACTATCCTTTTCGCTAGCTGCATCTTTTACTCGACTTCTTGTGCTCCTAAGTTCTTGCACACTTAGACACAAGGATCAAACCACAACAGGACCTAACTTGACTTGGTTGATCACATCAAAACTACCACGGGATACTTACAATCTCCCCTTTTTGATGTGAGTAACCCAAGTTAAATTAGGATAAACCAAAACAAATAACAGTAAAATAACAGCTATATAATTTACAATTAATAACATGTAATGCAAAATCAAAAATGTACCCTCCCCTAGACTTAATCTTTAATTTTCCCTCTTTGATCACATTAAAAATAGGGTTACTAACTTAAAAAAATAGTAAAAATTCTAAGGGTAAAACATGGCAGTCAATAAAACAAACTCGTAAAAAAAATTTAGTAAAAGACTAGATTTGATAATATTAAATTTTTAAAAGTAACTTTATTTGTTGAAAAAATTTGAAAATTTTTGCCACTGTATAAGATTTTTATCCAGATCTGTGGAAAATTTTTCACAAAAAGATAAGTTTTATCAACATGATAAAAAAAATATTTTTGGCAGAAACATATATTTCTCAAAATAATTATTAAAAATAATTTTTCATTTTGAAAAATCTTAAAAATATTTCTAAGTATGGAGACCAGAATGTCTGATATTAGAAAAATTGATTTTTCAAAAATTGAATGTCAGATAATTTTTAATATTAAAAATTAATATTTTTTAAAGAATTTATAGAAAATTTAATAACGGTAAAAAAAATTTAAAAATATTTTCTTTAATAGAGAACATGATAGTTTATCACCTAAAAATAAAATTTTCAAAAATAACGTTGCAAAATAACTTTAAATTAAAAAATATGATTTTTGTAAAAAAATTCATAACAAATAATATATTGGTAAAATTTTTTTGAAAATTTTCTTACAAATAGGTAATGAAATCATCTTTCTTGAAAAAATTAAGATATAATTAATTTTGGACAGAAATTATACGAAACAATTTATTAAAAAACATTATACAATTTTAAGCAAAAAAATATTAAATCAAATTAAAAATAAAACATGCATAAAGATTTTAATCTAAGTATGATTTTGGAATCCAATATAGGTTCCTTTCTACTTGATTAGCCAAATACTTTTTAGGAATAAATTTTCGTGATAATTTTCTAATTTGGCCTTTATGATATCTAAAATACCAGTTAAACCTTCGATGATATTTGAAATTTCTTTTTGGAGCGTGTAAAAAATTTGATCATGAATTATCTTTTTCTAACATTTTAATTTTATCGTTTAATTTTGTATTTTCATCCATTAATTTCTCAAATTCTTCTTTTAGGTATGCATATTTTTTTTTTGACTTTACATACTTTGTTCTCTTATTATATAAGGATCTATTTAACATTGGCACAATTTTATATAATTGCTCTGGAGGAAGCTTACTTACCTGACTTACCATATCATATTTGTCAGTAGACGCTCCCCCTTTTTTACTGCTTTCTTCTGCAATGTCCCCCCTTTCATTGATGCTCATCTCCGAGGTGCTTTCGTTGTCTTCAAGTAGGTACTCGACAATTAGTGATGTTCCGGTAATCTCCTTGGTCCCAGACTCTTTTGAAGGCGAATCAGTATCTATAGCAGAATCAAATTCTTCTTCTTTTGATTGTTCGTAGAGCTCTAAGAACTTTTCCCAAAGTTCTTTTGCATAGTGGTAGTTGTCAATTGTGTCGAGTTCTTGAGCAGGAAGAACACTCAGAAGGTGGAACTCGGTCTTATCATTCGTTATGAATTTGTTGTGTTGCTTTTGAGTCCAAAGATACTCCTCGAGTTCTTTTCCATCTGTGCTTTTGGAGACTTCAAATTCAAATTTCATAGAAAGCGTTATATCAAAGTCAGTTCGAAAAAATCCCTCCATTCGTTTCCAGAATGCGAACTCCCCCTCGAACATTGGTGGGTAGATGCTAGCTCCGACCATCTCGTTGCTTCGGTCGGCAGTTAATCCTTCTGAAGCGTCCTTGCTCTGATACCAATTGTAGATCCCTTGCGGCCGGCAAGAGGGGGCGAATTGCCATGCACAATAAAACAATGAATACATTTCTCGAACTATTGGGCTTTCAAACAATTACACACTTAAAGAAATAATAATAGAATTAAAGAGGAGTATGAGGCAAACAATTTACTTGGTTGGCAATCAGAGGATTGCTACTCCAAGGAAGATAAACTCACTGAAGATCTTCTTCTTGAACAAAACGTCGGAGGCGAAGAAGCTTCGTACACGAAAATAAAGCTTGGAAGTGAAAAACAGAAAGAAATTCAAAGTACAAAGTGTGTTTTTTAAAATGGAGAAGATCAAGGCTCTATTTATAGCCCATTGGTGGAAACTGACCGTTTGCTAACGTGGCACGGTCCAAGTGCCCGAACCCTCTCCGGGTGCCCCCAGTGTGACAACTCTCATCTTCTCACAAATGGCTACGCAACGGATAAGGGATAAAATTTTATCCAGTTCTGGGCGCTCAGACCCGCTTTGGGCACCTGGACCGTTGATCCACTGGACGACGTACAACTCAGAGTTGACTTTTTGTCCGGGTATTCCGCTCCGGCTTCGCTCGCTTGGGTGATCTCGGCTATCCAGAATAGGGCTCACCCAAACCTATTTTCCGACCTTCTTGAGCAAGCTTTGGCTCCGGCTTCTCGTCCCTCGGAAAATGCCGCGCGCTTCCTTCTCGTCTGCCAGCATACTCTTCTGCAACACCTCATTTTTCGAACGCACTGAGCTCATCGCCCGTGCCATCCTTCTCTCTAGCTGCGTCTTTCGCTCGACTTCTTGTGCTTCTAAGTTCCTGCACACTTAGACACAAGAATCAAACCATAACAGGACCTAACTTGACTTTTTTTATTACATCAAAACTACCATAGGGTACTTACACAAGTCTCAGTTCTTGTCCACGTGGATGATGATCAAACACTAGCTATTGTGGAGGGTGATGAGGTGGCTAATAGCCCTCCAAGTCAACCTCCCTCAGCTTCAAACGGTGTTGCCAAAGGTCTGGGTACTGCTGCCGGTGGAAAGGGGGCTCAAGTTCCGGTTGCTTGCGAAATGGGGGCTCAAGGTTCGGCGAGGCATGACTCCTGGGCAAATGTTTTCAAAGACAATCGAAGAATGAACATGGCATCCCATTTGCAACAATCGCAGCCCACCAGAAAAAGATTGAGTTTCGAGTATGAAGACATTGAAATGGTTGAGGAATCGGTTGGTTTTTGTCTTGTTGGTTGCTTCATTGGGAGACATCCGGGTAGAGATGGTGTTGTTGTGGTTGCTTCTAGATGGCGTTCTGTATAAGTTTTACATGCACAAAAGCAGATCGGTATTCTATCGTTCGACACGAAGGAAGATTGGGACAAAGTTTTGTTTGCTAGTCCTTATTTTGCTTTTGGAATTCCTTTGTTCTTGAAGATTATGCTGAGGTGTTTTTTATTTAATGAAGATGGGCAGTATATCCACGCTTGCATTCCAATTCATAGCTTGCCTCTAGATTGTTGGTCATCGAAGGTTCTTGGTCTCATTGGCTCAGAGATTAGAAGGCCTTTATACACCAACAAACTGACTCGTACGTGGTAAAGATTGGCCTATGCTCGTCTCTTGGTAGATGTTTCAGTTTTCGATGAAAAGATCAAGACGGTACCAATTACATTGCCCACCGGAGCTCAACTTGATCTTGAGATAATATATGAAGTAATGCCTAACTTTTGTGATGATTGCCGTAGGCTAGGACACTGGAAGGATTCTTGTAAGAACTTTGGCCGGAACCCTCCTCAAGATGAGATACGTCACAATCGCTCCCAATCCGCAAGAGGAAGACCTCAATCGAGATATAGACGAAGGCAAACAACTCATCCATAGCCTCCAATTAAGTTGCTCATTCTCCTTATTGGCATTAACGGTTGTTGAAAAGACTATTCCCATGGCAGTGGAACCACCACCGACCCTAAAATTGGAGGTAGCAGCTCCGAGAGACACCGTTCCTCACCCTCAACTGGCTATGGAGACTTCCCTATTATCTGAGAGCTCTTCTGTGGGTTCGGGTCCTATGATGGCAGTTACGGTACAGGAAGATACTGATTGAAATGTGTCCTCTTCAGTCTCTCTAAGCACGGAGGATACGACTACCACAGCCATAGGCAGCAACACTTCAAGTTCTGCAGAGCAGGGAAGTGAACCGAATAACACAGATATGGCACCCTCTTCATCTCTGACTCTTGTGGGTTATCGACAAAGTGTGCAGAATTTACGTGTCCCAGCAGCCCGCTCACATGGACGATGAAGCTAGCCTCATGGAACATTAGGAGCTTCCATAAAACCCTTAAACATGGGGAGTGCAACACCTCAAACAAAAAGAGATTAAGTGATGGCGCTTATCGAAACCAAGCTCAATGAGGATACTTTGGATATCATCATGCAAAAGAAATTCTCAGGTGTGGGAATGACAAATAACTTCACTTATTCTACTTGAGGTCGTATTTTGCTCTTTTGGGATATGCACAGGGTTTCTCTGGACGTTCTTATGGCATTAGATCAATATATGCATTGACAGTTGCATTTGTTCAATTACAGGTCGGGTTTTCATGGTGACTTTTGTATATGGTTTACATTCTATTATGCATGACAACCCTTGTGGAATATGCTCACACTTCTTGGGGAGATGAAGGATGAACCTTCGCTCATTACTAGGGATTATAACTCATTATTAATGGTCCAAACAAGGAAGATGGTTAGCCGGTTACCAATTATGAATTGCAAGATTTGGAACGTTTTGTTCATACTTGTGGCTTAGTTGATCTTTGCTCCATTGGATGCCGGTTAACATGGACAAATGGATAGGTTTCTTGCAAATTTGATTGGGCTATGGTTAACTCACATTGGATTATAGCGGACTATGAGAGTTATGTGGATTTTACACCTCCCGAATGCCCTATCAGATCACTCTTGCGGTATAGTTTTGACACTTGCAAGGGAGAATGGATTCAATAAGCCGTTCAAATTTTATAATATGTGGACACAAAATGATGGGTTTCAAGACTTGGTGGTGAGTTCATGGGATGATCCTGTCTCTGGACATGCTTAATATGTACTCAAGGCAAAGCTTACACGACTAAAGGACAAGTTGCGGCAACTTGATAAACTTCATTTCCAACACATCTCAAAGCAAGCTCTAAGGGCCAAATTAGTGCTAGAGGATGCCCAACGAAGCCTTCTATATGGAGTCGAACCTCCAAGTGATTATAGGATGATGAGAAAGAGAGCCACAATACTAGCGGAGGCAGAAAATCTTTGCTATCAACAACGAGCAAAGAGTATCATCTCATGAATAGTGATAGGTGTACAAAGTTTTTCCATGACTTGGTGTTGACGGGTGATTTATATCTGACTGAAGGTCAATGCTAGAGATGTCATTTAAGAAAAATCTGTTAAGATTTCTCGTAACCGAATTCTGCTATGGTTTTTAATAACAGAATTTTGTTACGGTTTTTCAAAATAGAATTCTATTATTGTTTTAATGGGTCTATGGTTTAGGCAATATTTATAGGGATCATTATAAATCTATTATATTATGAGAATCATTGAATGTGATTTTCTTGTGTAGAGAGAATTCTAATAAAACTTCGGCCGTTTTTGTAGAGTATGCACGCCGCCGAACTACGGTAACTCTTCTTCCTCGTGTTTGCTCTTTCTTGTGCATTTTTGTCTCGTTGCTCCGTGCGATCTCTTTCTCTCTTCCTCTTCTTCTAGATACATGTCTGATGCTTTGTAGACATCAAGTGATAGAGCTCTCGGTTGGGTAGTAGTTGCTTTCTTGATGTTTTTCTTTTCTTAGATGTTGGTAGTTTTGTGATGATGTTTAGATCTGATGATGCTTTTCATGTCATAGACATCTAGAGTTGTAATAGTCTTGTGATCCCCCCCACCTCCCCAAAAAAAGAAAAACTAGTTAAGTTTATATTATAATATGTTAAACATCTTGCATTATAATGTCTGCAGGGACATATTGATGTGCAATCTTTTCCTTTGCAGTTTCTGTCCTCATTGAAGTTTGCTTGTGGTGCAGAGTATGATCCTAAAATAAAAAACGATAGCAAAGGAGATTCATATAACAGAAACATATTTTCTGTGAACAAGATGGATGATGGGGAGTTGCAAAAAGAATGTTACAGTATATCACCTTTTGAAGAGGAAGTGTACAAACAAGGTGCTAAATCTGCCCATGGAGATGGGGATTGTAGGATGTCTAACAAAGAATTACAGGAACCTGAAGCTGTTGACTTGGAATTAAAGGTTGATATTGGTGATGAGCTTCGTCTTTATAATTCTCATGAAAATGAACTAGAAATATTTGACTTGAGAATAATTCACCGTAAAAACAGGTTCGGATCCATAACTTCCATCTAGACCATTTTTGTGCAACATACGCACCTACTTCAGAAAACAAATGTGCTGAATTCTTGTGCATCAACTTCAGGACTGGCTTTGAAGAAAGCAAAGAGTTCCCAATTGTCTTAAAATCAGTTATAGCAGGCAGATATTACATTACAGAGTATCTTGGTTCTGCTGCATTTAGCAAGGTTGTTCAGGCTCATGATCTTCATACAGGAATGGATGTTTGTCTTAAGATAATAAACAACGATAAGGATTTTTTTGACCAGAGTTTAGATGAGATTAAACTCCTTAAGTTTGTTAACAGACATGATCCTTCCGATGAGCATCATTTATTGCGCCTTTATGACTACTTCTACTATCAGGTATTGTCTATGTTATTCTATTTTGAATAAAATAATTTGTATATGTTAACTCCATTTGATTGTCAAACACTGTTTCTTAGTTCCTCGTGGATGTCTAGTTCTTATTTCTTCATTTGGTATAAAATATAAAAAGTTCTTATTTGTTGTTGTTTTCTTTCTGAAACAAAAGTGAAGGGAAAGATCCTCACGAATCTATTACTAAGCAACACCTATGAATGTAGTACAGAACATGTACATTGCTTGGAATAGTTGAAAGGAAAAAATGGGAGTAACAAAATTAGGATGATAGACAGAAGAAACCAAATAAAAGAAAAGTGAAAAAATTGTAATGTTAGTAGAAATGGTGCCCTTCCAATCAGTTGTTCTTGCTACTGGACATGAAGCAGACATAATCTATCCAACTTATATTCCTCTATTAGAAGTGACATGTGCTTGTGGGCAACACCAACATTTGCAGGGCTCAGTATACCAGCAATGCACCAGCGGAACAGAAAATACATGTACCAGCTGCTTGCTGCTCATAACAGATAGTCATGCTAGTGTAAGCCAAGAAGCAGGAATAACATGTGTCCTTGGCCTTGATAATTAGCGACAAATAACTAACTCTCACCAGTGCGAACCTATAAATAATCAATCCTGCAAGTGGGGTAGGAGATTGGACTTGAGATCAGAGAACCACTGATATTCCACCCTGCTTTATTCCATATAAAGCTATTGTAGCAGTTTGGAAAGGAGAGCACTTTGGCCAACCTCATCTAGATGCTGAATGATAGCCAATACTCAAGGTTCTCCTGCAAGAATCGAAAACTTACTTTGCGTGGCCTGAGTGGTCCAGAATTCAGTAGTTGTGCAAAATCTATATTATTGTTTCATCATTTGGAAGTTTTTTTAATTGATATGGATCTGTTTATTAAATTCCAAATCTTTTGCATCTTTACAATTAATATTAAAAATTAATTAGATATCTGTAATTTTGAAGCTGTAATTAGACATCTGTATTATTAATGTCTGTTCTCTGCATCAAAGATTGGTTTTTGTATTTTTTTTTGTTGCTTTACCTCTGGATATATGCTTCCTGTTGTATATTTATCACATACTTTAGTAGCTAGCACATAATATCAAAATGTTGACTCTAATTTCTTTTGCATGCTGGTTCTTGCTGATAAACAAAGTGTCCTGATATCATCAATTAAATGCTGCAGGAACATCTTTTCATTGTTACAGAGTTGTTAAAAGCTAACCTGTATGAATTTCAAAAGTACAATCATGAGTCTGGTGGGGTGGAATACTATACATTGTCCAGAATACAGGTATGTGATTTACTTTCTATAGATCATGAGTGTGTTAAGTCGATATGAGAACTGCTTGATTGCTAAGAGCCTTAGGTAATATAACCCTCCATCTGTATCTTAAAGAGGGAACTTATGCACAAACATTATGCTGCTGCAGTTTTAAACATTTAGTCAAACGATAAGTAAAAAAATCTATGCATAGGATTTACTATGAATTTCATTATCAGCATCCTCATTGACCAAGCGTTTTGTAGACTTAACTAGGAATTGATTCCTGAATGTCTAAATATTATTTTTCCCTTGAGAAGCTATTAGGGTTTTGATTCAAAGCAGTCCTACTAGTAGGGAGAATTAGTATGCTTAAAATTGTTTCATTTCTTTGACAACGATTTGTACTATTATCCTTCTGTAACAGGATATTGCTCGACAATGTCTAGAGGCTTTATTATACCTCCATCATTTGAGGATAATTCATTGTGATTTGAAACCTGAGAATATCCTTCTCAAGAGCTATAGTAGATGTGAAATTAAAGTCATTGACCTTGGAAGCAGTTGCTTTGAGATGGACAACTTAAGCACATATGTGCAGTCTCGCTCTTATCGAGCTCCTGAAGTTATCCTAGGTCTCTCTTATGATCAGAAGATCGATATCTGGTCCCTAGGTTGCATCCTGGCTGAGCTGTACACTGGTGACGTAAGTTCCACTCTTATCTTTCTAACCTAATTTATCAAATATACAATACTACACACTTTGGTGAGGTGCATAAAAATTTTGCGTGTTAGGTGACAGTTCCATAAAAATGTTGAGATTTTCATAACAAGATCTTCTAGGAAAAAGTTACTTGTGTTCTCTACTACATTTCAGAACATATTAGCAATTGTCAGCAAAGCTTTGCTTAATTGTTATATTTTGAATAGGATATAAAATTCATAAAAAAGATTGAGCCAGAAAGCACCTAGATATTATATTTGGTAATTCTGTGGTCTTGGTTCCACCAATCAATTTGAAAATTTCAACTGTTGAAACTGTTGGCTCCACAGTGGGCTTCAAAAGTTCAAAGATGGAGGTCCAGGACGATTGTTTAGTGTCTTGCATGTTGTCGCAATGTATTGTGTTTAATTTAATCAATTTTCCAGGTGGGAATTAGTAAGTTCACTCTAATCTCGATGAGCCTCTCACAAATTGCTACAGATTGTTAAATACTTCTTCATGCTAGAACTGTATCGACACACATCAAACAAATTACAGTCTAAATTTTCTCTGCTATTCAGGTACTATTTCCAAATGACTCAGTACCCATGATACTTGCTCGGATGATCGGGATCCTTGGTCCAATTGATGAGGAGATGCTTTCACTGGGACTGGAAACAAACAAATATTTCACTGAAAAATATGATCTTTATCACATGAATGAGGTCTCTCTCCCTCCCTGAAAGATTTTTTTTTTTCCTTGTCAATTACTCATGCTAAGCTTTATATTTCATGGTGGAATCTGAGATCATATGAATGCTAGGTAGGATGAAAAAAAAAGGAGTAACAACTGCTTGTTCACCGAACATTTTCAACATAGGAACTCTTAGTCATGCCACTTAAAGCAAACCAAAACCTAAGAGCATTACAGCTGAAATCTTCCATGGCTTTGTAAGAAATGAGAAATCTATTTGCAATCATGATCAAATGCCTGTAATGTTGACATACATTTACATATTGAGTGCAGCTATCTCACTCAAATTAGCTGTCATGAATGCTTGCTTGCAATTATGTACTCTGAACTTTCGGGCACGCTCCAACTTTCTAACAAAACTGACGAACATATCCTCGTTACAGGAAACAGACCAAGTCGAGTACCTAATACCCGAGAGTTCCTCGCTGTCGCATCAGCTTCTAGATTCTGATGCCAAATTTGTTGATTTTCTTTCTTGTTTGCTCCAAATAAACCCAAGGAGGAGACCGACAGCTAGTGAAGCACTAGAACATGAATGGCTCTCCATCTCCTACCATTGACACATGAAGTGTCACTATGCAGTCATAAAGATGAAGAACTCATACTCAAGCATGTACACAGAAGATTCAACCAAAAGATTCAAATAACCCCTTTTTCTTGTAAGTATGCAGTTTGGCCAGCGCCAATTTTACAACGCGATCGTGCAAATATTACATAATTGTGTCTTTTGCGAAAGGAAAGTGTTGCGTATTTATGTAAATAATCTGTCGGATATTGTAATATTGCGGCTGAGTTCATGCTTGTCTAAGTTTTGAGGCTTTCAGTGTTTGCAGCTCCCAGAACTGATCTCTACCATTGTTCCTTCAGAGAGCAGCTGTGTTGGGTTGTGTTGGCAAGTTTTATGTAATCATGGAAAATGATTTTCTTGAGATGATATTTCAATATTTTGAACAATATTATAGTCTATTTAATTATTAAAGAAATAATTAAAGCTTTCTATTATGAAAAAAAGTTAAATATTTAGTTGTGTTATACTTTTAAATTTATCATTTTAAAATTTGTAGGTGCTAAAAAAACATAGTTTAAGGGGAACACCCTAATTTAGTTGTATATGGTAAGCTGTGGAGTAAATAACTACAAGAGAAAATACATAAGATTATATAAAAGAAATATTGTTAATTTAAATTTAAGCATATTAGATTAATATTTAAGTATTAATGATTAGGAGTGAGTAAAATTTTGATTTAACAACCGATCCAATTGATTTGAAAATTTGGTTTTATTTATTTGAAAATTTATTTATTTTAAATATTGATTATTTTAATTAAATATGTCTCATTTTGAATTTTTAAAATAATAAACCGATTAAATTGATTTTTTATTATATAATAAATAAAATTTTAAAATATTAAGATTTTTTATTTTTTTATAAAATGGATTAATTTTTTTCTAACAATTTTATTTTTTTCAAAAAAAATTAGTTTGTTTGTTTGATTTATAAAATTTGATTGGTTCAGTTGGTAAAAACAAGTTTTATTTGATTTTTCTATTCGATTCAGTTTTAATTGAATGTTTAGTTATTTTGAAACTAGGGAGTGTATTTAAAAATTAGATAAATTGAGGGTGAATTATGAAACTAAGGACTAAGTAGTATATTGAAAATAAATAAATAAACTGAAGGGCGAATACAATTTTCCGATAAAAACTAAACCGGTCCGATAAGAAATGGGCCGGTCCGGCGGGCAAAGAACCAAGCCGGGTCAGGCCCACTGACTATCTAAGACGAGCCCTTTCCGCCCCTGCAAACCTTCTTCCTGCTCTAATGGATTTCGAGGATCTCATCTCCTTCCCCACCCTCCTCTTCCCTTCTTGAAGTCCCTTCGAATCTCTCGTTTTGAGGTGCTGGAGCTGCATGATCCAGGTAATTCGTCCAAAAACCACCCTTTTGTTTCTTTGATCTCCCTCTTTTTGGTTCCGTAGCTGATTCTAGGGTTCTGAAATGTGCTTTTGAAGTTTGTTGAGTTTACAATTTGCTGTCGTTGGCTTAGGCGGTTTGTCGAAAGCTGCGGAGGAGGAAATTCTAGGTTTTTTCCTGTTCAATGGATTCGCGCCTAACGGAGGAGCGCACCACGGGCCTGGACTTGAACGCAGGGGAGCTGGAACAAGGAAGTTCGGACTCAGGTGCTGAACTTGTTTCTGATACTGGAGGAGAAGTAAGCACCAGTGCAGAATGTTTGGTTTTTCGTAACTCGGAAGGAAGCGTTTTGGCTGCTGACGGAGTCGCGGATTGTAGCGACGCTGCAGAAATAACAGAGAGTTTGAGGAATCGAGAGGAGAAGCAAAGTGGTACAAGAAATCCTTTCTTCACTGGTTGTGAAGCTGATCATACACCAGAAAGGAATGTGGTTGAGACATTGAACGTACTGGCGCTTGATGTTGAAGGTGAGATCAAGCCAGCCGAGTTTGAAAAGAGTGGTAGTGAAGTTGAAACCTTTGAGAAGCTTGAATCTTCTTTGACAGTGAAAACAAGTTTGGAGAATGCTGCACACACTGATAACTCACTAAAGGGAAGAATTCTGCTGGCAGGAAATGAAATATTTGAACGCCATTTGGCGTCTGCAGATGAATCTGAAGTTCAGGGAAAGGTAGAAATGTATTACATGGAAAGAGCAGGTGTTAGCAAGACTGCAGAAGCAATGAATGCTCATTATCCTTGTGAGAACAAAAACAAGGGCATTCAGTGTTCTCCTTGTGAAGCAAATTTTAATGGAGAGAAAGATGAGTGTTTGAAGAATGAAGATGAAGCTGAGCTTGTGGAGGAAGATACAAGGAATGAAGAGAAGCAAGATAACATGTCAAATGTCTCATTCGACAATGATTCAGTTGCTTCAGCTCTTCAGGATAAAGTCCTTGATTCAGTAGTTTTGGAGCATCATAGCCGAGTTGGCACTTGCAAACCTGAAATTAGTACATTTGGTGGAGCCCATGATCTGGGGAAGGCAGAACCAACCACTTTTGATCTTGATGGGGATGGAGTTGAGATAGCAGAGGATACACCATGTCCAGAGGGTATTAAGGTTGAGATCTCAGAGTTTAAAAATCAAACTGAATGCAAAGAGGAACCCTTATCTGATAAAGTTTGGAACCAGAAAGTTGATGAACTAACACCACCAGACGAGCATGTTGCAGTTTCTGTAGTTGATGAACCTGAAAAGAGAGCTTTTGGTGATGGAAAATTGGAAAGCAAGCTTGTTGACACAGAATGTTCATCAGGGAGTGGTTCTTCTGCCAATCATGCATTTCTGGAAGCTGACAAGTTGGAGGTTCAGGTGAATACAGGGGATGAGTGTATGGAGGCTAGTGATGGAATTGAACTTTCTGGAGATCCAGAGAAGGTAATCCAAGTGGCAAATGATGATTCAGAGATGGGCCTGGGAACTGATGCATTGGATGCAGCTGCTGAAGCTGATGGAGCACCTAGTCAGATATTACTGCAGGATGGCAATGCAATCAAACTACCTCAGGATTGCCTTTCTAGTGCAGATAAAATTGAAGGTTTACAAAAGGAGGCAGTGAATTGGAAGGTCGTTAATGAGCTATGTCATGGAACAGAAGTTTCTGTAGTCGGAAGTTCTGTTCAGAATGAAGGATCAACTCATAGTATCTTAACTGATGATATGGAAGTTGTCTGTACGGATAATCATTACAAGGAGTCTGTTGAGTTGGATAGACCAACTGTAGCAGGTGAATCTTCCATGTTACATAGTTCTGAGAACAATACTTTTGGGACAGAGATGACTTATGTTGACTTGATTCAGAATGATCATGATGAAGAAAGCTCCATCCAGCAAAAACACTTTAAAAAGGTCGGCGTAGTGTCTTCAGATGGTGATGAAAACAATCAAGTGAATAATGATAAAATAAATTCAGATATGACTGGTCCAATTATGGAAGTAAACATTTCTGAAAAAGATCCGTTGGGTGAATATATTCCAGATGTTAGTTTCATGATTTCAACAGAGTCTGATGCAGATATAGACATTCAAGTTGTGGAAGTTGACACTGGAGATATTCACTTATTGGAAGAAGCACACATGATTGAGAGGGTTTCTGGTGCAGAAACAGAAACAGAGGAGATGGAAATTGATCGATGGAACATGAAAAATAATGAAAGTAGTGCTGCAGTAAATGATTCCATTTCAAATCCTCAAGTATTAATGTCAAAGAACCAGTTTGTTGTTGATGAAAAACTCAGTGTGGGAGATGCTAGAGTTTCCTCCTCAAATTTGGTTTTAGAAGCAAAGTCAGACCAAGATATGATGATTGATGAAGAACTCTCAAATGGTAACAAGCAAACAGTCGCACATGTTGCTGCAGAAGCTGAAATTTCAATTGAAGATATTGGCCAACATACCTGTTACTCCTTTCCTTCAAAAGATGAATACAATTTTACTATTTCTGATCTTGTTTGGGGCAAAGTAAAGAGCCATCCTTGGTGGCCTGGCCAAATTTTTGATGTATCTGATGCATCAGATTTGGCATTGAAATATCAAAAAAAGGACAACTTTCTTGTGGCTTATTTTGGGGACAAGACGTTTGCTTGGTGTGATGAATCTCAATTGAAGCATTTTGAGATACATTTCCCACAATTGGAAAAACAAAGCACTTCAGATGTGTTCACAAGTGCAGTTGATGGTACATTGGATGAATTCTCTAGACGCATAGGGTTGGGTATGACTTGTTTCTGTTTGCCTGAAGTTGTCAGCATCAATTGCCAAAAGGTTGAGAATGCTGGGGTTCGTAAAGGTAGCAATGGCTATTTGCTTGACAGACCTTCTATTTTAAGCTACTTTGAACCTGTCAAGCTACTTGAATATATTAAAAATTTAGCTCAGTTCCCTGATTATGATACTGATCGCCTGAGCCTTGTGCTTGCTAATGCTCAGTTGAAGGCACTTTACAGGTCTAAGGGCTATCCAGAACTTCCTTCTTTTAATCTCTTTGATGGTGGAATAATTGACTGTGATGACGACATTTCACACTTAAATTCTGAAAGCATTGGGAAAGATTTGTTCGAGCAATCATGTCATATTCTCTGTGATTCTGGAGAACAGAGATCACGAGGACACAAAAAACAGAAGCATGTATTGGAGGATGGGAAAAAGCAAAAGAGCTTATCTGAGTTAATGCTACCTGAAGATTCTCAGCTAGAAAATGGTGTGATAATTAAATCTTTTATTGAAGCTGATCATGATTCAGTTCCATGTTCTTCTAGCAAGAGGCACAAGATTATTGACATTGATTCATCTGACTCAGCAAGAAGTAAGAAGAGAAGGCCAGAGTCAATAGGAGATATGGAAATGTGCCTACCATCACCAGCTATTAAAAGTTCTTTTAAAGTTGGAGAGTATATACGTCGTGTTGCTAGCCAACTTACTGGGTCTTCCTCTAATCTTAGGACTTCTAACGAGGCATCTCTGAAGGTCTGTAAAGGGGATAGTGTATATGATGATTTTGCGTCTGATAGTTTTGGGGATACTACGATGGAGAGCCCAAGTTTTGAACTAGATGATTCAGAGTATTATGCCTCTCCAAATGAAATGTTCTTGCTGCTGCATTTGGCAGCCAGAGATCCTATTGAAGGGTATGATTATCTATCTAGTCTAATCAGTTTCTTCACTAAATTTAGGAACTACTGTGTTTCTTCTTCTGCTAGTGAAGAGAAACATCTTGAGGAAGAAAGAGCTGAAAAGGATAAGAAACGGAGAGTTGAAGCTTTGTCGGTTTTTTCTGAGATGATAGAAACTGATCACATGATGGATTCTTACTGGTCTGACTTGATATCTCATAACCGCCCTACTAAAATCGAAGTCGAAGTTCATGCTCCGGCTCAAAGGAAAAAGAGGAAAACTTCAAGACAAACATCTGCTCTGATTTCTGTTCCTGTTGTACAAGCCACAGAACATATTCAAATTGGAATAGCTTGTCCCACTATGAAGCAAGTGCTATCCTCAGATAGGCCCATAATCAGTGTCAATGCAAAGATAGTCGATAGGTGTATGCCTACAGCTTTGGTTTTGAATTTCAATAAATCCAGTCCTCTTCCTTCTGAAGTTGATCTGATTAGGATTTTCTGTCGCTATGGGCCCATAGTGGAAGTAGCAACAGAAGTTCAACAGGAGAGCAACAGCGTCAAACTAATTTTTAAGCGGATTACTGATGCCGAGATGGCGTTTAGTAGTGCCAGAAAATATGGATGGTTTGGGCCATCACTTCTCAGTTATCATCTCAGATATCTATCGTCAACACCAGATACTTTTGCTGACATCCAGCAATCAGACAATTATGCTGCACTACCAGAACATAGCAACTTGGAAACTCCAGGTAATATCTGTTTAATTATGTCTAATGTTTTTCTAGAAGCCAATGTTTTAAGATACAAACAATATAGCACTCATCAAAAGCAGCAACATAAACAGTCTTCATTCATTGCCAGGGAATGATTCTGATTCCAATCTCAAAAACAAATGTGATGCAGTATCTATGGAGAGTCTCTGTGCAGACATCCCTTGTGACCATCCATCAGTATCTAATGCTTATATAGACACTAATTCCCAGAACCAAAGCGAACTAGTATTCGCTGGGAATGGTAGAACAGACACTACTGCTGTCCTTCATACATCTGCTTCTGATACTTCTCCAAACAACAGTCTCCTGATGCAAAGTGATACAGCGATCACAGAGGAGAGCAAGACAGACTTTTCTGGTGACCATCTGTCAGTGTCAGTTGCTTCTCCAGATTCTGATGTCAAGAACCAAGACAATGCAGTACTTGTGCAGAGTAACACTGATGCCAACCTTCCTCGTGACATCCATCCACCGACATCTAACATTTGTTCAGATACTGATCTCCAAGACAAATATGATACAGTATCAGACATAATTCTCCAAGAAAATAGTGATGCCTTAGTCAGATCCACCGACTCTGACATTCACAATGAACTTCATCCTTGTATATATGAGGTTCTGCCTGATAATCTCGATGACAAAGGTGATGCAGTAATGATAGAGAGCAGGCCAGTTGCTTCTCTAGATTCTGATATTCTGAACCAAGGTGATGCAGTACCCTTGGATAGTGACACGAACGATCTTCCCTGTGATCTTCATTCACCAATATATGACACCTCTGCTGATACCAATCTCCAAGAAAAGCATGAAACAGTGTCAGACACCACCATTAGTGATGTTATAGTTAGAGATTGTGCTGGCATTCACAGTGAACTTCGTGCTTCCATATCTGATGCTCCAATACTTAATGATCTCCATGCAAAAAGTGATGCTTTACTGATAGAGAGATCAGTTACATCTCTAGATTTTGATGTTCAGACCCAAAGTGATGTAGTACTCAATGAGAGTAGCACCATCAGCCTTCCTTGTGACCGTCATCCGTTGAGGGCCGGCTCTTCACAAGATCTCCATGAAAAATGTGAAACGGTATCAAACATCAACATTGATGAAAACAGTAATCTTGTAGTTAGAGACGACAATAACTCTGACTCTGGCAGTCAACATCATGCTTCCTTACCTGACGCGGTACTGATAGAGAACAGTGAGATACAACTTCCTGGTAGCATTCACCCATCATTTTATATTGCTTCTACAGAAGCCGGTCTTCAATGTGAAAGTGATCCACTACTCACAGAAAGTAGTAATGTCAGTTCTTCCAATACTATCCATGGATCAACACTTGATGCTTCTCCATACTCCGAGCCATGATAAACTAGTGATGCAGCACTAGTCGAGAGTTGCAACTTGGATTTTCCAGGTAAGATTCATCATGTACACATAGTTCTCATCTCCCAAAACTGATCACAAGGAGAAAAACAAGAAGAGATTTTTCACTTACATTGCATTCCGTTCAAGTTCAAATTAGTATTTCCGTTCAAGTTCGATTAGTATATCCAAATAATTTGTTCCTTTGTTTTGTTGGATTGCTAGTCTAGCTCAAACGTCTCTCTAGGATAGGCATGGCAATGTGAAATAGAACTTTGACACCTAATAGTTGTGATTTATGGTTTGCTGTTTTTCCAAATATAGGTGGGGTCAGCTATGTTTTTCCAAATATACATGCTTATGCAAATTCATGCTTTCCATTCAGCAAAAGCAGATAGAGTTGTCTTGAACCTTATGCAAGGTGTAGGGGAAGAACTAGTTACAAGAGTTGCAGATGTGGATGATCAAGATGGCTAGATCATCTTCAAAGAGTTCATGCCGATGTGTCATTAAGGTATTATCTCTCTGCTTGATTTATCTCAGAAACTCCTATGGAGCAATTAAGTGCATGTTGTATAATAGATGTAATCTACTTTATCTTGAGAAAATTAATACAATGTTGAAGCACGCATCTTCATGCTTCATCTAAAATATTTTTACGGTGCTATCTGAATTCCTAACATGATTGATTGTCATTACTATAGTTATTAAGCCCCGACTGGACCGGCTTGTCGACTGAGAATAACTAGACTCGGGTCCTTCATCAGGTCGGTTTTCTAATCAGATGGATAAGCAATTGAATTGGTCAAAAACAGCTTGAATTGCCCAATTCTATAAATTTGTTACAAATATCAGGTGCAAAAACAAGAAAGAATCTAAAATGAGAAGAGTCAAGAGTTAAACCACATATTTGCCTGGCTCCATACACCTTGTAAAAAGGTACATCAGCCATGTCCAAATTCACTTCTCTCACCTTCTACTGGGCATGCTGCTGGCATCTATCTTGGGCTGACCTTCTCGATTCCTTTGACTCTTTCACTCTCCTATTGCTTTTCGCCTAATCTAGCAACAAACTTGAGACACTGCATAGCGTGATGGATGACTGAACATGCAAGAGAACTGGGGCTCACAATGAATTCCTAATGATAGGCTACGGGATGGTGCGATATGGCAATAGGAAGGGACACACAGAAGAGAGGAGGGGAAGAGACAAGGATGAAAGTTCACGAATGTCAAGAGGATGGGAAAAAAAAAACTTTTCCCCTAAGTTAAATTTTAGTTTAAAATTTATCTCCTTTTTTTGAAAAAAAAAAATTCAAGCATTCAGATTTCGTCCTATTAGTCTTGGAAGAAATAGACGGCCTTCTTCTCTGACAACGTATGCACGTTTAGTTCCACTTCCAAAATATTTGTCCCAATTGAGAAATAGAGTGTGAGGGTCAAAAAGTAGATACCATGATCATAAACTTTGCACAAATGCAGTGGGTTTGGTTGAAATGTTATGGTTGGATAGTCGACCATTGCCTCGCGCTCATACTACTTTATTTTAGTATTCCATCTTCTGAGTCGCAATTTCCGATTGACCTCGTCAAAACTAACTTGGATTCAATCGGTGGCTTCTATTGGTGATGAACTACACCAAAACTGGCGTCCGTTTCTCAAATTACACTTGATCAGTGATGGCTTCAAGAACAGTGCCCAGATCAGCAAAACTCGACTTAATCCCAGAAAACAAGAACGAAATGTAACTCAGAAGATATCAAATACAAACAAAATTAACAAGAATGGCTTGTAATTTCATAGAAGCACAAACGCAATAATCTAATAACAAGTTCAGGCTACCTAGAGTATAGAATGAGCTTCGAATGCATGATACAATATGCAACTCGAGGGAAAGAGAGATCATAAGCCAGATAATTCTACATTTTGAACAAGTGCCATCGTTTGAACATCAAAAGCTTGAAAACTAGCTAGTACAAAAAATCAGGCGTCTAGCAACTGAATAGGGAGATAAACTAGCCCCACACTATAATTTCCTTTCGAGGTAAACCACAATTAGAGTCCAAAAGTATACTGGGAGAAGTTAACTGACGGCACAATACATGGAAATCAATTGTCCCTGTTAGCACGAAGAATGCAAAAGAGGCAATCGGGTTTTTGTACCCGAACCGTGCTTAATTACGACAACAATGATGCAATTTACCAAATTAAATTATTATTTTTTATTTCATTAAACTTTTTTTTTTTATGAATATGAATGACTATATAAATACAGACAACTAACAAGATAACTCCATGTACTAGGTTTTATGATTCTTTATACAGAACAAGGTGCTTCGCAGTCACAAAATTGCCATCATTTCTCAATTCTCAGCTACCTACATCAGTTTAGCTCATCATACTAGTAAAGCTGCATTGTCGATGAATCAGAGCTTTCGACAATTTTATCATCCATATTTTCCAAGGTATAATTTCTTCTTCAGTGCACATCGCATGAAATAGAAATGATGTCGATCCCGAAGGAAAGAAAGTAGAAGTAAATTAGAGCCAGCCGCATGGATTATGAACATGGCCATTGTTTGGAGCTCGAGCAAATGATTACCACTTCCTATGGTAATCGAGTTCCAAAAGACAGGAAGAAAGAGCTTCCCTTGCGAGCCGGTTATTCGATTCCACATATAGCACATCTTCGAACAGGCTCTTAGCCTGTTGCAGAAGCTTCAGCTTTTCCCCTCTGTTGTTTCGACGCAGGTTGGATCGCTGCTGCAAGGCCACACCCCATCTGTACAAGGCTACATCGAATATACTTGTCTAAGATATGTGATCTTTTAGAAATATGGCTGGCTGAGTACGGAAGAAAAAAATTGGCACGACAAAACAAATAATATATAGTTTCAGTTGAAGTACGAGGTTACAAATTATTGGAACTGAAAACATGTTTCTGAAATTATTATTTATGGTTTACTGAAAAGCTAAGTCACGACTGGGGATCGAATTCATAACTGACTTTGGAAGGACATATGTAGTCCCTGTCTCTACGAGGATGCAGGTTCTCCTTTTCAGGGTAAACATGAACAAATTGATTGCTTAACTGAAAACTAGTGTTAGATTCAAGATTCAAGGTAAACTAGAACGTGCATCAAATGTTTGGAGGACAAAACCTGAATAACAGAACATGATTTAACTTTGAATTGCGTGGTGCTTTCGAGATTAAAAGGCCAAAACTAAAGCAGAAACTAAAATATGGTATAACTGCCATTGAGGCAAAAATCATAAGCCATGGCGGGAACGTGAAACTCAAAGATGGAACATGATAGCTGATAAACCAGAAGTAAGCTTCTTAAATCTTCCCTGCAATCTTTTTCAGGTTACAAGGCCATTGAGTTAAAAAAAAATAATGAAATGTTTTTTCTCTCTCTTGACATAAAAGCTTACTGTTTGTGATTTTGTAGTGAGCCCTATAAGGAGTTCCCTAGTATATGGAAAAACAAAACAGATCAAGAAGAGATAAAGGTCAAGGTTGATATGCATGGTTTTATATTGGCATCATTTTAGGCAATGATATTTGACTTTAAGTGATAACAAACAGCGTTTTGATGTTTAACAACAAAAGGTTTTAGATCACAATCAGAACTCCAGTTCTTGAATCATAATATCAGTATATCACGTGTCTACGTCTCTCCTACACATTTAGGGATGCTCTATTATAATCTAAAGTTGAAGATAAATACTTGAATACAAGGTAAAAAATGGCAGCTGTTTGAGATTGATTCATGAGCCAAGTCGTATAAGATTTGATACCTGACGCTCCCAAAAAAATTAAGGTTCTATTGAGCATGTTGGACTGTATAAACCAATATTAAAGTTTGTCTATGTCCTTATTCCATCAACACTTAATAATCAAAGGGCAAGGGGAAATGAATTCATACCATCTGGAGCATAAGCATTGCTCTTAGTCACAATAGCGTCAAATTTATCTATTGCAGCCATGTATACCTTGTCAGCATCAGCAGCTGCTTCCTGTACATGTAGAATTACTTATTATTGAACAGAGAGAAAGAGCTACATGAAGTTCCAGAGTAGCAAATTAAGAAGCAGCCACAACATTATATAGTTGGTGTATAATAAAAAAAAAAAAATCCTCTAGATAGCCAAAACTAATATTTCCAGAAGAACAGATTCACAGGGTGGAATAAGTTTACTCAATGTTGGCATGGTAAAAGAAGAATATCATCAACAAAGGAAAGGAGTCTATATATTGTCAAATTTTCTCATCATATCATCATTCGCTTGCTACATAAATAAACCATTTAATTTTGAAAAAGGAATAGCAACAAGTCATGTCTCCCAATTTTGGGGGTTGGCTAATTGAATCCCAGGCTGCTATCAAAGCTTTTACCGTGTCAACGAGAAAAGAAATTCAACGTGTAAAAATTCAGATTTCCTTTGGTTTACACACACAATAACTGATGCAGGCTGACCGTGACCTTGTTATGGTCTTTGGCTGACTGCAACTTTGATAGTATAGTTTATGACTCTTTAGCATCAAATTTAACTGGAAAGACAATTATTAAAACAACATACGCAACATAAAGGTTCATGCACGTTGAGTTTTTTCGCTCATATTCAGACTAGTGACTTACTGGTCCAATATCTGCAATCAATTGTGCACGATATGACAGAGCAAGACCCCAATTATATAGAGCTCGAATATCACTCCCATCAATTGTCAAAGCCATTCTATACTTTCTTCCTGCCTTACCTAGCAGTTCTTCACACTCCTCACAAACATCAGTAAGGGCAGAAGTAAGGTTGTCTCTGCTTAAGATTCTTGTATCCAATTTCTTACCTCTTAAAACAGTTGACTTTTCATTTAGAATGACATCACTTTTGGATAAGAGAGCTCTCAGTTGTTTGCTAATCTTCAATTTTAGTTCTCCATGCAAAAGATAAGCATTACCCAACTGACCTACAGCCAGCAAACTCATTGGCTTCAAATGAACAGCCACAGAAAGCAATTTCTCGGATCTGTATAATAAGGCATCTAATGCTGCTTCATCGGTTTGAGACTTCATATATATCCTAGCCTGCCTTAGAAGTTCTGAGGCTTCTTGGACATTTTGATCAAAATCACCATCAGTTGAATGCGTTGAAGAAAACGAAGATGCAATCTTGCCTTTCCTAACACCGTCAATTGGATAATCAGTTTTCACTCCTGAACCACTGAGATCATTGCCAAATTGGTTGTTAGAACCAATGCTACTTATGCTTTCATCCTTTAAATTGCTACCATGATATTCATCAGAATGCAAATATGACTTATTGTGTACCTCAAATTTCTGTTCTAACATCAATGATTCTGCAGTTTCTTTGAAGAAGTCTATATTTTTTGTAGCTTTCTGGTTTGAATTACTACCCATAGAAGTATGCCCATCATTCCGAATGGCATCTTCATAATGATGCCTGAAAACCATTTTCTGGTAGTGTTCTTTCTTTGTCTTGAACCGAAAACTTGCATTCGGATTGTTGAGTTCTTCATCAAATGGCAACATATCGTCCTTATATCTTTGATCTCCGGTGTCTTCGAATTTCTTCACATCACTGACTGATCCACTATTTTGATTTGCTGCTGCGCCCTCTGCGACTCTTAAGGGTTCTTGTGATTTTTCGAGATTCGGATTAACAGACTTTTTGCTAGATAAATTTACACCATTTCCACTTATCACAGTTGATGCTGCAATATCACTCGCTTCAGTCTTTTCAACAACTGAGACTCCCTGCTCCGACAGCTCTACCTTGTTAATTGCATTACTCTCTTGTGATGTCTTCAGAACGGTGAAGTTCTCCTGCAATATATTGCCAAAAAACTGAAGAATGTCAAAAGCAATCATCCCCAGTTCCCTTCTCTTCCGGCTTGGCTTTTGGCTCGACTTTTTCCCCTGTTCAAAATCCGTCTGTTCATCCACATTGACAACTGAAGCAGAATCCTCCAGCGTCCTCTGAGCATGAACAATCCTCGATCTCACATATTTGAGAATGTCAACATAATCCTTAAGCCTACTCTTCTCTATACGATTAGATTGGACGCCTTCCGCTAATCCATTTCCCAAATCTGAGACCTTTTCGTCCATATCTTTCAGAAATTCACTCACATCTTTGATTTTCACATCAAAATCCCAAATTGACCCACTGGCGGCGCTCGCCTGGCTCATCCCGGCCGAGAATCCAGCCACAAAAATCACCACCGAGACAGGAAAAATGGCCATGGAAGAAATCCTCGCCCTAGATACCGCCAAAGCCGAGAGAAATCCCAAAAGAAAGAGGAACCCGTGCTTTCGTTCGTTAATCCCGAAAGAGGCTAAGAGGTTCCGGACGGAATCGAACTTACCCGATCTGTAGGATTCATCGAGGAGATCCGGGTCATCCCACCCGCCATACCTGGACGGAATCGGAGTTAAACCGGAAGAACCAGAGAGGGAAAAAGAAACTACGACGGGCTTCCGACTCCGGTGTCGATGGTAAGGAAAGGAACGATATTTGTGGAACAAGGGATCGAAGCGGCCTCGATGAAGAAGAAGTGGAGCGAGTGGAGGCGAGAGGCTAAAGACGTGATCTGAAAGCAGAACAATCTCCATCGAGCCGCCCGCCTCCGCCGGCGAAGAGTTAGAGTGGATCGATGGCCGCAGGAGTACATCGTCGTCATCATTTCTTTCAGGATGGATCGATGATTAGATGCATCGAGATTCACGCGGCGCATCTGAAGTTTCCGCGTCATCATCTTTCTTCTCAAACGGTCCATCTAATTTCCAATTTGGAATATCTGTCACAGGTAAACATTTTCCATTTCTCTTTTCTGTCTATTTTTATTAAATTTTTTTATTATATTAATTTTTAAAAATCAACAACTGTCAGAATTACAATTTAAATACCAACATCGTCTGACACGGATTTTTTTTTTAAAATAATAAAAAAATAATATATTTAGATTCTAGGGTAGTGTAAAAATTTATGATAATTCGAATGAGTCTAGTCCAAGCTACTAAGTCTACCAATAAATTTTAATTAATGATTTAAGAATTTTAAATTTTTAAAAAATTAATATATAATAAAAGAGGATAATACAGTTAAAATATTTATGATATTTATGTTTAATTTTAACATTCTTATGATAAATTATATATATATATATGTCAATTATCTTAAAATTATAAATTTTTAAAATATTTTGATCAATGATTGCAAGCCAATATTTTTAGGCACATCAAGACCCTAAGCCACTTTAGAAACATGTAGAATTTGAAATGGATCCGGAATCTATTGATGATCTTTCATCATGCTCATTTCAAGTGCTATAAGTTTTTGAAATATCTTGAAGTCTATATATATATATATAGAAATATTAGTTAGAAGTTATTAACAATAGCCATCAGAAAATTTTTAAAATTTATAATTTTAAGATAATTAACATATATACATAATTTATGGTAGGGATGTCAAAATATGACATTGATACCATAAGTATTTTCACTGTATTATCCTCTTTCATTACATGTCAATTTTTTAAAAATCTAAATCTTCTAAATTTATTAATAAATTTTGGTCAAAATTATTTGATGAACCTAACTAGATCTAATTATTACTATAAATTTTTAATATGCTCTGGATTCTTAAATATATCATTTTTTTATTATTTTAGAAAATTAGTACACACAAGTAGTGTTGGTGCTGGTGTTGATTTTTTTAAAAACTAGCATTGTTGATTTTTAAAAAATTAGCATGGCTGTTTTTAAAAAACTAGCACAGCTAATTTTTAAGTTGAGTTGATTTTTTAATAAAATATAAGGAAAAAAAAAAATCAAAAGAACACTCATTTTCACTAAAATCCTTAAAGAGAACACTTATTTCATTTATTATGCATCTCATTATACATTTACTTTTTGAAATTGTCATTAATTTTGACGCCACTGTAACAACTGTTAACTAATTTGGAGCTACTATACAATTACGACAACCACTAACTGTTTAGTTAGATATAATGTAATTTATCTTGTAATGTAATTAAATTTATAATGTAATGTAATGTAATCTTGATTACATTACTACGTTTGGTAATGTAATGTATATAATCTTTGATTACAAAGGTGATTACATTCTTTTGTTTGGTGTCCATTATTTTTTATAAGGCATGTAATTCATATTATTAGAAAATGACAAAAATATCCTGTGACCTCTATCGGCGGTTGCCACACCTCTGCCGGAGTTTGCGGCAGCCATCGGCAACCAGCTGCCGCCGCCACCGTCGGTCGCCGCAGCAGGCCACCGTCGGTCGCCGCAGCAGGCCACCGTCTTCGCTAATCGGCGGCGATGGGTGACGACGGGAGACGACCAGCGGGCAACGGTGGCGGAGACGGACGGCGATCGGCGGCCGGCGATCGGCGGCCGGCGATCGGCGGCCGGCGATCGGCGGCCGGCGATCGACGGCCAATAATTGGCAGCGGTGGTGGCGGTCGATTGCAGGCGACCAGCAGCGGCCGACGGCGGGTGGCAGGAGGCGGTCGACAACAGACTAGGGGTATATTCGACATTTAAACTTTGGTGAAACAATGACCTCGTAATGTAATCGGATTACATAGCATTTGCTTTGTAATCCAGATTACAAATCTTCACTACCTTTTGTAATCCAGATTACATTACATTACAAGTTTTAAATCAAACCAAATAAAATAATCGACTTTGTAATGTAATCTAGATTACATTACAAGGTAGATTACATGCTACCAAACGCAGCCTAAATGATAACGACTATTATTTTATAGCTACTACTACATTTAAATTATAATTAATATTAATGACAATCTATTTTAACAGTTATAGTGCATAATTGTTATAATATGGGTACTTTATTTTTTATCAATATTACATTGTAGCACCGAATTGACAGGTATTTATATGGATATTTGTTATAATAGATCTTGAGGTTAATTATCAGCAAGTGCAAAATGTCTCGTTGAATGACTAACATCCTCCATGTAAAGGGTTGCTGTAGTAAGTTAAAATACTCTCCGTGATTTACCTAACTGTATCTTATCATTGGGCTGGAGATATTTGACTATTTAGAGTGAGCGATATCATTTTTTACTACAATACTATATTGTAGCAATAATAACTCTTATAAATACTAATAATACTATAAAATAGTGATGGTAGTCGGGTTTACCCCGAGTAATATAGTGAGGTTCTCCCGAGCAATAAAACTGAATGCCTCCCGATAGGTTGAATAAACATTACAGAGCAATAATTCTAAAGTCCCACAAAATAATGTTATAGAGATTTCTACCAATCAATGATACTAAGTTCAACCAACCAATATCATCAAAACCCCACAGAGTGATGTTATGAAGATTTCTACCGATCAATAATATTAAAGGTTCACTAAGCAATGATACTAAGATTCCGCAGAGTAACATTATCGAGGTCCACCGAGCAATAATACCAAGTTCTGTAGAGTAGCATCATTGGGGTCTACCGAGCAATAACACTAAGATTTCGCATAGTAGAATCCTCAAGGTTTCGTAGAGCAATAGTATTAAGTTCTTCTGAACATTGAGGATCACTTCACTTAGTAAAACAAATCTTTTGCCATATATAAAGTGTGGTGAAGCTCCTGGGTATTAACATGTGGCAATCTTGTTTTCAGGGAGGAATAAGAGTTAGTAAAAATAGATAAAGAGTTAGTAAAAACAATTCTCATGTTAACACTCTCACTTGATGCTGACTACCTAATCATCGAAACTGATGGATGTGAAATAGGATGGGGAGGAATTTTATTTAGAAAAACAACCAAGTATGACCCTAAAACTACAGAAACCTTATGCAGATATGCCTCTGGAAAATTTCAAGAAAAATGGCATCTTAGGATTGTTATTAGTATATGGTGTAATCTTTGTTCTTGGGGGATGTCCTTCCTCATAATCCATAGTTCTCATAGAGCTTTCAGGGTATCTTACTTGTAGCGGTTGTGGTCTGAAGTTACTAGTGCTACTAGATTCGGCTGGATTCATTAGATTTACTGTTGAGAAGTAATCTTATTTTTTAGCAATTATGTTATGCTCTTCGTCGAAATATAACATCCAGTCAGGCTCTAATTTATGGTGTAAAAGGTCAAAAGTTTCTAATTCTTTTAAATCTTCTTTAGTGAAATAGATGGCTATTTCAAATGGAATTTAAACATATTCATTTAGATCATCATAAAATAAATAATTATTTTCCGCATTATTGCTTATAGGAGTTTCTAGTATGCTATATTCAATGTTCATTAAATTCATATTAGTTTGATTTTCTTCATTATCTTCTTCTTGTGATGTTGAAGGTTTATAATTATGAAATCTTACTATAGAGCTTCCATGTCTATCTTTATAAATAATGGATTCCGTTGGTTGTAAGGTTTGTGGTTTATTGTTTAATTCTAAATTAAGAGTCCAATCAATCCTGCAAGTAATGTTGATGAAAAGTCCTTAGGTTTGAGGAAATAAATGCCTTTTGTCGTAAGGGTTTCAATAACATTAGTAATTTGAAATTTAAAACTATTGTTAATATTTGTCATGGTTTTTCCTTGAAAGATTATGTCTATTTGAATATTATGTCTTTGAAAGTCTCCATACCCTCTGACTTGTACTAAAATTTTAATATGTTCTATAAAGTCCGGGATTGTCAAATTGAAGTTTGGACAGAAATAGGTAATTCCTAAATTTCTATTCATATCTACTTCAATGAGTCCAATAACTGCCTTATCATTGTCAGAAAATCTTGAGTCGTAAAGGACTAAAAATACTTTAGCTCCTATACTTTTTCTAGTAAGTCCTCTTAGTCCAAACACTATTAATCCTAGATGTATGTAGTGATGTTTCTTTGTAAAAGTGTTCGTGCCGATTCTTCTGTCATGAGTGTAAATCTTTCTTCACCTCTATCTGGTAGATGAAGTGGTTGTGTTCTGTGATGTATATAAAGTGATGTAGAGAAGGATAATAGTCCTTGATTATATATTCTTTTTGGGTTTAAGGTATTTAATTGTTCGTTAGAAAAAGTGTCTAAATTATGTTCTATGTCTATAAGTTCTTCTAATTGATAAGTAGCAATATTTGTTGAGGACCTCCTGAGTATTACAGATAAGTTTTTATTTGGTTGTCTTAAAATTTGTGATAATCTAGAAAAACTTTCAGTTTGTTTCTTTGTTCGTAGATCCATTTGAAATGACATCTTGAGTCTTATAAGTAAGAAATTTATAAGTAGTAGGTTGTTGTCGGGTAACTGTTTTTCCTAAAGATAATTTACTAAGGTCTTTGTTAATACTTTCAAGAGTTTCTTTTAGATTACTTGTGTGAGTATCTTTATAGATATGATTTTCGAGAGTTAGTAGTTGAGTTTCTAATACCGTGAGCCTATAATGTAAAGAAGTAAGTAGTGCTAGTATGGTGTTATTTTGTTGTACTAGTACTTGGTCGCCTTGATTTACTAGTGATACGTTACTGTAAACAGTTTCTTTACTTTTAGCAAATTATTGGGAAAACTCAATAGCTTCTTCGTAATGAGTGTTTCTAAATTGTATTTTGTTCATAAATTATAGGGTCCTAAAGGGTCTTGAGGCTCTGATACCAAATTTTTACGGTAATAGATTAACAATGAATTTTATTTAGAAAAACATTCAAGTATGACCCTAAAACTACAGAAACCTTATGCATATATGTCTCTGGAAAATTTCAAGAAAAAGGACATCTTACCTCGTTAGATTTTGAAATATTTGCAGTTATTTATTGTCTAGAAGTCTTCCGATTATTCATTTGTAATAAGCAAGAAATCACCATTCAAACCGACTGCGAAGCTATAGTCAAGTATAGTCAACAAACTAAAGGATTAAGTACTAAGAGATGACTAAAATTCACAGATACTATTATTAATAAAGGTTTACGCATTCACTGGGAACATATAAAAGGAATTAACAATTCTTTAGCTGATACTTTATCTCGTTTACTCCACTAACATTTTATGTTTAGGTAATGGATCGACCAAGGAAAGTACGCACCTCGTTTGCTACTAAAACATTAAGATTTGGAACACAAGAATTACAACAGTTTACACAACAAGAAGATCAGTTTCGCTCTTTATTCAGAGACAAACTAGATCACATTCAACACTATTTGATAGATAACATTTGACACATTCCTACCATCCCTGGTAGCTCAGGACACAAGATATCAGTCATAAATGCTTTGCCAAACTATTTTCTAACAACCATACAAAAGCCAGTAGACAAGAAATTCTCTTATTATGTAGTCTTTTCTGGGCCACAAGCTGGGGTATATGCTACTTGGGAGGAAACAAATATGGCCATACAAGGCCTAGAACATTCTTTCTTTAAAGGGTATTATTCACTTGAAGAAGCTTTTAATGCTGCCAGAACTCAACTTGGTGCTAATTTCTTTATTAGCACTTTATTAAAAACAACAACTATGGTGCCAACTAGCTCACAATCAGAAGAGCCTCCTACATATGCACAAATTACTGAAGGAATTCATGGGTCTCCTTCCTCTTCCACAACATTAGAAGAAAAGAAACCACAACGGGCTAACTATCTAACACTGGGCCAGTTAAAAGAACAAGCTGCTACAACTTTTTCTCAAAGAACATCCGTAGCCCATATATAGGGCCTGCCCAACACCATACCCGAGGAAATTAACTCCTACGTTCGGAACCTAGCAGAACAATCCACACTACAGACATTTTTTTGAATTATGTGAAGCACTAAAGGCCTTCTACAAAAATCCCCCTCCTGGGATAACTATTACCTATGAAGCAGAATTTGGCCCAAAACTTAAATGTCAGAAAATTGGGCCAACCTGTGAAGACTCTGATAAATACGGATGTCCATGCCAGCTGCTGTATTTCTTCCGAAAAGCCAACTTAGACTATGAAAGGTATAAAGCAATTTCATACAAAGGAAGGCTTATCACTCCTTTTCTTCTGATGGATTACGGACTACTATACAAAGTTTGGGTACATGATCCAGATTCTGTTAAAGATTTTCATAAAAAGCTTGGTACTATTATTTCTCTGACCCTCGAAGAAGAGGAAACGTTTGTTGTATGTACTTTTGACAGCTCTCCACTGGAATGGCTTAACCTTAATATTGAACCAGCCAAACATCTGGTTAAGCTGGATATCAATGAAGTCGGGGGTATCCAAACAGAACTTGAAGATTACCCATCTGACCCTGATCTCCATTGGGAAGCTCTCCCTACTATTGAAGATCAATTAAAGCATTAGAGAGCATCAGTACAAGGAACTAATTGGGCTTGGGATCGCTTGACAGATCCAGACAATTACTTCCTAGTAGGAGAAACTTACACTGAGAAGATCTATTGGCCAAAAGATATGAGAACTAGATTCCTCCCTTTCTCCTTCAAAACACAGCATACGACATTGCTTCAACATTATAAAAGAAAAACTGAAAGATACTGTCAGAAGAGACTAGCCAACTCTGTCCTCTCTGCTAGAGCATATAGAGCAGCACTCCACAGAGGTATGCAGCCAGACTTAGCCGGAAGTTCACAAACTCCCTCTCTGGACCTTACCAGTGACAATAACCTCGACAACTTAACGGAGACTTAATAAAGTAACGTCATCCATGACGTCATCTCCCATAAACACAACACTACAGTAATATCTACCAAAAACGTCATTCCTGACGTTTTTTTTTCTGCCAACCAGCCAATATGTCCACCCACCTAAAACGAAGCCATCTGTCCTCCCAACTAAACCCTTCTTTTGCCAAGCCCCCTTTCCATTTCTTAGTGCTTTCCACTTCTCCTTCACCAAGCCTTCTCTTTCCAGGCCTCTCTTTCTCTGCTTTCCTTCTCCTCGAAGAAAAGCTCTCTCCTCCGCCTATAAAAGGACCCCAAAACTCTCTTGCTGAAGCATCCACTTCCCCCACTACACTCACTACTTTCCATACTCTTCCGCTGTTCTTCAAGTGTGCTCAAGTGTGTTTGTAAGTTTTCTCTGTCAAGTTATGTAAAAATTCAGTACCTTTATATAATATATGTTGTTTTCTATGTAAGCTATCTTTATGTAAAAAATTTATGTAACTCTTGTAAAAATTCTCTACTAAATAAGATCTATGCTTATTGCTTGTTTTATAATGACAATCTAAGTTTAGACTCAAAAAGATTCTGTCTCTCTCGTCTTGGTTCTTTTCTCCAGTCTTTGTCTTAGTAACCAACAGGTGAACAGTAACTGCTCAGGAATAACCAAAATCATATAAGCCCTGTGCGGGCTAAGTAAGAAGGGTAGCAACCCAAAATCTTACGCATCAGCCGGGGCAATGATTGAAAGGTGAGGTCCTGAACAAGTGAGGCTCCCTGGAAAACAAACAAGAAAAGAAAGCAGTTTAGTAAAAAAAAAAAGAGTAAAAATTTAAAAAGTCAATATATTTAACCGTACCATCACAGTATTGTGACCATCTACTTTATTTCTACACTTCACTATTACTGTATTTTTCTTTTACTATTTACTATTTTACCAAGAACTATTACTGTTTATTGTTAATCTACTTTCATAAAAATTTGGTATCTTTATTTTTTTTTACTGTTAATCTACTTCTGTTTATTATTACTGTTTATTGTTAATCTACTCTGCTTACTATTACTGTTTACTATTAAGCTACTTCTGTCTACTATTACTGTTTATTGTTAATCTACTCTGTTTACTATTACTGTTTATTGTTAATCTATTACCGTAAAAATTTCTATTTACTATTACTGTTTATTGTTAATCTATTACCTTAAAAATTTGGTATCATACATATATATATATATATATATATATATATATTTCAAATTTAAATTTAAATATCAATATTTTCCATTCATTTACCTTCCTAGTTATAATAGTTATAAAATTATAATTATTATAACTATATAATAACTATGATCTAATAGCTGTTATAATTATGTAAAAGATATAATCCCGTAACTACTCCACCGACTTAAAAAAATAAGTACAGGTTGAAAAGGTAAAATATATAGTAGTGGGATGAAATATTATTATAATAATACATAAAAGAGGGATGATAATTAGAAATGTTTTTTAAATTTTTATCCAAAAATACAAAGATATTTTAAAAAATAGATATGCTCTCTCTATTAGATATGGGCGTTTAATATTCATTTTTAATGCATTTAAATTTACTGAAGAATATAGTTAGACCTCAACTGTTTCTTAGTCCAATTGTTAAGAGCTTTTGATTATGAACGGCGTGGTTCTTTTGCCACGTGATACAATGACATGTCAGACCATATTTTCTCCTATATTGTGGTCACTTACATTGACTATTTAGATTAATAGTTACTAGTTATCTATGATTTATCTTCTTTATATTAATTTAAAAATGAATTGAAGAGAATAAGTGAATCATCTTTTACTACATGATGCAAAGATATATTTTTCCGTGTTGACCTAGGGGATGGATTAGCAAGGACATTGGGATGAGCAAATCGCCTTTTGCCACACGATGCAATGACACGAGTCCTCTCGGAGCGGTGCGATGATTAAGGCATGGGATGTTACCAGATGAAATATTGGAGTCGAAACTCGACTTGTTCGAGTATGTCCTCCCCCATGTCTTGACCACCTGCACTAATAGCTAGTAGTCATTCATGATTTACCTCCTTAGTGTTAGTCAAGGGATAGGTTGGCGAGGGTACTGGGTAAGTGAATCGCCTTTTTTGCCGTATGATGCAATAACACGATGTCCTCTCGGGTGGTGCAATTGTTAAAGTATGAAGTATTGTCACATTAGGTCATGAGGTCAAAATTCGATGTGTCCGAGCATGCTTTCCCCATGCCTTGGCCACTGCATTAATGACTAGTAGCCACCCATGATTTACCTCCTCCGTATTGACGTAGGGACGAGTTGGCGGGAGTGCTAGAGGTGAGCGAATTACCTTTTTTTTGCCACATGATGCAATGACACGATGAATAAAAAAATCCAACTGGTAAACTATAGTTTCTCGATTTACCTTCTTACAGATGGTAGTGAGACCGACCAAGTTTCTCAATTTATCTCCTCATAGATGGTCGTTTGTACTGGTCAACTATAGTTTACTGATTCACCTCCTCATAGATAGTTGTGGGACCAACCTTGTGAGGCCAGACGGATTCTACCTTTTGCTACCATGATGCGAGGACACGGGCCCCGGGACAGGGTGGCATCAAGGAAAAAAAACCCTCCCTGTGCTGATCAATTACGGCTCCCGATTTACCTCCTCTATCAAAGGGAAAGAGTTTGAATCTTGACAAAGTCGAGGAAAAAAAATCCTCCCCGCACATAAACAACTATAGCTTCTCGATTTACCTCATCACAAATGATCGTGGTGCCGACGTGTGAGGTCGTTGGGGTGGTGAATTTCATTTTTTTGTTACCATGATGCAATGACACAGATTGTGAGGGGCACTTGGGGATGCAATGATAGAGTCATTTAGTGATCAGCTATAAGTCGATCTCATTATTTACCTCTTTTCACATAATATGAGGACGGGTTATGAGGGGCGCTTAGGGTAAGCATAAGCGATGTCCAATTGGTTAGAAAGTGAGAGATTTGTTACAATGGGATAGAGATGAATTCCCAATGGGTGTATGTTTTGGGGTGAATGTAATCATCATTTGCTATCATGATGTAATGACAGAGTGATTGGTGATCAACTATAAGTTGATCTTGTGATTTACTTCTCTTCACATAACGTAAGGACAGATTATAAGGGATGCTTAGGGTTAACGTAAACACTTTTTATTACAATGATGCAATGACAGAGCGCCCCCACGGGTGTCTAATTGGTTAGAGAGTGATAAATTTATTATTGATACGGATATACATTAAGGGTATAGGAGGAATTAGGAGGAGGAAGAGGGGCATTTTGGTCAAATCACTGTTTAGGGCACAAGAGGAAGAGGAGACACTGTTCACGAGGGGGGGGGGGGGGGGTTCGGGTTTCTTCCACCGCCAACGAAGCTAAGCACACTTCAGCTGCCTTCGTCGCCTCCTCCCTCGTTGCCGGTGAGCCACCCCTTCCTCACTCCCTCTCCTCTTGTCGGCAGACGTCGCCAGTCGCCCCTTCTCCCCCCCATCGCGAACACCGCTGCAATCTCCTCCTAGTTACCTAGTATCGCGACCAAGGACAGAGGTGCTGCCGTCTTCGCCTTCTCCCTCGACGCTGACGGGCCACTACCTCCCTCCTCTACTCTACCTCTCCTCTTCCTCTCTCCCCATAGCCTTATCCATTGAAGTTGCTGCCAACACAGCCAACGACGCCTCATCCATCTCACTACTTCCCGTCTTGCCGGAGCCGCCTCCGACCCCTTCTTCCTCTCCCCTCGTGAACAATGCCGCCTTCGTTCACCATTCCCCCCACTGACGCCGTCGAGGAACGCCATCGCCGTCTCTTTCTTTCCTCCTCATGCTACTCACATCACACAACGCTGACAGTCTCCTCCTCCTCTCTCCTTCCCAGTCACCTTCGGCCACCATCATTAAGGGTGCACGCAGTCACTGCCTCCTCTTCTCATACGCCGCAGCCCCCCTTGTCGACTGCCGCTACATGCCGACAACCCATGCGTTGGCAGTCCACGGATCCCGTCTCTGTTCCAGCTTTGTGTTGTTGTTGTTGTGTTTCGGCCTTCGTGTCGTTGTTACTATCCGGCGCTCGACCTATTGTTATCCCGGTCTTTGTGTCATTGTCATAGCCCGGCCTGTGTGTCGCTATTATCTCCCGACCTGCGTGTCGTTGTCATATCTCAGCCTGTGTGCTGATATCCTATCTCGTCCTGCCCACCGATGTCATATCTCGATCTACGTGTCATTGCTAGGTCTGGTCTGTATGTCATTTTTTGGATTCAGGCCGCATTCGGCTCCGTGCCACCAGACCTAGCTCTTCATCTGGCTTAGCGTCACCTGCTTTTCCGGGCCACGATAACTCGAGTAGCGTCCCGACCAACTCACCGATCCACCCGAAGTTGCCCTCTGGGCCAGGGTACGTTCTCCATACTCACTCTACATTCATTTCATTATTATACGTCCTAGTCTGTTACTTATATACTCATTGAGTCTGCCTCAAGCATCGGGGTATCAAGGACCGGGGCGACCCGGTCATTGGCTATAGGTAACATTGACCAGAGAACTTCTGATGACTTGGTCGACATAGAAGTCATCTCAGCATACCCCCCATTCGGGACATCGCGATTCGGTCAACATTTCATTCACCTCACCTGGTGGTCTGTCTGACTTAAATTCCAGACAGGATCAATTTGGCGTCGTCTGTGGGAATCTTCACCACCTATTCTGGAACGTGAAGATGGACGACGTCGAGAGGTTCTATGCCATTATCACAGTCCTAGAGGATCCTGACGAACATATTATCTTCTCCCCTCGCTTCACAGGTATTTAGGAGTCGACAGGTTAGTTTTTTTATTATATTTTTTCCCCGACTCCACAGGTCTTCGGGAGTCGAGGGATCGAGACAAATCCTTAGCCGGCTGGCACGACTCCTCCATCAGGTACATTATGGGCTATGCTCCCTTTTTATAGTTACAAGATCTGCTATATCTCCCTGATACATTACAACAAAAATGATTTTTCGCAGCGTGCAAATTTGCTTTCCGCGGCGTGCATTGCGCGCTGCACAATTAAAAGCCGTTGAATGTCCTAGATTATCCGCAGTGCACACTTCACGCCACGAGAAATATTATCCGCAATGCGTAATGCACGCTGTAGAAAATATTATCCGCAGCGCGCATATTTTCTGTGGTGCGCATTGCGCACTACAGATAATATTTTCTGCGACGTGCATTGCGTGCTACGGATAATATTTTTCGCGACGTGCAGTGCGCGCTGTGGATAATAATTCTCAGTGTGCAAATATATGCTATTGATGATCTTATCTATATTAAAAAAAAATCAATTTCATTAACAAAGACAATAAACTAAAATTTTACAACAAATTTAGTGCAAATCAAATATACACAAAATTAATAAAGTCATAATTTTTTATTATACCAAAACAAAGTCTGAAGATCCAAAATAAGATACGAAATCTATAACAAACTAGCTATTACATAATCCTGTTAAATTTTGCTATTACAAACTAACTATTAATAAAAGTCATAGTTTGTAAGAACATATTTGAAGAGAAAAACATTATCCTGTTAAATTCTAAAAAAAATTAATGAAATTTAACAGTACTTGTCCAGTATACTATTCCCTTATTCAAGCTTCTTCAACAATTCAAATGCTTGATCTAGTCTTCCTAAATAGAAGTTAGCCTTTGCCTTCAGGAGCAAACCCAAGGTTCTGCATCACTAAAAACGCATTGCTTAAGATAGCGCTGCTTCCTTTGATTTAGTAAGCCGATCCAAAGCCTTGTTGTCATCCTGTAGCTTTGCAATCTGCACAAAAAATAGAAGAAATTTTAACCTTCCAAAAAGGATGGAATATCTTCAACGGAACAAGTTTTAAACCTGAACAGGAAAGACTAAGGTCTGAAGTTTGAATAACATGGAACTGTTTGTTCAAATGATATCAAATCATAACAGGCATTGTATATATATGTATCCGAATGACCATAAGGTAGCTACAATGCATATACACAGCTTCAGAATAGCTGTGTTCAGGATAGTAAAACTACCTCCCAATATGACAAATTTGAACATTATGTTGTGCAGTTGAAAAGTTTCCTTTATATCTAAGTTGTATAATACAAAAAACATATCCATATATCTCGTACAGAAATTAAGTTGTTCTTTGATTCAAGGTAATTGGATAATGACAGGAATAGATGTGAAACACAAAATTGAGATGTTTTCTCCAAAAAATATTAGCTGAATAATAATTTTGCTAGAGAATAAAATTTCAACCGGATACCTCTTGTCGTGCTAACTTCAACTCTGCCTCAAGAGGTGCAAGAATGGCTTCAATTGGAGGCGTGTCATCATCTTTTTGAGTTGCATAAACTTTTCAAAGTGTTGCCTCTGCTGCAAATTGAGTAGCCAAGGCTGCTTTCTTCTCATCATTTATCTTCTTAATTTCAAGATTCTGCAAAGTTACTCACCCATCAACCATTAATTCACAAAACAAATATCAATAAAAACTAGATGAAGGAAATATACTGATTACCTTGCTTTCCAATAGTGATTCAGTGAGCTTAAGCTTTTCGTCCAACTTTGTCAATTCCTCTGTTAGTTGATATGCATTCAGATCATGGCTTAGGTTTACATAGCTTAATTTAAAATATGTAAAAGGTGAAGTGAAAATTATAGTAAAAGAACAAAAATAACTAATTGAAGATTTAACAGTGGAACTAACCAATGAATTTAAAGTCAAATAAACAATAATGTAAGAATGAACTAATAACTATCTACATGGTTCAGTTGGCTTTCTTATACCTCATTTAGATGATTTCATGAAAAACTTTTATGCATACATATTTTTGGATTCAACCTTTAGCATATATTCAATTCATCAAACTACGGACAATGAGTTGAAGTAATCTTACGTTCTTAACATTGATTGTAAGATAAAAATATATATGTTGATTTCGAAACATAGAAATAGCTGAAGTTTACACAAGGTGATGCGCATATACAAAAATGGAACATAAACCAAAACACAAGGAAAAAGTGGAAAAAAACGATGAAATACATAAACCAAAAACACAAGGAAAATAAATAAAAAGTAACTGCTAACATATAGAATGTGGAATTTTACTGCCACCTAATAAAGCTCATATAGATTTCTATCAAACTAAAAGGCTCAGATATGATAACAACTGCATGTAACTTAATTTGTGGTTTCAGAAGGATTAAAACTTTCATAATAGTTGAAGGAAACACTAGGGAATAATAAAACACAGTGGAAGAAAATCAACTTGCTAACAAAGATGCAAGTTTCTGATTTTTGTTTTTAAAGTTTGAGTGATAGTTGAAGGTCGCTCACCAAATTTTAGCAGATGGGTAACTTCATAAATAGGCCATAGTTGCCTGATCATCTGAACATCCATATATGCATCATAGTTAAAGCACCAAACTGATAGATCGCTGCCCGATGTTGTTAATCACAAAGCATTAAATAGGCGCTCACTCAAAGTTAATCAGCTCATGGACTAAGAGGGTAATTTATTTAACCTGAAACTCAAAGCAAGGCAGTGCCCAATTTCTTGGTGATGGTTCACCATGTGCTTATTGATAAAACGACTGCAGAAAACATCTTTACAGCTCAAACACAACCAGTTTTCAGCAAGGTGATGACACCTGAAATTTCCTTTTACATAACCAGTTAACTAAATGATGTTTTGGAGACGTTATTATGAACAGGTGATGGAGTTTAGACATAATGAACCATTTGAATCGAGGAAGGGCCTTACAAAACCTCTAAAATCGTTAGGGTTTATCTCCTACCTTGATTCGTCTTGATCTCCAGATACATGGAATCGTAGTATGATGATTTGCTATAAAAAAAAAAGAAACTTGAATTAGATATTCAGATATTCATAAGTTGATGAAGAGGCAAACCTAGAGCAGGGGGAACCGGAAGAGGAATTTAAGATAGGTCGTAACATAACGATGACAGGCGGTCGCAGGTCGTTCGTGCCTCAACCCAGCAGGATTCGACACTAAATAACTCTTCCTCATCCACCTTGAGCTAAGGATCAGAAATACACCAATCACAAGAATCAACTGGGCACTAGCACAATGGATCCAAAGATAAGAATTAAGAAGGAAAACACAAGGATCACTTACTGTTCCCGTCGACGAGTTGTCCTCCGCCGCCATGGTGGCTTGATTCGAAGAAGGGAAAATCGAAACGGCTAAGGGTTACCTCAACGCCAAGATGTCATCTGACTATTATCAGGCTAGAAAAATTGCCACGCCTCGTTCCGCCCCCTTCGTAGATGGTGCTGGGGTGCCTCTACTGAGATAGGGCTCGAAGGGAGGGCCTTTGCCGCTGATGGGCACCTTTGCTGAAGGGCCTTGAAGAGGAGCTGCTAATAGGGCTCGAAGGGGGTGGATGTACCTCTAATGCTGATGGTGCTCGAAGGGGGAGGGGATGGCGCCTCTGCTATTGATGGTGCTTGAAGAGAGGGAGGGAGGGAGATGGTGCTCAGAGAGGGGGGCGCCTCTGCTGATAGGGCTCGAAGAGAGGGAGGGGACGGAACATCTACCGCTGATGGTGCTCAAAGGGGGAGGGGCAGTGCCTTTGTCGCTGATGGTGCTCGAAGAGGGGGCGCCTCTTTTGATAGGGCTTGAAGAGGGGGGGGGGGGGACGGAACAGAAGGGCAAAGGGATGAGGAGTGTTTTTGGAGAAGGCGGCAAGGATTTTTTTTGACGAAGGTGAAGAGACGCACATGTGGCTACTTAAAAAAAAACAGGATTTGACAGTAGTGTATCTGCAGCGAGCTGCCAATAATGCGTCGTTAAAAGTAATTTTAACCAGATATAATAATTATTAACAATGCACTCCACGTGCTGTTAATATTAAGTTGTAACAGTGCACTTTACACACCGTAGAAAAGTTTATTAACAGTGTATTTTTTCTGTACGCCGTCATTTTTATAAATATGATACTATCTGTGGCGCACATAATTAGGCGTGCCATAAAAACTATTATTAACGGCGTGCTTTAATTGCACGTCGTTGATGATGTGCTGTGGAAAGTCACTTTTGTTGTAGTGATAAGAGAGTAAGATCCTAGTCCCTGGATAAAAAAAACTAGGTCCCTAGATCTTTGATTAGATATTAGGGGCCCAGCTCCCCGATCAGATATTAGGGGCACACCTCCCCGATTAGACACTAGGGACACAACTTCCCGATCAGTGACTCACAGTACAGCTTCCCGATCAGGATCTAGGAGCCTCGTTCTTTGATTACAGGTTAGGGACCTTACTCTCCGATTAGGGACCAGGGGCCCAGCTCCCCGATCAGGTGTGTCATAAGCTCTACACCCTTCACCATGGGGCTCTATATCCTCTTACTGCTATAGGCTTTGCACCCTTCACCATAGGGCTCTGCATCCTCTTACTGCTATAGGCTCTGCACCCTTCACCATGGGGTTATACATCCTCTTATTGCTATAGGTGTTGCACTCTATTACTACTATATGCTCTGCACCCTCCAGCTATGGGGTTTTGCATCCTCTTACGTCTGCAGGCTCTGCTCCCTTAACCCATAGTGCTCTGCTTCCTTCTATTGCTATGGACTCTGCTCCCTTATATTGCCAAAGGCTTCACTTCCTTTGACGGTCAGAGCTCAGATTATTATCTTGTCCCCTCGCTTCACAGGTATTCGGGAGTTGAGGGACCAAGACAGATCCTCAGTCGGTCGACACCACTCCACGATCAGGTATGATAAAGGCTCTCCTCCCTCATATTGCTATGGGCTCCACTTCTATGGACTTCAAGGCTTCACCTCCCCCATTCGGGGTCAAGCTATCACCACGGGTCTCGGACCAGAGTATCACCACTGGTCTCGGATTAGAGTATCGCTAACGACCTCTCTATTGGGATTCCAGACTCTCACCTCAGCGTGAGTTATAAGTGAGTATGCTCTCACACCTCTAGACTATCACCCCAACACGAGTTATAAATGAACATGCTCTCATGACCAACGACCTCTCGGTCAGGATTCCAGACTTTTGCCCCAGTGCGAGTTATAAGTGAGCATGCTCTCACGACCAATGACCTCGAGGTCAAGATTTCAGACTCTCGCCCCAGCACGAGTTATAAGTGAGCATACTCTCATGCCTCCAGACTCTAGCTTCAACGCGAGTTATAAGTTAGCACACTCTCACGTCTCCAGACTCTCGCGCTAGTGCGAGTTATAAGTGAGCATGCTCTCACGCCTCCAGACTCTTGTGCTAGTGCGAGTTGTAAGTGAGCATTCTCTCACGACCAATGACCTCTCGGTCGGGATTTCATACTCTCGTCCTAGCGCGAGTTATAAGTGAGCATGCTCTCAGGCCTCCAGACTCTCGCGCTAGTGCGAGTTATAAGTAAGCATGCTCTCACACCTCCAAACTCTCGCCTCAGCGTGAGTTATAAGCGAGCATACTCTCGTGACCACCGACCTCTCGGTCGGGTTTCAAACTCTCACCCCAGCGCAAGTTATAAGCGAGCATGCTCTCGCGACCAACGACCTCTCGGTCGGCGCTCCAAACTCTCGCCTCAGCGCAAGTTATAAGCGAACATGCTCTCGCGACCAACGACCTCCCGGTTGGGTTCCAGACTCTCGCCCTAGTGCGAGTTACAAGCGAGCATACTTTAGCGACCAATGACCTCTCGGTCGGGCTCCAGACTCTCACCCCAGTGCGAGTTATAAGTGACAATGCTCTCATGACTCCCAGATTCTCGCCTCAATGCGAGTTATAAGCGAGTAGGCACTAACTGCTCTTGTGTCTCACTCGTCGCTTTGCCCAGCACTCATCACTCGCGTCTCACTCGTCGCTCTGCCCGATACTCACTGATTGTGTCTCACCCACCGCTCGGCCCGACACTCGCTACTCACGTCTCACTCATCAATTTGCCTCACATTTGTAGCTCGCGTCTCATTCATCGCTTTGCCCCGCATTCGCTCCTCGGTCAATACTCATTTTCCTTCTTGCTTAGCATTCGTATAACTGCTTGATCGCTCTGCTCCTATTCGCGCTCGACCCATGGGCTTTTGTAACGCCCGAAAATTCTCAAAACTATTTTAGGAATATTCTATGATTTTTCTGGAATTTTTAGATATTTTTCCGGAATTTTCCGAGTAGCGGAAGTAGCAAAAATAATTAGAAGAATAAAAAGGCTTAAGCGGGAATCGAACCCGGGACCTCTCGGGTCCGCTAAACTTTTAGTTAGCCTTAGTAACCGGTGAACCCAGCAGGGCCGTGTGATAACCATGATTTTACTATACTATTCTCATTCACACAATCATGGTTTGATGTAGTTTTCATATATAGAATCCACATTTACACTACATTTTTATACTTTGTATCAATTTTGGACCTAATTGCAAATTAGTCTATTTTCATGGTATTTGATGCTAATATTTGCTTATTATTTTGTAGGCATCAAAAGGGTCATGGACCCGATCAGATCAGGCTGCATTTGGGCTCAAATCAAGGGCTAAACAAGAAGATCAAGCCTCGGAGCATTATAGGCCGTTCATCCAAGATTGAGTAGATCTGAGCCATCCGTTGAAGATCTGGCCGATCCAACTTAAAGGGGAGCAGATCTGAGCCATTTATGAAGATCCAGAAGTTTTGATCCAGATCTGAGTTCATCCAGCCATTGATCCAGCCGGATTAATCTGGACCGTTCATTGAAGACTGGGCTGATCTGGACCATCCAGTGATGATCTGATCGATCCGACCTACAGGAGAGTAGATCCAGACCCTAGATCAACATCAGTACATTCAGATCGGATTTTGGATGACTTTCCACCGTTGATCTAGCCCAAATGAATCTCAGCCGTTGGATCTGAACTGAGGAGGTTTAAAAACCTGGGTGAGAAGCTACAGTAGCTGGGCTCGGCGTGTTCGCGATTTTTGCTACAGTGCCATCTTCTTCTTCCTTGCGGCGTCGTTGCTCCCATTCCTCAAATCAGATCTAGTTCTTCCTCTTCTTCAACGACGGCGATCTCCAGCTGCCGGCGTTCATCTTCCGATGACCAGAGAGTTTGAAGGAGGTTTCCCGATGGCGACTTGAATTCTGTCCGCCGCCGCGTTCCTGAGGGGAGGTTTCCCGATCAGCGAATTTCGCATCCACCAGAGCTTCGAGGGAGGTCTCCTGAGAGCTTCTGATCTTGTTCCGATCTCCATTCCGCAGCGAAGCTAAGTAGATCCGATCAATCGACTTAGTTTTGTAATTCACAGAATTTAAGCTCTATTCTTTGGCTGATGAGATTATCAGGCGGGTATGAGCTGAGAGGAGGTTTCCCAGAGCTATGAACATCTCCTGGTAATAGAAGGAAGCTTGTTTGATTGTTGTTGAATGCTTATAGGGGTTCCGAGAGCATTTCTGTTGGTTTTACAGCAGATTGGAGGAGTTTGAGCTTGGATCCGGATTGTGGAATGCTAGGGTTTTTAGATTTCTTTATCTTGTTTTAGAATTTTGCTTGAACATGCTCAGATTTGAAGATTTGATAGTTTAGATTGTGTTTTAATCTTTGTTCTATGTTTCTTACTTCAGATTTTGTTAATTTCTGTTTGCTCTTCTTTGCAATCCCAATTCTGAAATTCTACTTGCTAACCTGATCTTGATGAACTGCTGTAATCCAAATTTTGTTCAGCTTCTTAATTTCTGTAATCTGATCTAGATTTGAAGTTTCATAATTTTATTTGCCTTTAATCCATTCCTATATCAAAACTCCTTGATCTTAACTTTTGATTGTTGTAACTGTGAACATGCTATGATGATGAATGCTCAACTTGAGATTCAAATTGTTTCTGAGAAGGTGAGTGTAGAATGCTTGAAATACTTTGTTATTGTGACTTTAAATAGAAGGTATGTTAATTGATTCAATGGTGCATTTAAATCTGAATTTAATTGATGCTTATTTGATGAGAAGGAAATGGATCATGTTTAGATGAGAGTGAACATTATTAGATCTTATTCTTTGATCTTGTGATGTAATACTTTGATTGGAACTAATTCTAGGATATACACACATTCACTAGTTAACCTTGGAAAAATACGACTTGGGACTCGTTACTACAATATTAGTTTTAATTTAAATGGGTTCCAATCTTTATTAATTTGGTGAGCCTTGTGACATGCAAAAAGGCCGACACCACCATGCTGAAAGGAAAGGGAATCAATTATATTTATAATTGGTTTGGCCGAATTAATTAATTAGTATAAATAGGAAATTTAAGTTGGGGTTTGGTTTATTTTATGTTGGTTCGGCAACTTTCTTCCCCTCACCCTAACTCACCGACGCCACCTCTCCCCTCTCCTTCTCTCGGTGCCACAACAAGGGAGGAACTAGGGTTCTCTCCCTAGGGCCCCAAGTACATCTTCCGACGACGATTTCAGCACAAGGACGTTCCCCTCCGCGAGTAGAGCACGTGGACGCGAGCGAATCGTCGAGAAGTCGTCTCCACCGGAATTTCTAGCGATTAGATTTGTAAGAAATCTAGCACACAAGGTAAGAAACCCCTCACCTGCAGTATAAGTAGCTCCGTTTGGTTTTATACACACTAGTTTAGCTATATGCAGTTTTTATCGACGCATAGGGTGAATTTGACCCTCCTCGCAGATTTAGGGATTTAGTGAGTACTTCTAGATGGGCCGGACACGTATTCCCTCTTCAGCGGGGGTTCCTAGACGTTGTCGGGTGCTTAGAAGTGGTCTCCCTAATAGAGGGGAGAGTTGGGGCACACTAGGTGTTCGATAAAATAGCTAGTTAAGTTAAAATGTAAATTAGGCATTTTAATAGCTCAGTTAAATGCATTAGAAGCATTTAAATCAGTAAATTAGTTTATTTTAGCTTATATGGGACTACGGTCCAATGTGTGGGCTCCCACAATTGCCTCTAGGTTCAGACAACCTAGTTCTAGGTTTAGATAACCTAGATTCAGCAAAATAGTATTAGCTATTTCAGTATTTTATTTTCAGTGGCACTATATTGGATCAGATATCCATTGGGTTGGACTCCCACAGTCGTCCCTAGGTTTAGATAACCTAGTTAACCCTACTAAATTCGGGACTTGCAAACCCGGGTCTAGTTAGGGATGCGCGCACAGCAAGTACAGTTGTCGGGCCCAAACAACATGATTATGTATTTTCAATTATTATGAAATAGTTTTCAAAGCTCAAATTAGTTATGTTAGTTGAGTTGGAATTCAGTATCAGTTTAGCTACAGTTTAGCTTATTGTATGTTCAGTTCAGTTATCTTTATTGATCCATATGATTAGTTGTCATGCCATGATTATATGCTTATATGCCATGCCATGTTAGTTTGTTCAGTATACTTAGCATATCCTTTCAAACAACATTATTTCAAATCATATTTGCATCGTATGCATGTTTTAGTGAGGTAGATAGTTTCTTACTAAGCTTTTTAGCTTACAGATACTATTTTCCTTATACTGCATATACAGGTAAAAGGAAAATGGACTAGCAGAGGAAGCTGGAGGCCAATGTAGAGATGGTGTGTGTGGCAGGAACTGGAATAAAAGATTCTTAGGGGACTTAGCAAGTTTAAACCATAAAACTCTTTAGTGTTTTACTTTCATGCACGTTTAGTTGTGTAATGCTATGAACCAGTGAACTATGTGTCATGTTAAGTTTAGAATACTAGTTTTATGTTATTAGAATGTTTCTCATGTAGTGTATAACTCATATGTGAGATTTTGGCACGCCCAAGTGCTGAAATCAGAGTTTCAGGCTGAAATCAGAGTTTCAGGCCGAAATCAGAACTCTGATCGGTCTACAGACCGATCAGAACTCTGATCGGTCTACAGACCGATCAGAGAGTGGGTCGTGTCGCTGGATCGGTCAGCCGACCGATCCATTGTGCGAACAGAGAGCTCCGACGCTCACTGATCGGTCAGCCGACCGATCAGTGAGCTACTAATCGGTCTAGCTGACCGATCAGGGTACTCCTGGATCGGTCGGTAGACCGATCCAGTCGCATACAGAGGCGAGGGAGCATATGGATCGGTCTGCCGACCGGTCCAGAGAGTTGTACCGTGCCAGTAATAAGCTGGATCGATCACGGGATCGATCCGACAGCCCAATCGATCTATGGATCGATTGAAGTGCCTGATTACAGCTAGCAGGCCATCCGAGAGGCATAGATTATCTTACTTTACAGCATTTAGTTCAGTAAAATTTTAAATTAGCCAGTTTTCATTCCGCATTAATAGTCCAGCACAGCATAACTGTAGCGATCGGCCTCGCAGCCTAGTCAGTAGGAGGCGGGTCGTTACAGCTTTACTTTCATTCTCATGTGGTCTCATAGGCTCCATGTCTATCCAGACCCACTCGACATTCTTTTGGTCACCCGGTCAGTTTTCTCTTTGTTGACCAATCAGTATTGCCTAGCCGTCCGACCACTCATTCATGTCACTTGACATTCTTAGGGCCACCCGCTCAGCGTTCTCCTGATTCCTCGGTCGACATTGCCTCTGTTGCTTGGCATTCGTTCGACATTGTTGTTCGTCGCTCAGTCAGCACTTGTCACTCGGCTCATTGGTTTCACGCCCACTCGGCTCATGACTTTTGATCCCAAGTGCCTTTAATTTCACGAGCTATGCTCCGGCTCGGTTTTCGGGTTCTATGCCCGCTCGGCTCATAGGTTTTGCTTCTGTTTATTTTTGATATCACGGATTATGCTCTTGCTCAATTTTCGGGTTCCACGCCCGCTCGACATCGTGCGACATTCTCTCGATTTCCTAGTCGGCATCAGGTCTGTCATTTGCTCTGCATCTTGTTCGGATTCACTTGGTTGCTCGTTGGCCACACGCTTAGCATTCTCTCTATTACCTGGTTGACACTTTTCGGTTGCTTGGTCGCATTTTACGATCACTCGGTCGACACTTTTTGATCGCTCGATTATGGTTTATTGTTGCTCGGTCGCACGCTCGGCACCGCTCTTCTAGCATCTCTCTACCCGATCGACGTTCTCCTGATTTTTCGATCGATATTTTCTCGGTCGTGCGCTCAGCTTCGCTTGCCTGTTCTCATTCCACCTGATCAACATTATCTCTGTTGCCTGGTCGACATTTTCTCGGTCGGGTGCTCGGCTTCGCTCGCCTGTTCTCATTCCACTCGATCAGCAATATCTTTGTTGCCTAATCGGCATTTTCTCGGTCATGTGCTTGGCTTCGCTCACCCATCCTCTTTCCACTTGATCAGTATATATCTCTGTTGCTCGGTCGACACTCCTTCGATCGCTTGCTGGGTATCTTCGTAGCCACTCGATCAATATCGCCCGGCCATTCACTTTGTTCCATTCAGCCTATCGCTCAACGTTTCTCTCAATTGCTCGCTTGGCATTCACTCAGCAACACTCGGTCGTTCGTTTTGTCTCATTTAGTAGCCCGACCAGCATCGATCCAGTTTTTAGCTCAATGTCGCTCGACTGTCTGCTCGGTATTGCTCGATCTCTCGCTTGGCATTAGACTGATTGCCTGCTCAATATTATCTTTCGTCGCTCGCTCAGCATTATTTTTGTCACTTGTTCGGCATCGCCATCGTTATTTGTTTGATGTTATACGATCGGCCTAGCGATCTGACTCCACATTCAGGGGTGATTCTACTTTACGTTGGGCTTGGTCTAGTCAGTCGGACTTGCGCCTTCTTTGAGTAGACTTGAAGGAGAGGATTGTGATACGGATATAGCCTAAGGGTATAGGAGGAATTAAGAGGAGGAAGAGGGGCATTTTGGTCAAATCACTGTTTAGGGCATAAGAGGAAGAGGAGGCACTATTCACAGGGGGGGGGGGGAGGGGTTTCGGGTTTCTTCAGCCGCCAACCAAGCCAAGCACACTTCAGCTGCCTTCGTCGCCTCCTCCCTCATGCCGGTGGTTACCTAGTATCGCGACCAAGGACAGAGGTGTTGCCGTCTTCGCCTTCTCCCTCGGCGCTGTCGGGCCACTACCTCCCTCCTCTGCTCTACCTTTCCTCTTCCTCTCTCCCCACAACCTTATCTGTTGGAGCCACAACCAACACAACCAACGACGCCTCAGCCGTCTCACTGCTTCTCGTCCCGTCGGAGCTGCCTCCGACCCCTTCTTCCTCTCCCCTCGTGAACAACACCGTCCCCGCTCACCATTCTCCCCACTGACGCCGCTGAGGAACGTCACCGCTATCTCTTTCTTTCCTTACGCCACTCACATCACACAACGCTGACAGTCTCTTGCCCCTCTCTCCTTCACAGTCACCTCCGCCCATCGTTGTCAAGGGTGCATGCATCCGCTGACTCCTCTTCTCCATACGCCGCAGCCCCCCTTGTCGGCGACCACTACATGCCGACAACCCATGTGTTGGCATAGGGGTGTAATTGAGCCGAGCCGAGCCAAACTCTTGGATGTTTGAGTTTGGCTCATTTATAATCGAGCTGAGCTCGAGCTTTATTTAACGAATATATTCATGGCTCACGAGCTTATTCGAGCTTTTATCGAGCCTAAACGAGCTTAATAAATATAAATTATAAATTTAAATATTCATTAAAAACTAAATTATATATTTTAAAAAAATTATAATATTCTTGTTAAAATTTATAATTTTATTCTAATAAATAAATTTAATATATTTGTCTATGTTTTTCATAAGTAGAGTGTAAAATCTATAAATTCAATATCAATTTTTTTTTATTTAAAAGTTGATTTATAAGCTTAACGAACATGTTCACGAGCTAACGAGCCGAATATTATGAAACTTGAGCTTGGTTTGTTTATCTTAACAAGCCGCATTAAACGAGCTCAAACGAGCTTTTATCGAATCGAGCTTCAAATAGCTCATGAGCGGCCTGGCTCATTTACACCCTTATGTTGGCAGTCCATGGATCTCGTCCTTGTTCTAGCTTTGTATTGTTGTTGTGTTTCGGCCTTCGTGTCGTTGTTACTGTTCGACGCTCGACCGATTGTTATCTCAGCCTTTGTGCCATTGCCATAGTCCGGCCTGCTTGCCGCTATTATCTCTCGGTCCGCGTGTCATTGTCATATCTCGGCCTACGTGCCGATATCCTATCTCGGTCTGCCCACCGATGTCATATCTCGATCTACGTGTCGCTGCTAGATCCTGACATGCATGTCGTCTTCCGAATCCAGGTTGCATTCGGCTCCGCGCCGCTAGACCCAACTCTTCATTCGGCTCAGAGTAACCTGCTCTTCCGAGTCACGACAACTCGAGTAGCGTCCCGACCAGCTCACCGATCCACCCGAGAACGCTCCCCTGGGCTCGGTTACGCTCTCCGTACTCACCAGGGGCGGAGCTAGGATATTGATTGAGTGTAGGCAATAATATAATATATTTAATAAAGTAAAATAAAATTAAAATTTTATAATTGCAAAATTATGCATGGTATGGTATAAAATCAAAGATCAACAGAGACTAAGCAATATATATATTGAGTGTGTCTCATTGGAAAGAACTAGAGAAAAGAATAGTTAACCATATTTCGTTATATAATAGAACAGAACATGATACATAGAAGGCTAGAAGCTGATATAATAATTAAACCCCAAATGACAAAATGAAAACTAACCCGATGAGCTTGTCCAACCGGATTAGCCTCCCTAATATAAAAAAACTATCTATTCCACCATCTTCAAATAGATTCTTGGCTATGAGATGCACTCAAAAGTTCTTCATAATTTTCAAATATCAAGACAGCATCATTCACATTGAAATCTGCATAGAAATAGCTGCAAATGAATCAGACAAATTAGCACTTGCTATCAAAATTCAAAATGGAAAGTTAAAACTTATAGTGATAACTTGGCATATTCAGCATTAGTAGAACTACATGATTTTTTAAAGAATATATTAATTTCAAAGGAGAGTTGTAAAGATTTTAAGTCAAGAAATTAATTCTTTTTGTTAACAAAGCATGCACTATGAAATCAAATATCACAATATAATTACCTTACAATTGTTCTTTTCGAGTCTTCATATTTTGAAACTTTTGTATAATAGCTTCATTATCAACCTTTAGAAATATATCTTTCTCTACATAAACAATAAGACTATCATTCATCCAATCATCACTCATTCGATTGCGCAACCTGTCTTTCACAATTCTCATGGCAGAAAACACTCTCTCTACCGTTGCAGTCGCAACCGGTAAAATTAATGCTAATGTCAAAAGCTTAAAAACCAATGGATACACCATATTTTTCTTTGACATAACTAACTTATCTGAAAGATCACCGAGGCCTTTCAATCCTTGAAATGTTTTGTTAGAACGTATATCACATATATATGTTTCAAGTTGATCATCAAGTACGAGAAGATCAAATATGGAGAAATCTTATGGATAAAACTCAGCCAGTTGCAACAATTTTTTCTTGTCAAAAGCCAAAAAAGAGTTTTGTGGACACAAACAAGCTACACAAAGAAGTAACTCTGTATTGCCTCGGAGAAACGATCATTTAATTCTTGAAGTTGCATATCAATAACACCATAGAATAAATCAACTCGATAGTGATGTAAATTTGTTACTTCCGGTGGATTACGATGGGGACGACCACGTGGTGCCCAACGTGTGAACATATCATCCATTTTGAGACAATCAATGTAATGTTGTGGACAAAAATAGTGAACTTTTTCTAAAAATGAATCCCAACCATCTTCTCTCATATTTTGGAGTCGGTGTTTGCATACTTGTACCAAATCCATTGCATTTACAATATCCTGATCTTTCTTTTGTAATGTTGTCGACAATTCACTCGAAATCCCTAAGACATGTTTCATCAAATGTAAATTAAATGCAAAATCAAATGAAAGTATTGATTCCAATAAATTAAATGCCTCAGTTTTTTGATCAGGAGAACTAGAATCATCTTCTGAAATCACTTCAAGCACATCAATGACAGCAGAGAACATAGAAATCAAACTGATTAAAGAATTGTAATGTGACCCCCAACGTGTATCCCCAGCACGTTGAAGGGTAGTTTCTTGATTAAGTCCTCAACCACTTGAAATTTCACCCCTCTCCATTGTCTCAACAATAAAATCTGAATGTTTCTCCTTAAGAAGATCAGAACGTTTGCAGGATGATCCAACAACATTTACCACATCACCAACAATACGAAAGAAATTAGAAATCGGAAGATTTTTCTTGGCCACAGCTATAAGAGCTAGTTGAAGCTGATGGGCAAAACAATGTATATAAAATGCACATGGGTTCTCCTTTAAAATGAGTGCTTTTAGACCATTAAATTTACCTTGCATATTACTTGCTCCATCAAAACCTTGTCCTCTCATATTAGCTATGCTCAAATTATATTTAGAGAACATCTTATCAATAGCAGCTTTAAGTGAGAGTGCTGTAGTACTAGTAACATGTTCAATTCCAATAAAACGCTCATTTACATGCCCACTACTATCCACATAGCGCAAAACAACTGACATTTGCTCCTTCATTGACACATCACGAGATTCATCAACTAAAATAGAGAATAATGAATTACCAATATCTTTGATAATAACATTAATTGTTTCAGTTGCACAAGCCCTTACTATATCCTTCTGAATATCCAGTGATGTTAACTTGCAATTTTTGGGGGCATTTTTCAATATCACATAATTAATCTCTTTATTATGAGCACATAAAAACTCCAGTAGAATAAGAAAGTTACTCGGATTAAGAGAACTTTCAGTCTCATCATGACCTCGAAATGAATTCCCTTGTCGCAACAAAACTCTAATACAATCAATCGAAGCATTGAGACGGATACGATAATCATTTCGCATTTGCTTTGACTGTTTGTGTAAAATTGATTGAATGTGCTCATCTTGATTCATCAAAGCTTCACAATTCATTCGAGCTTTATGATGTTCACTATCATGTTGGCCAACATGAATATTTAATCTATCTTTACCCTTCCAATTTGTGAATCCTTCGCTAACAAAAGTCTCTCCTCCTGCTTGTTTTCCCTTAGTTGTCTTGAAGAGATAACAATACAAACAATATGCCGCATCTTTTTCTATACTATATTCCAACCAATCACCAAATTCCTTAAACCATGAAGGATTAAACCGTCTAAATTGGCTTACTCCAAATTTTCGTTTTGAGAATTCATAACCTGAAGGTTGACATGGGCCCTTTTGCAAATATATCCTTCGAACTTGATCCCTAATGTTAGCATTATAAGAACAAATTGGAATCCTTAGTCCAGGATCTGCCGGTAATTGTGAAAAATCAACTTCTCTAACTGTAACATCTCCAATATTTTGTTCTTCTGGTTCTGGAGTTTTTCTTTTAAAAAATCTATGCATTGTAGACATAGTGATTTCCTAATATAAAAAAATTAAAAAATGAATTAGCAATCCAAACTATAACATTAGTAGCTCTTAATTTTGTAAGCATATGGTAGAAAACAAAACAATATACAAATAACTAATATTAGTTGTGGAAACAGACTTAGAACTTAGTTTTCTAGTTTTCTATTAGTATGACAACTCCAGCAGAAAGGCTAAGATTTAAGCACATTGACATGGAATGGATTCAGATAAATCAACATCAAACGCGTACAAAGAGCGCAGAGTACATCCCTGATGTTTCCAAGTCCAATAAACATGAAAAATAAAATAAAAAATACATAGAAATATTGAACAAATATATCCATATATTAGCTAGCAGATTAGCACATCGTCAATTAAGAAATTTATCAACTCATTTCATTTTTGATTCAAGTTTAAGTTACACTGCCGTCTGAAGTAGTAATGAAGACAACCTCTTGGGAGAAGGGGAAGTGTCTCTGGCTATCTCCATAAAACCAGAACTATTGTTAGAAACCTGCAACTGATGGTAATCCTAAGTTCCTAACTATCCTATGAACAAGGCAAATCGAGCTCAAGGCAAATGGTAGCAAATACAATTGTCTAAGGAGTGTTTCTACCCTTTGAAACTGACTTGAGTGTTTTAGTGACAAGCTCAAATCTTGTATAGTTGAGCATAGATATCATCCTGTTACCAGAAAGAAACTTGACAATTAGTCATCTGACTCATCTCTATAAAATTCAAGCTGAGGCCTAATATTCTTTAAGGAACAATGTTAATGGGTAATGGCCAAAAAATGTTGTCAAAATATAAGATAAGTTAAGCACTTTAATGGGTAATGACCTTGACCTCAATAAAGCATCATTTCTCTTGAAGGTATACATGACTAACACTGTTTTGGAATGTATACTGGACACGGGACACCAGTTCTTTGTTATCACGAGCATGAAAATGCAATTCCATAATTTTGATATAACAAGAATAGAGTAAGAGCGCCTTTAAACTCAAAATTTAACATTATTTATTTTCCAATATTCTTGCCAAGAGTGTGGTTCAATGTACTGCAATGTGAGTTGCGTATAAACTGATAACTTATTCACTTGAATTGGAATATCCAGGCTTGAATTAATGTTCTTGGAAACTGGAGTTCCAAGCTATTTGCAGTAGTCTTACTGGCATCTGGTCAGAGTTCTACTATAACAGGAACATATGCTGGACAATATGTCATGCAGGTGAGAATTTAGAACGTCTCGTTGATTTTTTTGTTCAGAACAGCTGAACAGGAAAAAAACATTTAGGGTACGTTTGGTTCAGGGTTATTCTTGATAACCTTGGTTATCCATCCAAGGTTATCAACAAAAACCTTGTTTGATTTAGGTATTCGATGATTCCTAAGTAATGTTCCATGCCCGACACGTCAGCAAAAGGGTCATGCAGCCCGGAATCGGAAAATCTCAGAAAACTAAGGGTGCGTTTGGTTTGCACCGTTTTCATTTTCATTTTCTGAAAAACGCGCGTTTTCTAGAAAACAGAAAATGACTTTTTGTCATTCTCTGTTTTTCTAGAAAACGATAGCCAATTTTTTAGAAAACGCGCGCGGAAAACACAAACCAAACACCGTTTTTCAGAAAACGCGCATTTTCCAGAAAATGAAAATAGAAAACGCGCGTACCTGATTCCGGGGTTAACGAATTTTTTTTTACCAAAAATACCCTCCGATAAGAAAAAATATGAAAAAAAGAGAAAAAATATAAAAAAATATTAGAAAATGTAAAAAAATAAAAAAAGTTTTAAAAAATTTAAAAATTTATTTTTTAAAAAGAATAAATAATTTAAAAAAAATAAAAAAATAAAAATTTTAAAAATAAAAAATAAAAATTTTAAAAATAAAAAATAAAAATTTTAAAAATGATAAAATATTTTAAAAAATTTAAAAATTTTTAAAAAAGATTAAAAAAAAATTATAAAAATTTAAAAATTTAACATTTTTAAACATTTTAAAAAAAAAAAAAAAATTATAAAAATTATAAAAATAAAAAAAATTAAAAATAAAATAATAAATTAAAATTAAAATTTAAAAAATGTAAAAAATTAAAAAATATAAATATAAATAATATAAAAATATAAAAACATTTAAAAAAATAAAAAACACATAAAAAAAGTAAAAAAATATACCAGGAAAAAGAAAAGTAAAAAAATAAAATAAATAAATAAATAATAATAATAATATTATTATTATTATTATTATTATGTATAGTTGGTTTTGTAACTGAGGGTAATACGGTAAAATATTAAACTAGGGTATTCATTAAAACCTTCAAACAAACAAGTTTTTGTTGCATTACCTAAGTTGAACCAAACAACATTTGGTTATGTTTTATTCCCTATAACCTTGGTTATGTGATTACCAGGTAATCACATAACCAAGGTTATACATGATGACTTGAACCAAACGCACTCTAGGGTTAAGGATTACCTTAAGCTTCTTAGTTTGCTATGGAGTGCGGCGCCAAGGGACTAAGGGAGGAAGATGAAGTCGAAGAGGAGGCGGTGAGGAAGGACTGACTACTGATGGGGATTTCGGCTGTTCGGCGTGACCGCGTGAGAAGAGGGAAAGAGAGCGATTAGTTTAGTTAGGGGTTGATTTAGGGAAAAAAAAACCTTAATAATATATATATATAGTTTTGTTCGTGCCCAGTGTGGGCAACTGCCCACACTGGGCCCATGTAAGCTCCGTCCATAGTTATCACTCTACATTCATTTCATTATTATACGTTTTAGTCTGTTACTTATATATTCGTTGGGCCTGCCTCGAGTATCGGGGTACTAGGGACCGGGGTGATCTGGTCACTGGTTACAGGTAACGTTAATCAGAGGACTTCTGACGACTTGGTCAACATTGAAGTCATTTCAGCATACCCCTCTTTGGGACATCGCGATTCAATCAACATTCCATCCACCTCATTCCAGGAGCGGATCCGGGGGGGGGCGGCATCAGCGGTCGCCCCCCCCCCTTGTCGGTAATAGAATCACTAGTAGTACGGGGTTCCATCGGTGAAGATAGAAGATACTGTCCCTTGTTTCACGTAAAAATCGCTCCTCCATGCTTGAATTTCTGGATCCGCCACTGCCTCATTCGATGATCCATTTAACTCTGATTTCAGACAAAATTAATTATAATGAGATAGAGATTAATTTTCAACAGACGTATATATTTGAAAAAAAAATTCTTCCAACCCTAGCTATCAACTATATGCTGGCTCGATGATCTATGTTCCTTCACATGGTAATAGATTGTGAGGACATTTGGAGCGAGTATAATCACTTTTGCCGCCTGACAAATCGTCTTTTAAATTTTCCAATGATCAAATCCTTTGATGAATTAGCGATTTCGTGGGACCTTTTCAATTTTCCAAGTCTATATGAATCAAATCTTTGGGCAGATTATCCGGACTGATTTTCTCAGTTTTCCGGATGAATGTTTTTTAATGTACGATATAAGAACGCTCGAGGTTTTAAACAGGATCCATGACCAAATAAAAAAATATTTCATCGGACAGCAAGTAAACTCGGCAGCTCCGGTTTGAAGTAGAGTACATGAGTCCTTGGAAACTTGCAGTCTTGATCGTCCAATACTAGGTAAATCCCAACAAAAAAAACATGAAAATGGAGAGATGTAAATGAAAATGAGAAACAGATGTCGATCAGGCTCAGTAACTTCGATCGATCTTGGAAATTTAATGTTTGCCTGCGCAACCATGAAGGCAATTTATAACCCGAGCTCCGAATTGTTCCAACCTCTGTTACAAAAAATCCCAGCAACAGCGTCATTTGTGATCATCGATAAGTCAAAGTGTGATCGGTAAGCTCGGAGGCCGGCGGCTTGAGTTCGAGGTTGACGAGGTCGATGATGTCGTCCCAGTGGCTCAAGTTGCTCGCCGGCGACAGATGCCTCGTCGCGCTTTCCATCGCGAAGAGCCCGCCGTCCTGTTGACCGACGTGATCGTAGAGCAAGGGCGAGAAGGGAATGCCCCCCAGAATGCCCGGCTCCGGACAGAACAGGGAACCGAGTCCTCTCTCCGGCGCCGCGTTCATGGAAGCCAAGGCGCCGCTGCTGCTACTGTGGTTTTCCTCCTCCTCCGGTAGCGTGACGTCGGTGCGCTTGCTCCCTGGGCTTCCTTTGATGCGCTTGTTCTTGCGGCCGCCGCCCACGGGCACGTCGCGGAGCGCGCCGCCGTTGGTCCAGTGCCGGCGGCAGGCCCGGCAGTAGTGCCGCGGCTGCAGCTTGCTGTAGTTGTTGTAGTAACAGAACTTGGTTTCCGTAGACTCGCACCGCGGGCAACTCAGCGCCTCCGCCGCCGACGTTTCACTCTGTTTTCTCTGCTGCGCCTTCTCGCTTCCACCACCACTCAATTCCTTCAGAAAAACAAAACAAGAAGATCAGATCGAGCTCGACAAAATCACGAAAACCAGAGGACAAGGCGGGGACTCACCCTGGCAAACAAACATTCTTCCATTCCGCTCGTCGATCCTCATGCAAGAGCGAGCAGGAGGCGGAGAGCGTGCGTAGAAGCAAGAAAGAGGCAGCAGAGGAGAATGTTGGATTTGGTATGAACTGAAGCGAAGCAATAAATCCACCAACCGCGCGTGGAGCCTCTCTCTGTCTCTCTCCTGCTCTGCTGACGTTAGTTGCGCGTGTTTTAATCACAGAGATTTGGGACGACGACGAGATCGAGGTAGCGTGCGTCGGCTTTCGCAGAGCTATTAATGCGCATACAAATGCGAAGAAGAAGAGCAGCTAAAAAGAGACGCCGAGCGGCAAATTACGTAAGTGGGAAGCAACAAGGAGTTCTCACGAAGCACAGCACGTGATCCTGTGGCCACTCGCAGAGGCCGGTGGGGGGAGACTGCGCTGCCACTGGCGAGATGATTACTTATGTCAGAGAACATTTCGTTACACCCCATGTGATTTCATTATTTTAAAAATATTCCTTCTAATTTGCCTACCTAAATTAATAAGTAACAAATTGATTGTCAAATAAAATCTTAGGAGATTAATAGGACGTAAATTCTTACCATCTATGAAAATTCATTTCATCTGTTATTTACCTTATCAGACATTGTAGTTTTTTTCTTTCTGTGTTAATCCTTTAGGCTCTGTTTATTTAAAAGAGTGGAAAGTAAAATTAAAGAAAAATTTTCACGGTAGAAAAGTTTTCGTCGTTTATTTCATTAAAATTTTTCGAAAGAAAAGTAACGTAATTCATCAGTGAATAATTTTGGAGCCAAAATTGATCATCTCAAAATCGGACGGAAAGCAGCGGATGGAAAAAAAATGACGCATGTACCCCTTTTGCATTCACAAAATTACCCCATATACGAAAAAAAATGACGCATGTACCCTTTTTTATTTACAAAATTACATCATAAGTATTCACCTTCCTCTATCAAGGTAAATAAGTATGCAAAGGAAAAGATTTCTTCACCCTTTCTTTTTTCTTCCTCCAAAGATAACATTCTATCATTAATTCCTTTCTTTTCCTCATCCACACTCTAGAGTAAACATAACATTAGAGGAGGCGCTGAGTAAGTACATTCATCTTCTATCATATTATTTCAAAAATTTTAGGATTAATTTTTTACCCAATATTAAATGATAATTTTTTTTAATAGATAATTGCTTTTTATTGTAAGTATTTTTTAATTTATTTTAATCATATGGAATAGAATAGGTTATCTTAAATTAATTGATATAAATTAGATAATTGATATTAATTTTTAAAAAAATTATTAGCAGTATTTTATCCCATTTGGATTTTTAAAATTTTGAGATGAGTCATCAAAGGTATTTTAAAAATTACCCTTAAAAATAAGTGAAATATGGAGATCGGGATGAAAAAGTTCTCCGGTACCTGTTGCTCGCTGAGAGTACCATTGCCGTCCCTGTCACTTGGATCCAATGGGAGGACAAGGCAGCAAGGATCCACGCGAGTGAGCTGTGCATGGGTAGGGGCTGACACTGTTGGATGGAACGGTGGGAAGAATCCAAAAGCGGCGGTGTCTGATGATCTGGCGCCTTGATACTTAAGAGAGTGCTTGAGGTTGATGGGTGCGGGTCGATCGAGTGGAGGACGAGGGGAGGACGGGCGGCTGGCGGGCTGGGGGGTGGATGAGACAGCGCCAAAGGATGGTCGGTGGAGGTGAGTGGGACGGTGGAGACTGTCGGAGGGTCCCGCGAGCTAGCTAAGTGTCGCGGGGAGGGTAGTGGCATTTTGGCTGTGAAATCGTGCTGCTGGATCTAGGAGTCTGCAATTACATTGGCTATGATCGATGACGATGATCGACTATTATGCAGTAAACAAAGTGATTGGTTCATGTTTAGAATATTTGTTAATTCGATTAGATTATATAATTTATATTATATAATTTATTAAAATTATTTATTTATAATTTTGAGAATAATTTAATTTAATTTTTTATCTTTTCAATTTAGAATTTAAATTTAATTTTTTATCTTTTTAATTTAGATTTTAGATTTCTTTTTCTTATAATTAATTATATCTTGTATTTTTTTTCTTAATGAATTTTACATTCAATAATATGATTAATTTTTCCTTCTCTTAATTTTTACATAGTATCAGAATAAGGTTCTCCTTCTCTGACCTAATTTTTTCTACTGCCCCCTGTTATTGTTTCATGTTGTCGCTGTCATCTCTTACTGTTGTTATTGATTTCGACGCCGATATCTATTTTATGTCCTGTTGCTATTGATTTCGGCATTGACATTTATTTTCTGTCGATTTCGACATCGACGTCCTGCCCTACCAATTTCGACACCAACATTATTTTCTGTCGATTTCGATGCCGACACTATTTCTGTTGATTTCGGCACCGACGTTCTGTGCTGTCAATTTCGATGCCGACGCTCTGTGCTACTGATTTCTACATTTGACATCTTTTTCTGCCTCATATTCTTTGTGTGACCATTGGTCGTCCTGATATTAGTTTTTACAGATCATACAAATGTATATCCTTACAGTTTGATTATTTTGAGAATTATTCATTTTGTCATCATCCCTGGTCGTGCAGATGCTTCATGGAAATCTGATTCATATATGTTTGAGCAGTTTCAACAGTTTTTTTGTTCACAACGTAACCCTCTGTCAACTTCCTCTCATATAGGTTTGTCGTCGTCTGGTATTTCAGGTATATCTTCATCCTTGTAGATTTTGGACTCTGGTGCCTCCCATCATATGTTATCTAATTTGTCATCTTTTGTTTCTTTTTCTCCCAGTTCATCTATATCTACTGTGACGGCTGATGGTACTCATATGTTATTAGTAGGTGTTGGTTCAATTGTTACATCTTCTTTATCTCTTATTAATGTTTATTATATTCTGAGTATTACTTTAAATCTTATTTCTGTTAATCAATTATATGAGTCTAGATTTCTAGTCTCTTTTTTCTTCATCTAATTGTTATGTTCAGGATCCACAATCTCAGAAGTTGATTGAGACATACCATAAACAAAAAGGACTCAATAAAACCTTGTTGTAACATCAATAAAACTTTATATCCATCTAAGCCCATCTTCTAATCCGTATGTTGACGTTGCTATCCAAGGTTGGTTCTCAACTCTGATGTGTCAACGTTTAAGAGCTTTGAAAAGCAAAGCTTTGAAAAAACGTTGAAGAAGTTTTGAAAAGCAAAGCTTTGAGAAATTTTAAAAACGTTGATGTGTCAACGTGAAAAAGTTTTGAGAATTTCTCAAACGTTGGCAAGCAAGTTTTTGATAAAGCAAGTTTTGTTTTGTCAACGTTTTGTTTGAAAAGCTTGCTTGCCTTGACAAGTCCACGTTGGAAGCTACGGCCGATCATATTAAAATAAAAGGGATGTGTTTTTTTTTTTTAAAAAAAATCTCTTCTATGTTTTAAAAAAAGATTTTAAATTTTAAAATTTTTTTCTTTTATAATCGGTCACATGATTTTAAAAGAAAGTTTTAATTTTTTAATAAAATTTTACTTTTTTTTTTGTAACCATGATTTAAAAGAGAAGTTTTAATTAATCTTTTCTTTATTGTAGTTGTCTACATGGTTAAAAGAGAGAGATTAATTTTAAAACTTTCCTTTTGCTGTCATAGATAATAGGAAATTTAAAAAAAGAAGAGATTTTAATTGTTATTAAAATTTCCTTTTTTGACAAGACCAAGAATTATAGACATAACCTTAGCCTTTCTCCTCTCTTCCTTGGTGTGGTCGGCCCTCCTTATGCTTCTCTCTTTTCTTTGGTGGCCGGCCATGGCTTCTTTCCCTTCTCTTTGTTTTCTTCTCTTATAATTAGGTCGGCGACACCTTTCCTCTTGTCTCCTTTTCTTTTGCTTCCTTAGGGCCGGCGGCATCCAGGCTTTGAAAACCTTGTGGTCGGTTGTTTAGAGAGGAAGAAGAAGAAGAGGCGAAGCACATGGTGGTCGGTCGTTTGGAGAAGAAGAAGAGAAGGAAATTTCCTATTTTGGCATCGCTTGGTGGCTAGAGATTCTTGGAGAAGAAGAAGTGACTCAGGTGATTTCATCTTGGAAGATCGTCGCCCACACGAAGTCCAAGAAAATGAGAGGAACACAATAGAAGATCAAGAGGTCATTAGAGCATACAAAAAGGTATAACTAATTAATTGTTTCCGCATCATGATTATTTAGTTCATGTTTATTTTTGTATGAGTTTTGAAATACCAAACACAAGATGCTAGAGATTCTAGATGTTCGGATTTGTTTCAAATTTGTGTTTCTTTAATTTTTCTATCTTGTGATTCGATTGTTCTTTTTGGTTAAACCTAGAGTTATATAAGAAAATTAAATATTGAATTTCATTAAGAGACTTTGTCGAGGCAGTGGTGGATGTTCTCATACCCAAGAAGGGCAAGTGCCTTGCCATGTTTGACCTGGGAGCTGATTTCCGAAATAAATATTTAATTGAATTTGTAACATAGGTGGACTTGGATCTATAATGTTAAGTATCATTTGCGATCCAAGTCTAAACCTAAAAGAACAAATAAGTTAAATTTGGAATCAACAATGTTAAGTTCCGTTTGCTATTCCGAATTTAATTTCTAAAGAACACAATAGGTTGTTAGGAAATGTTCGACACCTGTACAAAATTTTTGTACAGTGGAACCGGTACGATCATCCTAGGGCCAACCAACAGATACTATTCATCAAACCTTGTGTATAGATACTCCTGAACAAAATGGCGTGGCGGAACGAAAACATAGACATCTTGTTGAAATAACCCGTTCATTTTTATTGTCTGCCAGTGTTCCTAGTGCCTTTTAGAGGGAAGCAATCCTTACTACTGCTCATGTCATTAATAGAATTCCAACCTCACACAATTCAGGTTTGTCACCTTTTGAAAAATTGTATGGGTATGCTCCTGTCTATTTCTCTTTACGTATTTTTGGTTGTACTTGTTTTGTCCTTCGTCCATATGCAGAGCGTAATAAGTTAGCTTCTCGGTCTGCTCTTTGTGTCTTTCTGGGTTATGGTGTTAGTCAAAAAGGATATCGTTCTTTTGATCCCGTTAGTCAAAATTGTATGTCTCTCGTCATGTTGTGTTTCTTGAGTATATTTCATTCTTTTCTATTCCGGCTAGTTCGCATAATATGACAATGTCAGATCTGCTTTGCATTAATCCTTTCAATACTGATACTGAGGAAGATTCACCCACAAATCCTACTGGTAGTTCAACTGAATATGGTACTTTATTTCTTGAGATATCCGCTCCACATGTTCCTCCTTCTGCCACTGCCCAATTATTTCTTGAGGTTGCAGATGATTTTTCTCTCCACCATCGTCAATCCACTCGTGTTAGTAAGTCTACTAAACTATCAGATTTTACTTACTCTTGTTGTTCTCGTTCTTTTGCTTCACTTGTTGTATCTATTCATTGTTTATCTGAGCCTGAATCCTATAGAGAAGCTGTTTGTAACCTACGTTGGCAGAGTGCTATGGCTGAGGAACTAACTGCTTTGCATCAGAGTCATACATGAGATTTGGTTCCATTGCCACCAGGAAAACATACTATTGGTTCCCGTTGGATGTATAAGATCAAAACTATATCTGATGGATCTATCGAACGATACAAAGCTCGTCTTGTTGCTAAAGGTTATTCTCAGGAGTATAACATGAATTATGAAGAAACATTTGCTCCTGTTGTAAAAATGACAACTGTTCGTACTCTGATTATTGTTGCTTCTGTTTGTCAATAGAGAATATCTCAGATGGATGTCAAGAATGCATTTCTAAATGGTGATCTTCAAGAAGAAGTTTATATGACACCTCCTCCTCGTATTTCACACAAACTTGGTGAAGTTTGCAAAGTTCGTAAAGAGCTTTATGGTCTCAAACAAGCACCTCGTGCTTGGTTTGAGAAGTTCTCTACAGTGATTACTTCGTTTGGTTTTCATCCTAGTAATCATGATTCAACATTGTTTGTCAGATATACAAGTGCAGGTCATATTCTTTTATCATTATATGCTGATGACATGATTATTACTGGTGATGATTATGATGGAATTACTTCCCCGAGGTCTGAGTTGACTCATTGTTTTTCTATGAAAGACTTGGGTATACTACGCTACTTTCTGGGCATTAAGGTTGCTTATTTCTCAAAAAGTTATCTTTTATCTCAGTCAAAGTATATATCTGATGTGTTTGAGCGTGCTCATCTTACCGATAATATAGTTGTTGATACTCCTATTGAAACTAATGCTCGATATTCTCCATCTAATGGCTCACCTTTGCCGGATCCTAGTTTGTACAGAACTATTGTTGGAAGCTTGGTTTATCTCACCGTGACTCGTGCAGATATTACATATGCGATTCATGTGGTTAGTCAATTTGTCGCTGCACCAACTACAATTCATTGGATTGCTATTCTTCGTATTCTCAGGTATCTTCGAGGCACTCAATTTTAAAGCCTTTTATTTCTTTCTACTTCATCTCTTGAGCTGCGTGCATACTCTGATCCGGATTGGGCTGGTGATCCTACGGATCGCAAATCTATCACTGGCTTCTGCATTTTTCTCGGTGATTCCCTCATTTCTTGGAATAGTAAAAAGTAAGATGTTATTTCTAGATCTTCCACAGAAGCTAAGTATCGTGCCATGACCTCAACTACTTGTGAGATAGTTTGGTTGCGTTGGTTGCTTGCGGATATGGGTGTCTCTCTTCATCAACCTACTTCGTTATATTGTGATAATTAGAGTGCTATTCAAATTACGTGCAATTTAGTTTTTCATGAGCGGACGAAATATATTGAAATTGATTGTTACATTACTCGTCACCATTTTCAGATTGGTACCATCAAATTACCTTTTGTTCCTTCAAAACTACAGATTGCTGATATGTTTACCAAGGCTCATTCTGCTTCGCGCTTCCGATTTTTATCTAACAAACTCTTAATGCTTCTGGCTGTAGCATCGTGAGTTTGAGAGGGGATGTTAGATTATATAATTTATATTATATAATCTATTAGAATTACTTGTTTATAGCCTTGAGGGTAATTTAATCTTTTACCTTTTCAGTTTAGGGTTTAGATTTAGTTTTTTACCTTTTCAGTTTAGGTTTTAGATTTTTTTTCTTATAATTAACTATATAAAGGCCTTGTACTCTTTATTTCTTAATGAATTTTGGATTCAATAATATGGTTAGTTTTTCGTTCTCTTAATTTCTACAAGTTCGTCCCTAGATTAATATAGAAAAAGTAAATTATGAATAACTATTAGTCATTAATATAAGCGGTCAAAACATGGGGAAGACATGTTTAAATACACCGAATGTCATCTAAAATCTCACGCGACAATATCTCATGCCTCAACTACCGCATCTCCCTGAGAGGACATGATCGACTATTATGATTACACAAGACTATTTTCATAAATAAATTTGGAATATATTTTCAGGGAAGAATGTCTCAATGTTTGTGTTATTTTCTGTATTCCTTTTAAGAAGTGCGGTGCCATCCTAAGGGAGTGTTAAGATGATGATTTTAATTTTTACTATAGATGATCAGTCATTGTGGTTCCTATGGACCGGCTCAAATGATTTATATAAGAGTGTTGCCACATAAAAATTCAAGGTTGATTTTCAATAGATGTAAAATGCTCCGCTAATAACCTTACTCACTATTGTTACTGTAAGATCATAAACAAGCCAAGTCGAGCTAAAGTTTGAGGTGTTTAAGCTTATTTAATAAGGTAATCAAGCTAAGATTTTTTGAAAAAAATTGTTCAAGCTATTGGATCGATACACACGTGAGAAAGAGGGGTGCATCACGTGGTTTTTGAAAATCTAGTTTTATCATTTTGAAATCAAAGTATACACAACGGAAAACTATGAAAAAAATCGAAATAGAAAAGCAAGTAAAAGAACACGCGTTCGGTTTTACTTGATTCGGAGCCTTTGGCGACTCCTACTCCAAGACCCAGGTCTCACAGACCTATCGATAGATAATCTACTAAAATACCTTTTCCGGTACCTCCGAAAAAAAGAATCGAGTACAAAAAGACGGAACAAGTGCAACACCCTACATTTGTCCTATTTCAAATAGTTAAATACACAAATTACAGCTTGTTACCCAATACCTTCGAAGATTGTAGCTTAGGCTCGGTGTCGGTCAACATAGTCACAACAGTAGGCCAGAGTAGTCGGAACCTTAATCGGATGCATAGAAACTTGTATGTGAGTTGTTGTAGAAGCCTTGGGCGAGCAACCTTAAATAGAGCATGGAAAGCACCTTTCATAGGCATTGAAGGCGACTCCAATTGAGTAAAGTTTCTCCCGCAAATGTTATGCCTTATCCGCTTTGATCACCAAACTTTATCCTTTGGAAGGCGCCTTTCATGAACAGTATGAATGCGCCTTCATCTGCTTGAAGGCGTCTTCGGACACTGTTCATCCGAATGCAAATTTGCTCATTTGTCCTACAAAACAACATTAGTCCAATAAACCAAATAATGACCTGCAAGATAAGTGTTAGCACAATAATAAATAGTAGTAATTAGTTCCTGTCCACCCAGGACCCGGAACTAGTCAAGATCTCAGATTAGGGATCCGAAATGAACCTAAACTGGACTGACGCCTACTGTCCCCTCAACTGGGACACGTCCTCACCTAGTCACTCTCCTCCAATAACTTACCTTTACTTACCAGTTTATTAGACATCTGGTCAGTTCGTCGACCTAACTGGACCTCCTACTAGAAATTCGGTCAGTCCGTCGACCTATCTAGACTTCTCGCCAGATATCCAATTGGCCCTTCGACCTATTTGAACTTCTCGCTAGATATCCGTAGGGGTGTAATCGAGCCGAGCCGAGCCAAACTCTTGGATGTTTGAGTTTGACTCGTTTATAATTGAGCCGAGCTAGAGCTTTATTTAACGAATATATTCATGGCTCACGAGCTTATTCGAGCTTTTATCGAGCCTAAACGAGCTTAATAAATATAAATTATAAATTTAAATATTCATTAAAAACTAAATTATATATTTTTAAAAAATTATGATATTCTTGTTAAAATTTATAATTTTATTCTAATATATAAATTTAATATATTTGTCTATGTTTTTTATAAGTAAAGTGTAAAATCTATAAATTCAATATCAAAATTATTATTTTTTTATTTAAAAGTTGATTCATGAGCTTAACGAACATGTTCACGAACTAACGAGCCGAATATTGTGAAGCTTGAGCTTGGTTTGTTTATCTTAACGAGCCTCATTAAACGAGCTCAAACGAGCTTTTATCGAATCGAGCTTCGAATAACTCACGAGCGGCTTGGCTCATTTACACCCCTAGATATCCGGTCGGTCTGTCGACTTATCTGGACTTCCCGCTAGATATCCGATTGGTCCATCGACCTATCTAGACTTCTCAACTGATATCCGCACTACAAGAAAAACCCTCATAGACATCGGTGGAACAACAACAGTTTTAAGCAAAAACCGATGTCTTTAAATATTTTACACCGGCTTTTTCAAAAATCGGTGTCTATAAGCGTAGATTTTCGCTCATAGACATCGGTTTTTTAGCCGATGTCTATGAGCGCTTTTTTTTTTGTTAATAGACACCAGTTTTAACAGCGGTTTTTAAAACCCGTTGTTAATGAACCAAAAAAAATAATTTAATTTTTCCACCAGCCAAAATTTACAGCACTTTACAAAGTTACCTCCAAACCTAAACTAATAGCGCGCCACTTCTCTCAGTCTAAACCTAAACCTAAACCTCCACCATCAGCCTCATCTCCCTCTTCCCCTTACTGGATCTCTTCCCCTTCTTGGATCTTGGATCGATGAGGATGATCAAAACCACCTGCTTCTTCTCCACGCTCGCCGGCACGATCTGGCCGGGCCAGTCCGGCGGCTCTGGCCTCACCGGCACCCACGGGGGCTCCGTTGAAGGCTCTTGCTTGCTCAATGACAGCGGCGAGCTCGTGTTGAGGCAAAAGGAAGCAGAGAACAGGGACGCGTCTCCTCCATTTCCTTGTTGCTGCTGAAGCTCGAGAATCGATTCCTCCAACCTCTGAGCAAACTCCTCCACATTATCCTCCTCCGCCCGACCATCATCGACGCCGCCAGAAGGGAAGCACTCGGTCATGGCGCCAAAGGCGCGGCGGCGTAAAAAGCCATGTCCAAGCGGCTTCCTTCCTCTGCCTCCCCCAACCTCCATCGACCGAGTCCGCAGTAGCCTGGCCGATTCGCCAGCCCCAAGGAACGTGCAGCCCACGATGCCCTTCCGCTTGCCGGACCCAACGGTGGAGACAACGGCAGCGAAGACGGCGGCCTGCGACGGCGTCGTGGAGGCGGACCACGTCCCAGCGACCTGAACACCCATCTCCTCTCGACGTCTCCTCCGCCTCTGTGCTTTCAATGAAGTCAAACCTTACCTATCGTGACTGAAAACGTAGGCCTCCTCTCACCCTACCCGCCCATGGAAAGTGTTCATCAAGAACAATACTAAAATCGGACACTATCGCACGGTCTGGCACCAAGGAGATCTGGTGAACAATTTGGGCACTATCGCACGGTCTGGCACCAAGGAAAAATCTGTAGCGAGGCAAGAGCAGCAGCCCCGTGCGCTTCCTTCATCGAAAGGAGTGAGCTTTGGTCGTGGATGCCTTCCTATCTCTGTCCTCAACCCTACTTGTGAAAAATATTGGCTGATCTCGCGCCTGGTGAGTTGTATTGGTAGTTCCTGGATAATTAATGGGTAACTGCTGGGTCAAAGGGAAGACATCCGTCTACGGAGTGTCATCCAGTTCGAAGTCAGGTGGGTCTCCTCTTTTTTAACTCCAGTGATTTGGTTGTCTCTGAGAGTTGATTTTTTGTTTCTTATACTTATTTTTTAGTATAGCTAAAGCTGTGATATTTTGCTAAGGAGCAAAGTAGATACGTGCTAAGTTTGATAAAGAAACTTCCTATTTGTTCTCTGGGGTTTTGCAAGTAAGGAATAGACACATGGTTTTCCTTGTATTCTTTAAAGTTGCTTGTGAATTTTTGACCTGAAACCATTATAGACTTTGTATCTTTTGGGGGAAACAGATTTAACAATGTTTTCTTTTGATAATCGTGTTTATGCCTTAGTACAAATAGTCAGGTTTTAGCTTGTGTTGTACTGATGCATGTTAGATACACCAAAGGAAGCATGGGTTGTAAAAGCTTGTTTTGTCCATCAACAGAATGCCCAAGACTCCAGACACATGTTGTGAGACAAGAGGAGAAGGAAGGTAGCAAACTGCCTTCAAACCCTGAGGAAGTTGAGGATCATGTTTTGCTACTTGCTTTGTCCACTGCTACTTGTTTTCTTTTCTTCCAGTACTTATTACTCTTTATTATGCCTTCCTACCAAGAAATATTGGGGCCAGAACTATCATTGTTGAGACTATTCAAAAGGATAGTTTATGCAGCACAATGATTTTCTTTTTCCTATGTTAGATATTTCTAGATCAGAATTTGTTAGTGTATAGCATATTGGTCATGTGAATTAATTGATGCATTCTCTATATTGTGGAAATCAAATGCGCGATCAGAAAATATGCCTTTCTGTTTTTTTTTCTCAAAAGGTCTCATTCTTCTTGAAGATTTATTTCACATTTTATATGATTTTAGTATTTGTTATCTACTCTAGAATGTTAATTGTTACATGGATAATTAGACCTTTGATGAGGTATTGACATCATATCGTGTCAGCTATAAAATGTATGTATATATGTCATGGATATCCTTTACACAAGACTCTATTTTTATTATTCTTTGTGTGGGTTTAGCAGTCAGTAGAGGCACTGTACTATCAATAATCTTTTCAATTTTGGTGAATGTTGAAGTTTACACCTGCTTTCTTTTTCAGGAGAATGTGGATATTAAAATTTTAACAAATGATGATGTTCTAGGTGATGCAATACCTTATGATCAGCAAGATGCAATGCGCCACCTCTGTTACTAATTCCTTGATTTAATGCCGCCTCCGGTATGGATACTTCACCTTGTAATAGTTGTTATTTCTTTTAATTATATTATCCACATTAAATGGTCATTAAATAATACTACATCTGTAATAGGAAGTTGCTACAATTACACTGGAATTTTAGATCATAAGCTCTACTTTTTTTTTCCTTCTTCTAGCACCTCTTGATTTATGATTCAGTTTTTTCTCAGTTTGCCACTTTTCTTTTATGGTCTTTCTTTATGAATTTTATTTTTCAAACCTTTATGAATCTGTTATACATAATCAGTCAGGGAGCCTCTGTTATTTATTGATTCACAAGTACCTGTTATTTTGGTAACTAATATAGTTATACTTTAGATCCAGCCCTACTAAAATTTTCAATTAACAGTCACATTTTCACAATGCGATTTGATCTTATTTGCTGTGGTTTTATTTGATCGTATTAACTCATTTATATTTTATTTCTTATTAGTTCTCTGTTTCTTATTCTTGGTTATTAGGGAAGAACAAACCCATAATTTCCTGGTTCACATCCAGTTTCTCTTAACAGGTGTGTCTTTATCCTTGTCAATATATATATATATATATATATATGTGTGTGTGTGTGTGTGTGTGTGTGTGTGTGTGTGTGTGTGTGTGTGTATACATACCTTATTTATTTAACATCTTTAGCCTGACGTGAAAGACAGCTAGTAGTTCATTGTGTTTCAATGTTCAAATCTGCAAAATTATGAATGTATATTTGGATTTTTGGAACAAACAATCTATTGGTTTACATATATTGTGTTTCCATCTAATATTCTTTCAATGAGTTTGTGTGGTTTTGCCTTTTGTTATTGAGGGTATCCAACATGCTTATTCATTGTTTGCTGCGTGGTCTTTAAATTGTGTGTTGGAATAAGCCAGACATGTCTCCATGCTAGGAAATCACATGGCAGTATATCTTATATGAATCACATGGCAGTATATCTTATAATGATATGGCATGGCTTGTCTTTTGAGTACCTAGGAAATCTTCATGCTAAGTGATATTGTTGAATACAAGTTTATTTGGTCATAATTTATTTTTCTCTTTTAGTTATCTCCACTTCTCATTAAGTAGATTTACTTCAAGAATCAGACATTTTGTGAGTTGTCCTCTGGGGGCGCAATGGCATGAACAGTCTGCAAGAATCACAATAGGGGTGTGTGCTTTTCCATATTCATTTTTTGCCTACATTATTTTAGAAATTATAAGTTATTTGTACAGCATACAAACACACATCTGATCACTTTTCTTTTTATTTAAAATTTATTGCCAGAAGTATAATTAGTAAGGATGCACATTTTCTTTGTTGGAGCTCCTAGTTATTCAAATTTATTTATGTTAGAAAAGACATTATTAACACTCATTTTTAATCAATATTATGTTATGTGCAGAGATAATCTGCAACTACTAAGACAAAGATACTACTATGCTACATGGAAGGCTGATGGAACCCGCTACATGATGTTCATTAACAGTACGGGGTGCTACCTAATTGATCGAAACTTCTATTTTCGTAGGGTTCAAATGCGGTTTCCCCTAAAGAATGCTGCTGAGGTACACCTTTTCTGGCTTTATAAGTGTCTGAAGTTTTATAACTCATATAATCTGTATTTATGCCTAATCTCTCTATTTTTCATGAAAAGAGTTTCCATAATGATACGCTGATTGATGGGGAAATGATTATCGACCAAATTCCAGATGTAGGACAGAAGAGAAGATATTTAGCATATGATTTGGTTGCATTAAACGGTTTCTCCGTTATGAAGGTATTGCCACTTTCCATATTCTGCTCATCATTCTTTCTGAAACCTGCTTAATTGACTGTCTTATCTGAAATGGAATAGCACACTACTTTTTGCGTCATTTCCCAGAGACAGTCATTTGTGCATACATAGCTATCGGAGAATAGATGGAAGACGGATGAGAAAGGAAATTTAATTCATGTGATAAGCAGCTTAAATTCCCATGTAACCATGTTTTGGCTGGTTTGCATTTTAGAATGAGCAACCAAAAGCTTTTATCATTCCTTCCCTTTGAAACATTGATGTAAAAGATGTATTTTAAAACATCTCCAGATGTCTGTAACTTTGTATATTACTATATTTTGCTATGACCTTACTGTTCTAGCCCATGACCTATTTAGTTATCATCTAGTCTTGTGCCATACAGTTTTCATTTTTATCCTTCTCTACCAGCTCAAATCCTATTCTTTTCTAGTGATTACAATTTCAATACATGTCTGTGTCATGAATTTCCACTGTATATGCTAAGTGTGTCAAGAGTTATCTCATGTTGCTTTTTCTGGGTGGTGTAGTTGCCGTTTTCTGAAAGGTGGAAACTACTTGAAGAAGAAGTAATTCGACCAAGGAATTATGAGAGAAAGCAATTAGAATCTGACAGCAAGGGACATCCCATTTATAGATATGATATGGAGCCATTTTCAGTATGTAGATGTCAAGATACATGAGTTAATTAGTATGGCATGTTATAGATATTAATTAGTATGGCATGAGTTAATTAGTATGGCATTTTCAGTAATAAGTTGGGAATTTTAGGCAGGATCATGTTTTGGGTGTTGGAGGATTTGGTAGAGTTTACAAAGGTTTGATCAGTGAAGATCTCAGGGATGGGCTGCAACCCCTTCAAGTAGCAGTGAAAGTCCATGATGGTGATAACAGTCATCAAGGTCATAGGGAATGGCTGGTATCCATCTCCAATAACTCAATTGTTGGTTCTGTCTCATCGCTTCCGATTCCTTCGTCAAGGTAAAAGCATCGCACTCTCGGTTCCGGTTCATGCTTTAATCTCTTTTAGTCTTGATTTTGATCATTTACTTGCATTGAAATCATTAAACTATTCGTGAATTATCGATCTGCTGTAGTAATGCTGGTGAACTTGATGAAGGACTTGTTTTTATGAGGTCTTGTTAAGTGATGAAACCTTCTACATTGCTTTAAATGCAAGCAGTTGGTTGATTATCCAATTAGTGCCCTGTAATTTGTATACAGTTCATTAGTACCACAATGATTATGCGAGCATTAAAATGAAACAATAACATATTTTCCAACTTGTCCAGTAATTTTTCATTCTTTAATTTGTTGGATACAAGTTCAATTGTTAATTAACTTCCATAATAGGGGAACAAATGGCCATCTTTTGGATTTGCAACTCTGTTTGACGTCAGCTATCATATTACTAAACTTTCATTCTGATAATGCCAAGGCGCAAAACTTCCAGATTGCTAGTTTTTTGTTTTCTCTCTATATATTTTTTTCATGGATCATGAGTTACCTTGGACTTTTGTTATCAATGAACTCTTGCAATCTCCTCAAATACTCCTTATTATGTTGTTATGTATGTAGAAATATGAGCGGACAACAGGAGAATGTTGCAGCTCCAAAGTTGAATGAAAGGATATTGTCGTCATTGTCCAAGAGATCAGTGGCTGCCCATCCTTGGCATGATCTTGAAACAGGTAACCGAAAACGAAAGAAACAGTTCCACTAATATTTACACATCTATTAATTTGATTTGTCTCAGTATCTGTTTCTGAACATGAATTTGTCTCCAGGTAAAGAGGCCCCTGTTGTGTTCAATGTGGTAAGTGTACTTTTTTCCTTTTAACTGATAAAATGTACAAAATAAAGTATCAGAAGTGATATTGTTTTTTACAAATGCAAACTAATTTTGAGTAAATCATCTTTTTGCTCGTTTATCAAATTAGATTGCCTCCCAAAAGGATACAAGGGTTAGATTTGAACTTGTTATTCATAGATCTATCACTATATGATGTGGTTGAGATAATTGATGAATATTTATCTTTTTAAGCATTCCAATTAGTCATCTTGTTACCTGGTGCTCTTATTGCATTTTCAACTATGATCTTTGGTCTTGGTTTACTAATATATTATTTATGTGTTTTTACAGTTTACAAATCTCAAGTACTCCAGAGTTGAAATTGATGAAGTGCGGTTCGAGTGGGCTGAATGCATGCTAGATTACATTTGAAGTGCGGTTCTACCTTGATGTGTTAAAAGAATGTTCTACCTTGATTTTGATATCTATTAGCTAGCTTTCGATGTAAAAAGAATGTTTGAGTATTTTATGGATACTATTGTAAGAAGATTATTTATATAATTTGTGAATATTTGTGTATTTTATGGATATTGTTGAATGAAGAATATTTGTATAATTTGTGAATATTTGTGTATTTTTTTTTATTATTGTCGGTTTTTCATTGTTTCGGAAATCAAATTTGTGATGTTAAAAAATATACATATTACATCGATTTTCCACCGCTGCAAAACCGATGTTATTAACTAATATTACATCGGTCATTTACCGCTGCCAAAACTGGTGTTATTAATATATAATATTACATCGGTTTTACACCGTTGATGAAACAGTGTCGTTAAGTGATACTACACCGGTTAATAACCGATTCGAAGACCGGTGTCGTTAAGTGATACTACACCGGTTTTAGCCCGATGTCTAAAATGGCAGACTTTTAACATCGGCTTCATGGACATCGGTCGAAAATGAAATAGACACCGGTGGAAAACCGATGTCTATGAGGATTTTTGTTGTAGTGCCGGTCGATCCATCGACCTATCTGGACTTCTCAACAGATATCCGGTCGGGCCATCGACCTATCTAGACTTCTCACCAGATATCCGGTTGGCGGATCTACCTATCTGGTTAACTCCCACACACTTGGTAAAATAGTTAGATCATAATTATACCTAACTTAACTTATTTGTTATTCATCAAAACTTGAGTTAGACTGTTAGTGCAAATTGCACCAACACAAGCTTGTCTTGATTTTTTTTTAATGAGTTTGAACTTAGTTTGAGCTTAGTTCATTTAGATGTTATCGAACTTTTAATTCAAACTTATGTGATTGATTATCGAGTTTGATAATTCAAACTTATTTATTTATTTTAAAAATTATTTTTTATTTATTTAACATATCAATATGAGTTTTATTAATAACATACTTCATGAATATTATTCACGAACATCATTTATGAAAATTATTTAAAATCATTATTTATGAACCTTAATAAGTCAAGCACATATGTATTCAAGTTTAATTGTTTAATTTAATGAGTTGTTTAAGTTTACTTATTTAATCGATCTTATGTGTATTGAACGAATATAAATAAATTATTATCAAATTAAATACTAAATTTATTCATTAAATACTGGATTCATTTATGACCTTAGTTTTGGACGAAATCTTCATGATTTATTCCTGTTAAAAAAAAACGTAACTAAGGGACCTTCAAAATGATGAACACGACCACAATTACATTTCCCAATATCGACCATTTGTAGAGGATTTTGATTTTTGCAAACCTTTGATAATTATTCAAAAGTGCGTAAAATAAAAATAAAATAAAATAGAAATGTTTTAATATTAATAATTTAAAAAGGTAATTTAAAAAATTGTCAGGTTTTAAATGCATTTCTAAAAAAATGCGAAAAAACAAATACAATTTGATAATGATAAAATGTAATCTGGCCAGCCAAAATTTTAATTGAACCGATTTTGACCAACAAAATTTATTGTATAAAATTTGATGATTTATCACCGATGATATCAATTGATTGACATTGGGAATGGAATTATCGATTAATTACTGTCCCATTAAATTACAACTGTTTACAGATATAATAATTTTAAAATCAAAATCAAATAAAATAAATCAGCAAACACATATTTTATTAAAAAAAATTAAATTAATGCGACCGAACTTTCGAATTTAATTAGATTTAACCGATTTTTCTCATTCCTATTCCTATTTAATTTAACCAAATTCAATTGGGATCAGTATGATGATAAACAGCCGACAGTAATCGAATTGATCGATCTATCTTTTAATTTTGAGAAGATTATTTATTCCAATTCCTTTTAGTTTGTCTCAGTTACTCTCAATTTTCGACTTCAAGAATCCAGATTTGCGCCCTGCAAACGCATCCGCCGTCGTCGCCGTCGACGGAGAGCTTAAGCACAGGTCCAGGTTCAGGTCAGGGCACCTGAACTCATCGTGCGATCGCCGCGGCCCCTGCTCTCTGCTGCCGATCGCTACCTTCCCGTTCTGCCCGTCTTCGCTCTTGGATAAACTTACGGTGAAGTCCAATGCCGGAGCGTGGATCGGCCGGTGGGTCGCCGGATCGATTCCCCGGTCTAGTAACTTTCTCCTCATGTGCGTGTTCCAGTAGTTCTTGATCTCGTTGTCCGTTCTCCCGGGCAATCTTCTCGCGATAAGAGACCACCTGTCGCGATTCAGTCGACTGGTAATCCCGAACGGTTAGATGCAGACGGCGACGTGAAGATGAAGGCTTACTTGTTGCCGAAGTGGCCGTGGAGCTTGACGACGAGCTCTTCCTCCGCCGCGGTGAAGTTGCCTCGCTTGAGGCCGGGGCGGAGGTAGTTGATCCAGCGGAGGCGGCAGCTCTTGCCGCACCGTAGAAGGCCGGCCGCCTTGGGCAGCGATCTCCAGCAGCCTTCGCCGTGGCCGCGAATGTACTCAGCCAGGCGCTCGTCTTCCTCCTTCGTCCAGGCGCCCTTGTTGTTGTGCTCCTTCTCGCAGCACGGCGACCTCCCCATCGCCAGATCCTCTGCAAGTTCAGTTCAATGATCGATCGATCGATCGAGCAAAATCCCTAAATAAGTGTTTGGTCGGGATTAAAAATCGCATCGAAGCATGTCACTGTGGGCCTTCACTTGCGTGAGCAGTTCACAAATCGAAACGCACCAACCGAGGTAGGTTGGAACTAATTGCTCAGTCCCCTTGTTTCTGCTCAGAAAACGCCACCGGATTAGGTTTCCGTCAAACAATCCTGACCAACTTTTTCACTCCCCTTCTTCTTCCTGTTTATGCCTTTGCCGCATGAATCATACTGCCTATCATTTTTTTTTCCTTCAAATAAACTTGTTGTTCAATTTTCTCAGTAATTTGGGTGAATTAATAAATATTTTTTTAATGAATGGTGGACCGAATTTCAATTACCTAGATAAAGACTTAATGATTATTAGTATATCCCTGAAAATTATAATATGAACAATAGATTATTATCTGGAGATCGATAAAAAATTTTAGTGCGATTATCGGAGTACGATATTACTTGTTTCATCATTAACAATGGATTATTAAAATACTTATAATTCTCGACTATCTCCTAGTGGCCAGAGGGATATTTTGGTGGGGATGAGTCGGTCGTTTCAAGTTTGACGATATCTAATTTGATTAATCATTTTTTTATTATTATATTATTTTGAGGCAAAAATCAGAATCCAAAATATATTGATCCCATCCGAAAGTTGAGTCAGATGGGAGTACAGGTGACAATGGCAAAAGCGTTAACGGAGAGAGGAATCTAGGGCCTAGTAGAGAGGATCACTGATGGTACCCACGATCTTGCAAACACCACATGCCAAACACCTGGAAGTGAGAATCAGGGAAGAGGTCCCTGGTGCAGGGCCTTAGACGTTCAAGTCAGAAGAGAGGTTGAACGGAAAAAGCTAAAGAATAGAAAACGCGTGCACGTAAGTAAAATTGCTGACTACCATGTACCTGGTCAACAGAAAGGAACTCTCTTTTTATATTGCCTTTTGTAACATCCGCAATCATAAGATATCTGAGAATGTCAAATGTCAAGGGGTGTCGGGTGCAAGAAGATGTACAACAAGCTTCCATTGGGTAGAGAAAGGTTCCACGATTTGTATGTGGCAGAGTATGACAATATTCTCTGACGAATAGCTGTTATTCTCTAACAAATTATTGTGATTCCTTGACAGTGTTGTCCCATCAGGGTCTGACCGGCTAAGAAGTTGACCGGAAGTCAAGCTGGGATGATGCCCCAGAGAAGTGAGGGGAAAGTCTTGGGGGTTTATGTAAAGCCGACCAGGATTAAATTGGGAGCCCTGCCCATAAGAAGTGAGGGGATTGAGCTATGGGGGTCCAACCGACGTAAAATCTATTGGGATTAGATTTTGATCCCTACCCATAAGAAATGAGCAGACTGAGCCCTAGGGGGTCCAAGTAATGTAAAGCCGGCCAGAATTAGATTGGGAGCCCTGCCCATGAGAAGTGAGAGGACTAAGTCCTGGGATCCAACCGGCTAAGAGGCTGACCGGGAATAAAATTAGGATGGTGCCCAGGAGAAGTAAGGGGACTGAGCCCCTAGGGGCCCGATCGGCTAAGAGGTCGGCCTGGAGTAAAATTGGGATGATACCTTGGAAAAGTGAGGGGACTAAGCCACTAGGGTCTGACCGGCTAAGAGGTCGGCAGAGCATAGAGGAGTGGACTGCCTGGACGCGTAGTTTTTAATCCTAACCACCACCTCCTCTTGACTTTTAACTGCCATGCCATCTTAACCATCATCTCTGCCCTATGTGTGGGGTCATCCACTATTTCCCATATCATATACGAATAATCATATCTATTTTTTATCTTCTTCTTATAATAAAGTGAAGTGACAACTATAAGTAAATTTTTATAATTAATAAACGGTAGATTTATTATAATAGAATGACAAACACATGTCCTTGAAGAAATACTTCTTCTATCTCTTAACTATTTCACGATCATCTATAAGTTAATATGATGACGATAGTAAGAACATTGACGGAGAGAGGAATTTGGGGCTTGGAGAGAAGATTGTTAGATTATATATATTTATTTGTTTATAACTTTTAGGTAATTTGATCTTTTTTTTCTTTTATATTTAGATTTTAGGGTTTCTTAACTAAACTATATAAAGACCTTATACTCTGTATTTCCAATAATTAATTTTGAATTCAATAATATGACTAATTTTTTTTTAATTTCTATATGATATCAGAGTAAGGTTTTCTTTCTCTGACCTATTTTTTTTTCTGTCCCTCCCTATTATTGCTTACTGTTGTCGTTGTCATCTCCTCTTATTGCTACCTATTTTGGCACCGACGCCTTGTCCTGCCGATTTCGACGCCGACGACCTGCCCTGCCAATTTCGACGTCGATGTTCTTTTCTGTCGATTTCAGCGCCAACGTCCTATGCGTTAGAATTTGAGGGATATCCTAAGGCCATCACCTTACGTTTTTTTCTATTTATTTAATAAGTATAGATTCACTATTTGAGTGCATATTATATGTTTGATTATCTTAAACTCATTTACTGAATGTTTGTAATATAATTCATAGTATGAGAGAATTTGTAATTAGATCACAACTAGTGATTATCTCTAGATGTGCAATTATGAATATGATCCGGTTGTAGGAACAGGGGCCCCGTCCGGAGGGGTCAACGCCACGTGGAAGTCAAAGTAGCAGATGGCCGGGCGGATAGGGGCAGGTTCGACCGACCGGGCGGCCCGGCGGTGTCTAGTTGAGGGTTGAAGGTCTCGTCGAAAGTCAGGGTTCCGGCGCTCAGCGGACAAGATCGCGGGGCCGATCGGAGTGCACGCTCGGCCAAAGCCATCAGGTAGCACTGCTAACAGTCTCCACAAAGCATGTGAGTAAGAATCTCCCCAAGTAAACCACCGCATGCGTCCGGCCGGATGTCGCGGAAGCCGGCCGGCCGGACTCTCTCCGGGGAGTAAGGGCAAAAGGACAAGTGACGTCTTTTTCTGACAGCGGGTATGCTCCACGTGTAGGCCATACTTCAAATCTTATGACAGGGGGTTCCGCTGTCCCATCGAGGACACGCTTGGACTGTTGCAGTATGGGTCAGGTAAGCTCACTGACAAGCCCTTACTGGGGTATGGGCCGCGGACACGTGTACACCTCGGTATGTGTACACTCGCTTCTCCGCTGCCCTATATAAAGGCCCTAATCCTTCGTCGGAGAGACGCGTGGGACAACTTTGGAGCCACTGTTTTCACTACTATCTTACCTGACTTGAGCGTCGGAGGGTCACCGCCGGGAACCCCTTCCCGGCCCGACTTCTATGCAGGTTTGCCGGAGGTTTGTGCAACCAGTCGAAGATCCACGTCAGCAGCCGGGGAGCGCCACATGCCCAACGTCCATTGATTCAGCATTCGGACAGGATCAATTTGGCGCCGTCTGTGGGAATGCTCCTGCATCCGAACAGAAACAATGGACGAGGCTGGATGACAACACACGGTGACGCTTTCAACGAAGGAACTCGACGCTCTGATCGAGTTGAGGGCCGCCAAGCTTGTGGAGCAAAAACAAAAAGCAACAGCCGAGCGGCCGGAGCAGCAAGCAACGTCAGCATCTGGTGGCCGAGCGGAAGCACCACAGGCCATCGTCGCATTTCATCGGGCTCTATTCCGCACCCCCGAAGCCGCAACAGTTCACAGAGATCGGGGATCTTTTTCGGATGAAATGCCTAGACGAGAGGACAGAAAAGGAAAAGCCCCCCGCGTGGACTCATCTCCCGAGCGGATTAATCGCCAATTTTCAGAGGCTATTCTACGAGACCCTCTACCCAAGCACTACGTGCCTCCGACGATCGGCGAATACAATGGAACCACCGATCCGGATGATCATTTGGGCAAGTTTGATAACACGGCAACCCTGCATCAATACACAGATGGGGTGAAGTGTTGGGTTTTCCTCACCACCCTATTTGGATCGGCTCAACGTTGGTTTCGGAGGTTGCCGGACGAATCCATCGCAAGCTTCAAGGACTTCCGGACGGCCTTCCTCCACCACTTCGCAAGCAGTCGGCGCTATCAAAAAACCAGCGTTAGTCTGTTCGCCATCAAACAAGAAGCCCGTGAATCGCTTCGAGCTTACATCCAGCGGTTCAACAAAGTGGCCATGGATATTCCAACGGCCACCTCGGAGACCATGATGAATGCCTTCACACAAGGCCTCGTGGATGGGGATTTCTTTCGATCACTCATTCGGAAGCCGCCCCGAGACTATGATCACATGCTACACCGGGCCAATGAATACATCAACGTGGAGGAAGCGCAAGCGGCCCGGAAAAAAGAAACTCCAGCCGAGCGGGCTCCTCCTGCCGAACGGAAGTCGCACGTTGCTCATCAGCCACCCAGAGGACCCCGGGCCGAAGCAATTCGAGCTCATCCAAGACCTCATGTCCAAGAAGTGTTAGAGTGTATACTAAAAGCCTAGCTTTTGGTATAAATATTTATCTAGAAATAAGAATCACATTGGTCAAAAGTCTACATTTATGATAAATGTAGTTGCTCAATTAATTTATATTGTAGATAACATGGTGTGTGGTGTCACACACAGAAGATCATGTTATTGGTTCCTTATAAATTATAAACAGTAGCTCACGACCAAGATGGAAAGGAACAAACCATTGGAAGGTCGTAGTGTAATTAGGTATTAGTATATCTTAACTATATAATTACACTAGTACACTTAGAGTGTATTGAGTAGGACCATTTGAGGTCGTTCCTTTTATACTGACTTTATAAAGGAACAAAGACCTCAGTTATTATGGAAGTGTGTGCTCTTAATCCTAATATAATAACAAGCACATATATTTGATATTTATTTCTTTAATTTATCAATGGGTGAGATTTAGTTCGATGAATCAATAAGCCCGATAAGTTGGGAAATGATATCACTTATAGTGTGTGTTGTTGATTATAGAAGGAAACTGTGTCCTAGTAATCTAGGTTGAGAATGTCCCCAAGAGGAGCTCATAAGAATTGTCATGTTAAACCCTGCAGGTGGACTTAGTCCGACATGACGATGAAGTTGAGTGGTACTACTCTTGGAGCTAGATATTAATTAAGTGAGTTGTCAGTAACTTACTTAATTAGTGGACATTTGTTATCTTAAACATAGGGAGACTAACACACGCATAATAAGAAGGAGCCCAAAATATAATTTGGGATTGGTGCGGTAGTTCAATAATAGTTCTCTAGTGGAATGAATTATTATTGATAAAATTAAGTTGTGTGTTCGGGGCGAACACGGGATGCTTAATTTTATCGGGAGACCAAAACCAATTCCTCCTCTCGGTCCCTATCGTAGCCTCTAGTATATAGAGATTTATACCCACCGTATACCCACCTTCTTACCCATCCAATGGGGCCGGCCAAGCTAGCTTGGAACCCAAGCTAGGGCCGGCCAAGACCAAGAGGATGAGTTAAGTTGGTGGCCGGCCAAAGCTTGGGTCCCAAGCTTAGGTGGCCGGCCACTAGAATATTAAAAAGGATTTTTATTAAAATTATTTCTCATGTGGATATCATGTTTTTAAAAGAGAGTTTAAAAATTAAAAATTTCCTTTTATAGCTTTCTAAAAAAGAATAAGAGAAGAGATTAATCTCTTTCCTTATTTGTAGTTTAAAAGGATAGTTTTAATTTTTGGTAAAAACTTTCCTTATTTGTAAATCATCTATATGTTTAAAAGAGAGTTTAAAATTTGAAATCTTTCCTTATTTGTTGATTAAAGGAGGATTTTAAATTTTAAGAAAACTTTCCTTTTTAAACATGTTCATGATTTAAAGAAAGTTTAAAATTAAATATTCTCTTTTATAAGTTTCTACAAGAGATTAAGAAAAGATTTGATATCTTTCCTTATTTGTAGATTAAAAGAGATTTTAATTTTTAGAGATAACTTTCTTTTTATTCACATGTTTAAAAGAAAGATTTTAATTTATTAAATTTCCTTTTTATAAACCAATCATGAAGGGATAAAAATTATTGAGAAATTTTTATAAAATTCCGGAAGCAAATAAGGAAGTTTTAATTGGTGTTTAAAATTTTATTTGCTTGGAGTTTTTTTTTGTGGCCGGCCATTATAAAATTGAGAAAGGAAATTATTTTTAATTAAATAAATTTTCCTTTTCAATGGCAAAAGAAATAAGGAAGTTTTTATTAAAATTTCCTTATTTGCCAAGATCAAGGATTATAAAAGAGGGGGTAGAGGAGGCTTCATGGCTAACGAATCTATTCTATTTTTCTCTCCCTCTTTTCTTCTTCTTGTGGCCGGCCCTAGCCTTTCTCCTTTCTTCTCTTTTGGTGGCCGAACCATACATCTCTTGGAGCTCTTGTTGGTGGCCGAACCTAGGAAGGAGAAGAAGAAGAGGAGGAAGCTTCATCTTGAAGATCCCTTGGAGTATTGGTGGTGATCAAGTTCTTCTTCCTTGGAGGTGGTTCTTCTTGTGGCCGAACCTTGCTTGGAGAAGAAGAAGGTGCATGGTGGTTCTCGTCTCGGAAGATCGTCGCCCACACGACGTCCGGGATAAGAAGAGGAATACGGTAGAAGATCAAGAGGTTTTTCTAAAAGGTATAACTAGTAATTTTTCTTTCCGCATCATACTAGTTATTTTTGGAAATAATACTAAATACAAGAGGCTTACGTTCTAGTGTTTCGAATATGGTTTTTCGAAGTTGTGTTCTTTTGTTTCTTTCTTTTCCTTGTGATTTGATTGTTCTCTTTGGTTAACCTAAAGTTATTTTAGGAAATTAAATATTAGCTTTCTATTAAAGGTTTTGTCTAGTCGGTGGTGGTTGCTCCCATATCCAAGAAGGCCATGTGCCTCGCCACGTCGATCTGGGAACCTTTTATGGAAATTAATATTTAATGGAATTAATAACTTAAGGAGACTTAGGTCAAACGTGTTAAGTTCCGCAGGAGATCCAAGTCAAAACCTAAAAGAACAAATAGATTAAGTTTTGGATCAAGCGTGTAAAGTTCCGCGATCCAAAATTTAATTTAAAAGAACACATGGTAGCTAGGAAAGGTTCAGACCTTTGTACAAAATTTTTGTACAGTGGAACCTATAGGTTTTCCGTAGCAACCAACAATTGGTATCGAGCTAGGGTTTTGTCTCTGTGTATTTGGTATTTAGTCTAATTATGCACATGTCATACATAATTTAGGCAGGATAATAGTAGGATGTGCTAACTTTGTGGATGCAGGATCCAACTATTATGGCTTATAGTTATTATGTGTGTGATTGGACCCTTGGACATGTCAAGGGCATTTTATTGTGTGTGCATGATTGTATTATAAAATACAGCAGGAGCTGTATTTAGTTTTATTAGGATTTTATTTTTGATCTAGATACATGTACATTCCTTTTATGGAATATAGGATCAAAATGTAAAATTCTATTTATGTCGCGGATTGAATCTTGCAAAGCGTGGAACCTTCTATGGACCAGAGGCGCAGTGGAACTAGGAGCAAGATGGATGCGACAGCTAGACCCGGAGGCAGTGGCCAAATATGGCAGTAGCTTGGGATGACAACACACAGAGGACAACTAAAGATTAAAGCCATAATAGTTGAAAATTAGATTTTCTATTTATTGCTTTTTATACTGTGCTGTGTGTGCATGTTAGTTTACAAGTTTAGTAGGCTAGCATAGTTAAAATTCCTCATTTATAAATAACTAAGTGGGAGAGGGATTTTTAAGTAAATCCCGTGGTCTCCATTACTGGTTTGTAAGTGATGCAAACAAGCTTGCGCGTTGGCTCTGAGTGCCTTCCTCCATAACGGATGAGCTAGTTTGCAGATCACTAGAACAGACTTCCATTTTTGGATGACTATAGGAAGTTAATTAAGCGTGTGATCTTCCCCAACGGAAGGGCATAATCTTATTAATGGACTTAGTGTCAAGTAATGGTATACACTTAGACATATCTAATAGTATCCTCCCCATCGGAGTCACTGCTATTATTTGTGTGACCAAATAAAACCAACTATTAATTTGTCATAAAACTAGGTTGACAAGATAATAAAATTAAAGGGTTAAAACCCCTCTTACAAATGATTGATTTTGTATACGTCCACACTAACGTGGCATACAAAATTAACGGTGTTTGAGATAATTTTATTTGTCATAAAGTTACGTTGACAAGATAGTTAATGGGTGAAAACCCTCCTCTTACAAATGTTGATTTTGTATACGTCCACACTAACGTGGCATGCAAAATGCACGGTGTTTTGAGATGTTGGTAAATTTAAATAGTATTGTTAGAGGAATCAATATTATTTTAAATTTAGAGTCTTGACCAAATATTTGATTAAAGATAGACCAACTATTTTATTCGTCATAAAGTAAGGATGACGAGATAATAAAATTAAATGATAAAATTTCCTCTTTGAATTTGTATACGTCCACACTAACGTGGCATACAAAATTCATGGGGATTTTTAAGGTGTTGGTCTTAACCAAATATTTTTGTGATTCTTAGGATAATGGTCAATCCCTAGCTGATATACTTAGTGGTCCCAATTATAATTGATTGGAAATAGGATTTGGACATTAAGGTAGACTGTCCTTTTAGAACTAAGAACAATATAGGTGTATTTTATTCATTAGTTGAAACATGTTTAGTGGAGTTATCTACCGGTACCTGGTGTGTAGATATGTGAGCCACTGATTCATTGCAGGGTTCCAGGAAACCCGACAACTAAATGAAAATAAAAAATACCGTCCACATGGGCACTACTGCAAAAGTAGCAGCTATTGCAGTGGGAGAGGTTTATTCTCTAATAAGAATAAAATTTGGATTATTAGTAATTGTCTTTACGTACTAAGTTTAGGAAGAACCTGATTTCAGTTTCTAAACTATTATAGAATAGATATTGTGTCTATTTTGATAACAAAGTTGTTATCAAGAAAAATAGACAAGTTATCGATTCTGGTATGTTGGTTGACAATTTATAATCCAATAACTCCCACGATGTAATAAATGGAAATTATAACACATCTTCTAACTTTAAGAGGAAGCAACCTTCGGAGATGAACCAATTATATCTTTGGCATCTAAGGCTAGGTTATATTAACTTGAGTAGGATTCATTGGTAGCTGATGAACTTTTGGGTTCATTAGTAGTGGAAATCTTTCCAACCTGCGAGTCTTACTTGGAAGGAAAAATAACCAAGAAGCTTTTAAGTCTAAGGGGTATGGAGCCAAAGATATGTTGGAATTGGTTCATTCTGATTTATGTGATCCTATGACTATCCAGGCAAGAGGTAGTATCGAATATTTCATCTATTTTATAGATAACTATTCAAGATACAAATACATTTACTTAATGTGCCGTAAGACTAAGTACTTTGATTAGTTCAAAGTGTACAAGGCTGATGCGGAGAAACGTCAAAGTAAAAGTATTAAGACACTACGGTGAGATCGTAGTGGCAAGTACCTCTTGGGAGAATTTAGGAGTCACTTATCAAAAGTAGGGATTCAATCCCAACTAACTACACCTGGTACACCCCTATGGAATGGTGTAGAAAAAGGAAGGTATAAGGCTCTTATGGAATAATTAGATCGATGATGAGTTATTACCAAATTTGTTTTAAGGATATACACTAGAAACAGAAGTGAACATAATACCTTCTAAAGTCAGAACTCTCTACTCCCATAGAATTGCAGAATGGGCATAAGCCTAGTATATTCGGATTTGGGTGGTCTAGCACATGAGAGACACTGATAAGTTGGGCAGGAGTTCACTTGTTTGTGAGTTATCCTAGAGAAACAAAAGTAGGTTCATAGTCTTAAAAATCAGAAGGTCATTATCAATGACCGATTTTTAGAAAATGACTATGTAATAAACCATGTGCCCATAAGAAAATTTGTTCTTAAGGAAATAATAAAAGACATGTCTAATCTAGTACCAACTGAACAAGATGAGATACCACAAGGAAACTGCAACACGTATCACAAATGATACACAATTGTAGAAAATGCCTTGTCGTAGTGGGAGGGTTGTTAGGCAACCTAAAAGGATTCATATTTTGGGAGAGTTTTTGGACTCGATCCCTGGAGGACATGAACCTGATCTCCGGACATATGACGAAGCACTCCAAGATAAAGATGCAACATCTTGGCAAAGAGTAATGAATAACAGAATTAGAATATATGTATTCTAATAAAATCTAGAAGCTTGTAGAAATACCAAATGGTGTAAAAGCCTTTGGGTGTAAAAAGGTCTATAATAGGAAAAGAGGGATAGACAGGAAGGTAGAAACTTTCAAAAGCAAGGCTTGATGAAAAAGGAAACTTTTTCACTGGTAGCCATGTTTAAGTCTATCCAGATTATTTTATCTATTTGGCAAGTGGATGTCAAGACAGCATTCCTTAATGGAAGTCTTGAAGATAGCATCCACATAAAGCAAACTAGAAGGGTTCATTATAAAGGGCTAAGAGCATCTTGTGTGAAAGCTCAATCAGTCTATGGACTGAGGCAAAGCTTCAAGGTCTTGGAACATTCAGTTTATCAAAGTAATCCAGACCTTTGGATTTATTGAGTAAACGAATAAGTCTTGTGTATACAAATGATGTGATGGAAACGTGGTGGTGTTTCTTGTACTATACGTAGATAACAATTTTGGTAGTTGGAAACAATATCAAAATGTTGTCAGAAGTAAGGGTATGGTTGTCCAAATAATTCGATATAAAGGACTTGGGAGAATGTATATATTTTTGTGATCAAAGTAATAAGGGATCGCAAGAAAAATATATATATATCCCAAGTTTAATATATCGAAAAATCCTTACTCGTTTTCAGCATGCAAAACTCCTAGAAAGGATTCTTACCTTTTAAGCATGGAGTGTTTTTATCTAAAGAGATGTCTTCGATGACATCAAAGGAGATTGAGGACATGTAGGCAGTTCTTTATGCTTCGGCAGTTAGACAACCTAATGTATGCTATGCACGAGATCAGAAATATGTTTTGCCAAGGGCATAGTTAGCAGATATCAAAGTAACCCTAGACAAGGATATCGGACTGCAGTAAAGCATATAAGTACCTTAGAGGCACTAGAGATTATATGCTAGTTTACAAGGCAGTTATTTTGGTCCCTGTGGGTTGCATGGATTTTAAACTTCCAATCGGATAGGGACAATATTAAGTCAACCTCGGGGTTTTGTGTTTACTTTAGGAGGTAAAGTCATAACTATGGAAGAGTGATAAGCATAGGTGTTTATCTGGACTCCACCATAGAAGCTTAGTATATGGCAAGCCTCTAAGGTAGCCATAAAAGCTGAATGACTCAATAACCTCAAGATAGATTTAGATATGATTTCTGGTTTGTCCAAAGATTATTACAATTTATTGTAATAATGTTGGTGCAGTAACAAACTCGAAGAAACCATAAGTCTATGAGGCAAGTAAACACAAAAGAGCGCAAGTACCACCCAATACGAGAAATCGTATAAACGAGGAGAAGTTGTTGCCGCCTAGATTGCATCAGATGATAACCTAAGGTCCTTAAGGCAAGAGCTTTTGAGAGGCATGGGAATCAGATGTATGGCAGCAGATATGGCAGCTTAGTCTTTTAGTATAAGTGGGAGATTGTTAGAGTGTATACTAAAAGCCTAGCTTTTGGTATAAATATTTATCTAGAAATAAGAATCACATTGGTCAAAAGTCTACATTTATGATAAATGTAGTTGCTCAATTAATTTATATTGTAGATAACATGGTGTGTGGTGTCACACAGAAGATCATGTTATTGGTTCCTTATAAATTATAAATGAGCTCACGACCAAGATGGAAAGGAACAAACCATTGGAAGGTCGTAGTGTAATTAGGTATTAGTATATCTTAACTATATAATTACACTAGTACACTTAGAGTGTATTGAGTAGGACCATTTGAGGTCGTTCCTTTTATCTTGACTTTATAAAGGAACAAAGACCTCGATTATTATGGAAGTGTGTGCTCTTAATCCTAATATAATAACAAGCACATATATTTGATATTTATTTCTTTAATTTATCAATGGGTGAGATTTAGTTCGATGAATCAATAAGCCCGATAAGTTGGGAAATGATATCACTTATAGTGTGTGTTGTTGATTATAGAAGGAAACTGTGTCCTAGTAATCTAGGTTGAGAATGTCCCCAAGAGGAGCTCATAAGGATTGTCATGTTAAACCCTGCAGGTGGACTTAGTCCGACATGACGATGAAGTTGAGTGGTACTACTCTTGGAGCTAGATATTAATTAAGTGAGTTGTCAGTAACTTACTTAATTAGTGGACATTTGTTATCTTAAACACAGGGAGACTAACACACGCATAATAAGAAGGAGCCCAAAATATAATTTGGGATTGGTGCGGTAGTTCAATAATAGTTCTCTAGTGGAATGAATTATTATTGATAAAATTAAGTTGTGTATTCGGGGCGAACACGGGATGCTTAATTTTATCGGGAGACCAAAACCAATTCCTCCTCTCGGTCCCTATCGTAGCCTCTAGTATATAGAGATTTATACCCACCGTATACCCACCTTCTTACCCATCCAATGGGGCGGCCAAGCTAGCTTGGAACCCAAGCTAGGGCCGGCCCAAGAGGATGAGTTAAGTTGGTGGCCGGCCAAACTTGGGTCCCAAGCTTGGGTGGCCGACCACTAGAATATTAAAAGGATTTTATTAAAATTATTTCTCATGTGGATATCATGTTTTTAAAAGAGAGTTTAAAATTAAAATTTCCTTTTATAGCTTTCTACAAAGATTAAGAGAAGAGATTAATCTCTTTCCTTATTTGTAGTTTAAAAGGATAGTTTTAATTTTGGTAAAACTTTCCTTATTTGTAAATCATCTATATGTTTAAAGAGAGTTTAAAATTTGAAATCTTTCCTTATTTGTTGATTAAAGGAGGATTTTAAATTTTAAGAAAACTTTCCTTTTTAAACATGTTCATGATTTAAAAGAAAGTTTAAAAATTAAATATTCTCTTTTATAAGTTTCTACAAGAGATTAAGAAAAGATTTGATATCTTTCCTTATTTGTAGATTAAAAGAGATTTTAATTTTTAGAGATAACTTTCTTTTTATCCACATGTTTAAAAGAAAGATTTTAATTTATTAAATTTCCTTTTTATAAACCAATCATGAAGGGATAAAAATTATTGAGAAATTTTTATAAAATTCCGGAAGCAAATAAGGAAGTTTTAATTGGTGTTTAAAATTTTATTTGCTTGGAGTTTTTTTGTGACCATTATAAAATTGAGAAAGGAAATTATTTTTAATTAAATAAATTTTCCTTTTCAATGGCAAAAGAATTAAGGAAGTTTTTATTAAAATTTCCTTATTTGCCAAGATCAAGGATTATAAAAGAGGGGGTAGAGGAGGCTTCATGGCTAATGAATCTATTCTATTTTTCTCTCCCTCTTTTCTTCTTCTTGTGGTCGGCCCTAGCCTTTCTCCTTTCTTCTCTTTTGGTGGCCGAACCATACATCTCTTGGAGCTCTTGTTGGTGGCCGAACCTAGGAAGGAGAAGAAGAAGAGGAGGAAGCTTCATCTTGAAGATCCCTTGGAGTATTGGTGGTGATCAAGTTCTTCTTCCTTGGAGGTGGTTCTTCTTGTGGCCGAACCTTGCTTGGAGAAGAAGAAGGTGCATGGTGGTTCTCATCTCGGAAGATCGTCGCCCACACGACGTCCGGGATAAGAAGAGGAATACGGTAGAAGATCAAGAGGTTTTTCTAAAAGGTATAACTAGTAATTTTTCTTTCCGCATCATACTAGTTATTTTTGGAAATAATACTAAATACAAGAGGCTTACGTTCTAGTGTTTCGAATATGATTTTTCGAAATTGTGTTCTTTTGTTTCTTTCTTTTCCTTGTGATTTGATTGTTCTCTTTGGTTAACCTAAAGTTATTTTAGGAAATTAAATATTAGCTTTCTATTAAAGGTTTTGTCTAGTCGGTGGTGGTTGCTCCCATATCCAAGAAGGCCATGTGCCTCGCCACGTCGAACCTTTATGGAAATTAATATTTAATGGAATTAATAACTTAAGGAGACTTGGGTCAAACGTGTTAAGTTCCGCAGGAGATCCAAGTCAAAACCTAAAAGAACAAATAGATTAAGTTTTGGATCAAACGTGTTAAGTTCCGCAGGCGATCCAAAATTTAATTTAAAAGAACACATGGTAGCTAGGAAAAGGTTCAGACCTTTGTACAAAATTTTTGTACAGTGGAACCTCTAGGTTTTCCGAGTAGCAACCAACAATTGGTATCAGAGCTAGGGTTTTGCCTCTGTGTATTTGGTATTTAGTCTAATTATGCACATGTCATACATAATTTAGGCAGGATAATAGTAGGATGTGCTAACTTTATGGATGCAGGATCCAACTATTATGGCTTATAGTTATTATGTGTGTGATTGGACCCTTGGACATGTCAAGGGCATTTTATTGTGTGTGCATGATTGTATTATAAAATACAGCAGGAGCTGTATTTAGTTTTATTAGAATTTTATTTTTTAATCTAGATACATGTACATTCCTTTTATGGAATATAGGATCAAAATTGTAAAATTCTATTTATGTCGTGGATTGAATCTTGCAAAGCGTGGAACCTTCTATGGACCAGAGGCGCAGTGGAACTAGGAGCAAGATGGATGCGACAGCTAGACCCGGAGGCAATGGCCAAATATGGCAGTAGCTTGGGATGACAACACACAGAGGACAACTAAAGATTAAAGCCATAATAGTTGAAAATTAGATTTTCTATTTATTGCTTTTTATACTGTGCTGTGTGTGCATGTTAGTTTACAAGTTTAGTAGGCTAGCATAGTTAAAATTCCTCATTTATAAATAACTAAGTGGGAGAGGGATTTTTAAGTAAATCCCGTGGTCTCCATTACTGGTTTGTAAGTGATGCAAACAAGCTTGCGCGTTGGCTCTGAGTGCCTTCCTCCATAACGGATGAGCTAGTTTGCAGATCACTAGAACAGACTTCCATTTTTGGATGACTATAGGAAGTTAATTAAGAGCGTGTGATCTTCCCCAACGGAAGGGGCATAATCTTATTAATGGACTTAGTGTCAAGTAATGGTATACACTTAGACATATCTAATAGTATCCTCCCCATCGGAGTCACTGCTATTATTTGTGTGACCAAATAAAACCAACTATTAATTTGTCATAAAACTAGGTTGACAAGATAATAAAATTAAAGGGTTAAAACCCCTCTTACAAATGATTGATTTTGTATACGTCCACACTAACGTGGCATACAAAATTAACGGTGTTTGAGATAATTTTATTTGTCATAAAGTTACGTTGACAAGATAGTTAATGGGTGAAAACCCTCCTCTTACAAATGTTGATTTTGTATACGTCCACACTAACGTGGCATGCAAAATGCACGGTGTTTTGAGATGTTGGTAAATTTAAATAGTATTGTTAGAGGAATCAATATTATTTTAAATTTAGAGTCTTGACCAAATATTTGATTAAAGATAGACCAACTATTTTATTCGTCATAAAGTAAGGATGACGAGATAATAAAATTAAATGATAAAATTTCCTCTTTGAATTTGTATACGTCCACACTAACGTGGCATACAAAATTCATGGGGATTTTTAAGGTGTTGGTCTTAACCAAATATTTTTGTGATTCTTAGGATAATGGTCAATCCCTAGCTGATATACTTAGTGGTCCCAATTATAATTGATTGGAAATAGGATTTGGACATTAAGGTAGACTGTCCTTTTAGAACTAAGAACAATATAGGTGTATTTTATTCATTAGTTGAAACATGTTTAGTGGAGTTATCTACCGGTACCTGGTGTGTAGATATGGGAGCCACTGATTCATTGCAGGGTTCCAGGAAACCCGACAACTAAATGAAAATAAAAAACACCGTCCACATGGGCACTACTGCAAAAGTAGCAGCTATTGCAGTGGGAGAGGTTTATTCTCTAATAGGAATAAAATTTGGATTATTAGTAATTGTCTTTACGTACTAAGTTTAGGAAGAACCTGATTTCAGTTTCTAAACTATTATAGAATAGATATTGTGTCTATTTTGATAACAAAGCTGTTATCAAGAAAAATAGACAAGTTATCGATTCTGGTATGTTGGTTGACAATTTATAATCCAATAACTCCCACGATGTAATAAATGGAAATTATAACACATCTTCTAACTTTAAGAGGAAGCAACCTTCGGAGATGAACCAATTATATCTTTGGCATCTAAGGCTAGGTTATATTAACTTGAGTAGGATTCATTGGTAGCTGATGAACTTTTGGGTTCATTAGTAGTGGAAATCTTTCCAACCTGCGAGTCTTACTTGGAAGGAAAAATAACCAAGAAGCTTTTAAGTCTAAGGGGTATGGAGCCAAAGATATGTTGGAATTGGTTCATTCTGATTTATGTGATCCTATGACTATCCAGGCAAGAGGTAGTATCGAATATTTCATCTATTTTATAGATAACTATTCAAGATACAAATACATTTACTTAATGTGCCGTAAGACTAAGTACTTTGATTAGTTCAAAGTGTACAAGGCTGATGCGGAGAAACGTCAAAGTAAAAGTATTAAGACACTACGGTGAGATCGTAGTGGCAAGTACCTCTTGGGAGAATTTAGGAGTCACTTATCAAAAGTAGGGATTCAATCCCAACTAACTACACCTGGTACACCCCTATGGAATGGTGTAGAAAAAGGAAGGTATAAGGCTCTTATGGAATAATTAGATCGATGATGAGTTATTACCAAATTTGTTTTAAGGATATACACTAGAAACAGAAGTGAACATAATACCTTCTAAAGTCAGAACTCTCTACTCCCATAGAATTGCAGAATGGGCATAAGCCTAGTATATTCGGATTTGGGTGGTCTAGCACATGAGAGACACTGATAAGTTGGGCAGGAGTTCACTTGTTTGTGAGTTATCCTAGAGAAACAAAAGTAGGTTCATAGTCTTAAAAATCAGAAGGTCATTATCAATGACCGATTTTTAGAAAATGACTATGTAATAAACCATGTGCCCATAAGAAAATTTGTTCTTAAGGAAATAATAAAAGACATGTCTAATCTAGTACCAACTGAACAAGATGAGATACCACAAGGAAACTGCAACACGTATCACAAATGATACACAATTGTAGAAAATGCCTTGTCGTAGTGGGAGGGTTGTTAGGCAACCTAAAAGGATTCATATTTTGGGAGAGTTTTTGGACTCGATCCCTGGAGGACATGAACCTGATCTCCGGACATATGACGAAGCACTCCAAGATAAAGATGCAACATCTTGGCAAAGAGTAATGAATAACAGAATTAGAATATATGTATTCTAATAAAATCTAGAAGCTTGTAGAAATACCAAATGGTGTAAAAGCCTTTGGGTGTAAAAAGGTCTATAATAGGAAAAGAGGGATAGACAGGAAGGTAGAAACTTTCAAAAGCAAGGCTTGATGAAAAAGGAAACTTTTTCACTGGTAGCCATGTTTAAGTCTATCCAGATTATTTTATCTATTTGGCAAGTGGATGTCAAGACAGCATTCCTTAATGGAAGTCTTGAAGATAGCATCCACATAAAGCAAACTAGAAGGGTTCATTATAAAGGGCTAAGAGCATCTTGTGTGAAAGCTCAATCAGTCTATGGACTGAGGCAAAGCTTCAAGGTCTTGGAACATTCAGTTTATCAAAGTAATCCAGACCTTTGGATTTATTGAGTAAACGAATAAGTCTTGTGTATACAAATGATGTGATGGAAACGTGGTGGTGTTTCTTGTACTATACGTAGATAACAATTTTGGTAGTTGGAAACAATATCAAAATGTTGTCAGAAGTAAGGGTATGGTTGTCCAAATAATTCGATATAAAGGACTTGGGAGAATGTATATATTTTTGTGATCAAAGTAATAAGGGATCGCAAGAAAAATATATATAGATATATCCCGAGTTTAATATATCGAAAAAATCCTTACTCGTTTTTAGCATGCAAAACTCCTAGAAAGGATTCTTACCTTTTAAGCATGGAGTGTTTTTATCTAAAGAGATGTCTTCGATGACATCAAAGGAGATTGAGGACATGTAGGCAGTTCTTTATGCAGTTAGACAACCTAATGTATGCTATGCACGAGATCAGAAATATGTTTTGCCAAGGGCATAGTTAGCAGATATCAAAGTAACCCTAGACAAGGATATCGGACTGCAGTAAAGCATATAAGTACCTTAGAGGCACTAGAGATTATATGCTAGTTTACAAGGCAGTTATTTTGGTCCCTGTGGGTTGCATGGATTTTAAACTTCCAATCGGATAGGGACAATATTAAGTCAACCTCGGGGTTTTGTGTTTACTTTAGGAGGTAAAGTCATAACTATGGAAGAGTGATAAGCATAGGTGTTTATCTGGACTCCACCATAGAAGCTTAGTATATGGCAAGCCTCTAAGGTAGCCATAAAAGCTGAATGACTCAATAACCTCAAGATAGATTTAGATATGATTTCTGGTTTGTCCAAAGATTATTACAATTTATTGTAATAATGTTGGTGCAGTAACAAACTCGAAGAAACCATAAGTCTATGAGGCAAGTAAACACAAAAGAGCGCAAGTACCACCCAATACGAGAAATCGTATAAACGAGGAGAAGTTGTTGCCGCCTAGATTGCATCAGATGATAACCTAAGGTCCTTAAGGCAAGAGCTTTTGAGAGGCATGGGAATCAGATGTATGGCAGCAGATATGGCAGCTTAGTCTTTTAGTATAAGTGGGAGATTGTTAGAGTGTATACTAAAAGCCTAGCTTTTGGTATAAATATTTATCTAGAAATAAGAATCACATTGGTCAAAAGTCTACATTTATGATAAATGTAGTTGCTCAATTAATTTATATTGTAGATAACATGGTGTGTGGTGTCACACACAGAAGATCATGTTATTGGTTCCTTATAAATTATAAACAGTAGCTCACGACCAAGATGGAAAGGAACAAACCATTGGAAGGTCGTAGTGTAATTAGGTATTAGTATATCTTAACTATATAATTACACTAGTACACTTAGAGTGTATTGAGTAGGACCATTTGAGGTCGTTCCTTTTATACTGACTTTATAAAGGAACAAAGACCTCAGTTATTATGGAAGTGTGTGCTCTTAATCCTAATATAATAACAAGCACATATATTTGATATTTATTTCTTTAATTTATCAATGGGTGAGATTTAGTTCGATGAATCAATAAGCCCGATAAGTTGGGAAATGATATCACTTATAGTGTGTGTTGTTGATTATAGAAGGAAACTGTGTCCTAGTAATACTAGGTTGAGAATGTCCCCAAGAGGAGCTCATAAGAATTGTCATGTTAAACCCTGCAGGTGGACTTAGTCCGACATGACGATGAAGTTGAGTGGTACTACTCTTGGAGCTAGATATTAATTAAGTGAGTTGTCAGTAACTTACTTAATTAGTGGACATTTGTTATCTTAAACACAGGGAGACTAACACACGCATAATAAGAAGGAGCCCAAAATATAATTTGGGATTGGTGCGGTAGTTCAATAATAGTTCTCTAGTGGAATGAATTATTATTGATAAAATTAAGTTGTGTGTTCGGGGCGAACACGGGATGCTTAATTTTATCGGGAGACCAAAACCAATTCCTCCTCTCGGTCCCTATCGTAGCCTCTAGTATATAAGATTTATACCCACCGTATACCACCTTCTTACCCATCCAATGGGGCCGGCCAAGCTAGCTTGGAACCCAAGCTAGGGCGGCCAAGACCAAGAGGATGAGTTAAGTTGGTGGCCGGCCAAGCTTGGGTCCCAAGCTTAGGTGGCCGACCACTAGAATATTAAAAGGATTTTATTAAAATTATTTCTCATGTGGATATCATGTTTTTAAAGAGAGTTTAAAATTAAAATTTCCTTTTATAGCTTTCTACAAAGATTAAGAGAAGAGATTAATCTCTTTCCTTATTTGTAGTTTAAAAGGATAGTTTTAATTTTTGGTAAAAACTTTCCTTATTTGTAAATCATCTATATGTTTAAAGAGAGTTTAAAATTTGAAATCTTTCCTTATTTGTTGATTAAAGGAGGATTTTAAATTTTAAGAAAACTTTCCTTTTTAAACATGTTCATGATTTAAAAGAAAGTTTAAAAATTAAATATTCTCTTTTATAAGTTTCTACAAGAGATTAAGAAAAGATTTGATATCTTTCCTTATTTGTAGATTAAAAGAGATTTTAATTTTTAGAGATAACTTTCTTTTTATTCACATGTTTAAAAGAAAGATTTTAATTTATTAAATTTCCTTTTTATAAACCAATCATGAAGGGATAAAATTATTGAGAAATTTTTATAAAATTCCGGAAGCAAATAAGGAAGTTTTAATTGGTGTTTAAAATTTTATTTGCTTGGAGTTTTTTTTTGTGGCCGGCCATTATAAAATTGAGAAAGGAAATTATTTTTAATTAAATAAATTTTCCTTTTCAATGGCAAAAGAAATAAGGAAGTTTTTATTAAAATTTCCTTATTTGCCAAGATCAAGGATTATAAAAGAGGGGGTAGAGGAGGCTTCATGGCTAACGAATCTATTCTATTTTTCTCTCCCTCTTTTCTTCTTCTTGTGGCCGGCCCTAGCCTTTCTCCTTTCTTCTCTTTTGGTGGCCGAACCATACATCTCTTGGAGCTCTTGTTGGTGGCCGAACCTAGGAAGGAGAAGAAGAAGAGGAGGAAGCTTCATCTTGAAGATCCCTTGGAGTATTGGTGGTGATCAAGTTCTTCTTCCTTGGAGGTGGTTCTTCTTGTGGCCGAACCTTGCTTGGAGAAGAAGAAGGTGCATGGTGGTTCTCGTCTCGGAAGATCGTCGCCCACACGACGTCCGGGATAAGAAGAGGAATACGGTAGAAGATCAAGAGGTTTTCTAAAAGGTATAACTAGTAATTTTTCTTTCCGCATCATACTAGTTATTTTGGAAATAATACTAAATACAAGAGGCTTACGTTCTAGTGTTTGAATATGGTTTTCGAAGTTGTGTTCTTTTGTTTCTTTCTTTTCCTTGTGATTTGATTGTTCTCTTTGGTTAACCTAAAGTTATTTTAGGAAATTAAATATTAGCTTTCTATTAAAGGTTTTGTCTAGTCGGTGGTGGTTGCTCCCATATCCAAGAAGGCCATGTGCCTCGCCACGTCGAACCTTTTATGGAAATTAATATTTAATGGAATTAATAACTTAAGGAGACTTGGGTCAAGCGTGTTAAGTTCCGCAGGAGATCCAAGTCAAAACCTAAAAGAATAAATAAGTTAATTGGATCAAGCATGTAAAGTTCATGAACGATCCAAATTTAATTTAAAAGAACACATGGTAGCTAGGAAAGGTTCGACACTTGTACAAAAATTTTTGTACAGTGGAACCTATAGGTTTTCCGAGTAGCAACCAACAATTGGTATCGAGCTAGGGTTTGCCTCTGTGTATTTGGTATTTAGTCTAATTATGCACATGTCATACATAATTTAGGCAGGATAATAGTAGGATGTGCTAACTTTATGGATGCAGGATCCAACTATTATGGCTTATAGTTATTATGTGTGATTGGACCCTTGGACATGTCAAGGGCATTTTATTGTGTGTGCATGATTGTATTATAAAATACAGCAGGAGCTGTATTTAGTTTTATTAGGATTTTATTTTTGATCTAGATACATGTACATTCCTTTTATGGAATATAGGATCAAAAATGTAAAATTCTATTTATGTCGTGGATCGAATCTTGCAAAGCGTGGAACCTTCTATGGACCAGAGGCGCAGCGGAACTAGGAGCAAGATGGATGCGACAGCTAGACCCGGAGGCAGTGGCCAAATATGGCAGTAGCTTGGGATGACAACACACAGAGGACAACTAAAGATTAAAGCCATAATAGTTGAAAATTAGATTTTCTATTTATTGCTTTTTATACTGTGCTGTGTGTGCATGTTAGTTTACAAGTTTAGTAGGCTAGCATAGTTAAAATTCCTCATTTATAAATAACTAAGTGGGAGAGGGATTTTTAAGTAAATCCGTGGTCTCCATTACTGGTTTGTAAGTGATGCAAACAAGCTTGCGCGTTGGCTCTGAGTGCCTTCCTCCATAACGGATGAGCTAGTTTGCAGATCACTAGAACAGACTTCCATTTTTGGATGACTATAGGAAGTTAATTAAGAGCGTGTGATCTTCCCCAACGGAAGGGGCATAATCTTATTAATGGACTTAGTGTCAAGTAATGGTATACACTTAGACATATCTAATAGTATCCTCCCCATCGGAGTCACTGCTATTATTTGTGTGACCAAATAAAACCAACTATTAATTTGTCATAAAACTAGGTTGACAAGATAATAAAATTAAAGGGTTAAAACCCCTCTTACAAATGATTGATTTTGTATACGTCCACACTAACGTGGCATACAAAATTAACGGTGTTTGAGATAATTTTATTTGTCATAAAGTTACGTTGACAAGATAGTTAATGGGTGAAAACCCTCCTCTTACAAATGTTGATTTTGTATACGTCCACACTAACGTGGCATGCAAAATGCACGGTGTTTTGAGATGTTGGTAAATTTAAATAGTATTGTTAGAGGAATCAATATTATTTTAAATTTAGAGTCTTGACCAAATATTTGATTAAAGATAGACCAACTATTTTATTCGTCATAAAGTAAGGATGACGAGATAATAAAATTAAATGATAAAATTTCCTCTTTGAATTTGTATACGTCCACACTAACGTGGCATACAAAATTCATGGGGATTTTTAAGGTGTTGGTCTTAACCAAATATTTTTGTGATTCTTAGGATAATGGTCAATCCCTAGCTGATATACTTAGTGGTCCCAATTATAATTGATTGGAAATAGGATTTGGACATTAAGGTAGACTGTCCTTTTAGAACTAAGAACAATATAGGTGTATTTTATTCATTAGTTGAAACATGTTTAGTGGAGTTATCTACCGGTACCTGGTGTGTAGATATGTGAGCCACTGATTCATTGCAGGGTTCCAGGAAACCCGACAACTAAATGAAAATAAAAAATACCGTCCACATGGGCACTACTGCAAAAGTAGCAGCTATTGCAGTGGGAGAGGTTTATTCTCTAATAAGAATAAAATTTGGATTATTAGTAATTGTCTTTACGTACTAAGTTTAGGAAGAACCTGATTTCAGTTTCTAAACTATTATAGAATAGATATTGTGTCTATTTTGATAACAAAGCTGTTATCAAGAAAAATAGACAAGTTATCGATTCTGGTATGTTGGTTGACAATTTATAATCCAATAACTCCCACGATGTAATAAATGGAAATTATAACACATCTTCTAACTTTAAGAGGAAGCAACCTTCGGAGATGAACCAATTATATCTTTGGCATCTAAGGCTAGGTTATATTAACTTGAGTAGGATTCATTGGTAGCTGATGAACTTTTGGGTTCATTAGTAGTGGAAATCTTTCCAACCTGCGAGTCTTACTTGGAAGGAAAAATAACCAAGAAGCTTTTAAGTCTAAGGGGTATGGAGCCAAAGATATGTTGGAATTGGTTCATTCTGATTTATGTGATCCTATGACTATCCAGGCAAGAGGTAGTATCGAATATTTCATCTATTTTATAGATAACTATTCAAGATACAAATACATTTACTTAATGTGCCGTAAGACTAAGTACTTTGATTAGTTCAAAGTGTACAAGGCTGATGCGGAGAAACGTCAAAGTAAAGTATTAAGACACTACGGTGAGATCGTAGTGGCAAGTACCTCTTGGGAGAATTTAGAGTCACTTATCAAAAGTAGGGATTCAATCCCAACTAACTACACCTGGTACACCCCTATGGAATGGTGTAGAAAAAGGAAGGTATAAGGCTCTTATGGAATAATTAGATCGATGATGAGTTATTACCAAATTTGTTTTAAGGATATACACTAGAAACAGAAGTGAACATAATACCTTCTAAAGTCAGAACTCTCTACTCCCATAGAATTGCAGAATGGGCATAAGCCTAGTATATTCGGATTTGGGTGGTCTAGCACATGAGAGACACTGATAAGTTGGGCAGGAGTTCACTTGTTTGTGAGTTATCCTAGAGAAACAAAAGTAGGTTCATAGTCTTAAAAATCAGAAGGTCATTATCAATGACCGATTTTTAGAAAATGACTATGTAATAAACCATGTGCCCATAAGAAAATTTGTTCTTAAGGAAATAATAAAAGACATGTCTAATCTAGTACCAACTGAACAAGATGAGATACCACAAGGAAACTGCAACACGTATCACAAATGATACACAATTGTAGAAAATGCCTTGTCGTAGTGGGAGGGTTGTTAGGCAACCTAAAAGGATTCATATTTTGGGAGAGTTTTTGGACTCGATCCCTGGAGGACATGAACCTGATCTCCGGACATATGACGAAGCACTCCAAGATAAAGATGCAACATCTTGGCAAAGAGTAATGAATAACAGAATTAGAATATATGTATTCTAATAAAATCTAGAAGCTTGTAGAAATACCAAATGGTGTAAAAGCCTTTGGGTGTAAAAAGGTCTATAATAGGAAAAGAGGGATAGACAGGAAGGTAGAAACTTTCAAAAGCAAGGCTTGATGAAAAAGGAAACTTTTTCACTGGTAGCCATGTTTAAGTCTATCCAGATTATTTTATCTATTTGGCAAGTGGATGTCAAGACAGCATTCCTTAATGGAAGTCTTGAAGATAGCATCCACATAAAGCAAACTAGAAGGGTTCATTATAAAGGGCTAAGAGCATCTTGTGTGAAAGCTCAATCAGTCTATGGACTGAGGCAAAGCTTCAGGTCTTGGAACATTCAGTTTATCAAAGTAATCCAGACCTTTGGATTTATTGAGTAAACGAATAAGTCTTGTGTATACAAATGATGTGATGGAAACGTGGTGGTGTTTCTTGTACTATACGTAGATAACAATTTTGGTAGTTGGAAACAATATCAAAATGTTGTCAGAAGTAAGGGTATGGTTGTCCAAATAATTCGATATAAAGGACTTGGGAGAATGTATATATTTTTGTGATCAAAGTAATAAGGGATCGCAAGAAAAATATATATAGATATATCCCGAGTTTAATATATCGAAAAAATCCTTACTCGTTTTTAGCATGCAAAACTCCTAGAAAGGATTCTTACCTTTTAAGCATGGAGTGTTTTTATCTAAAGAGATGTCTTCGATGACATCAAAGGAGATTGAGGACATGTAGGCAGTTCTTTATGCTTCGGCAGTTAGACAACCTAATGTATGCTATGCACGAGATCAGAAATATGTTTTGCCAAGGGCATAGTTAGCAGATATCAAAGTAACCCTAGACAAGGATATCGGACTGCAGTAAAGCATATAAGTACCTTAGAGGCACTAGAGATTATATGCTAGTTTACAAGGCAGTTATTTTGGTCCCTGTGGGTTGCATGGATTTTAAACTTCCAATCGGATAGGGACAATATTAAGTCAACCTCGGGGTTTTGTGTTTACTTTAGGAGGTAAAGTCATAACTATGGAAGAGTGATAAGCATAGGTGTTTATCTGGACTCCACCATAGAAGCTTAGTATATGGCAAGCCTCTAAGGTAGCCATAAAAGCTGAATGACTCAATAACCTCAAGATAGATTTAGATATGATTTCTGGTTTGTCCAAAGATTATTACAATTTATTGTAATAATGTTGGTGCAGTAACAAACTCGAAGAAACCATAAGTCTATGAGGCAAGTAAACACAAAAGAGCGCAAGTACCACCCAATACGAGAAATCGTATAAACGAGGAGAAGTTGTTGCCGCCTAGATTGCATCAGATGATAACCTAAGGTCCTTAAGGCAAGAGCTTTTGAGAGGCATGGGAATCAGATGTATGGCAGCAGATATGGCAGCTTAGTCTTTTAGTATAAGTGGGAGATTGTTAGAGTGTATACTAAAAGCCTAGCTTTTGGTATAAATATTTATCTAGAAATAAGAATCACATTGGTCAAAAGTCTACATTTATGATAAATGTAGTTGCTCAATTAATTTATATTGTAGATAACATGGTGTGTGGTGTCACACACGTAAGATCATGTTATTGGTTCCTTATAAATTATAAACAGTAGCTCACGACCAAGATGGAAAGGAACAAACCATTGGAAGGTCGTAGTGTAATTAGGTATTAGTATATCTTAACTATATAATTACACTAGTACACTTAGAGTGTATTGAGTAGGACCATTTGAGGTCGTTCCTTTTATACTGACTTTATAAAGGAACAAAGACCTCAGTTATTATGGAAGTGTGTGCTCTTAATCCTAATATAATAACAAGCACATATATTTGATATTTATTTCTTTAATTTATCAATGGGTGAGATTTAGTTCGATGAATCAATAAGCCCGATAAGTTGGGAAATGATATCACTTATAGTGTGTGTTGTTGATTATAGAAGGAAACTGTGTCCTAGTAATCTAGGTTGAGAATGTCCCCAAGAGGAGCTCATAAGAATTGTCATGTTAAACCCTGCAGGTGGACTTAGTCCGACATGACGATGAAGTTGAGTGGTACTACTCTTGGAGCTAGATATTAATTAAGTGAGTTGTCAGTAACTTACTTAATTAGTGGACATTTGTTATCTTAAACACAGGGAGACTAACACACGCATAATAAGAAGGAGCCCAAAATATAATTTGGGATTGGTGCGGTAGTTCAATAATAGTTCTCTAGTGGAATGAATTATTATTGATAAAATTAAGTTGTGTGTTCGGGGCGAACACGGGATGCTTAATTTTATCGGGAGACCAAAACCAATTCCTCCTCTCGGTCCCTATCGTAGCCTCTAGTATATAGAGATTTATACCCACCGTATACCCACCTTCTTACCCATCCAATGGGGCCGGCCAAGCTAGCTTGGAACCCAAGCTAGGGCCGGCCAAGACCAAGAGGATGAGTTAAGTTGGTGGCCGGCCAAAGCTTGGGTCCCAAGCTTAGGTGGCCGGCCACTAGAATATTAAAAAGGATTTTTATTAAAATTATTTCTCATGTGGATATCATGTTTTTAAAAGAGAGTTTAAAAATTAAAAATTTCCTTTTATAGCTTTCTACAAAAGATTAAGAGAAGAGATTAATCTCTTTCCTTATTTGTAGTTTAAAAGGATAGTTTTAATTTTTGGTAAAAACTTTCCTTATTTGTAAATCATCTATATGTTTAAAAGAGAGTTTAAAATTTGAAATCTTTCCTTATTTGTTGATTAAAGGAGGATTTTAAATTTTAAGAAAACTTTCCTTTTAAACATGTTCATGATTAAAGAAAGTTTAAAAATTAAATATTCTCTTTTATAAGTTTCTACAAGAGATTAAGAAAAGATTTGATATCTTTCCTTATTTGTAGATTAAAGAGATTTTAATTTTTAGAGATAACTTTCTTTTTATTCACATGTTTAAAAGAAAGATTTTAATTTATTAAATTTCCTTTTATAAACCAATCATGAAGGGATAAAATTATTGAGAAATTTTATAAAATTCCGGAAGCAAATAAGGAAGTTTTAATTGGTGTTTAAAATTTTATTTGCTTGGAGTTTTTTTTTGTGGCCGGCCATTATAAAATTGAGAAAGGAAATTATTTTTAATTAAATAAATTTTCCTTTTCAATGGCAAAAGAAATAAGGAAGTTTTTATTAAAATTTCCTTATTTGCCAAGATCAAGGATTATAAAAGAGGGGGTAGAGGAGGCTTCATGGCTAACGAATCTATTCTATTTTTCTCCCTCTTTTCTTCTTTTGTGGCCGGCCCTTTGTTTCTCTCCTTTCTTCTCTTTTGGTGGCCGAACCATACATCTCTTGGAGCTCTTGTTGGTGGCCGAACCTAGGAAGGAGAAGAAGAAGAGGAGGAAGCTTCATCTTGAAGATCCCTTGGAGTATTGGTGGTGATCAAGTTCTTCTTCCTTGGAGGTGGTTCTTCTTGTGGCCGAACCTTGCTTGGAGAAGAAGAAGGTGCATGGTGGTTCTCGTCTCGGAAGATCGTCGCCCACACGACGTCCGGGATAAGAAGAGGAATACGGTAGAAGATCAAGAGGTTTTTCTAAAAGGTATAACTAGTAATTTTTCTTTCCGCATCATACTAGTTATTTTTGGAAATAATACTAAATACAAGAGGCTTACGTTCTAGTGTTTCGAATATGGTTTTTCGAAGTTGTGTTCTTTTGTTTCTTTCTTTTCCTTGTGATTTGATTGTTCTCTTTGGTTAACCTAAAGTTATTTTAGGAAATTAAATATTAGCTTTCTATTAAAGGTTTTGTCTAGTCGGTGGTGGTTGCTCCCATATCCAAGAAGGCCATGTGCCTCGCCACGTCAGTACTGGGAACCTTTTATGGAAATTAATATTTAATGGAATTAATAACTTAAGGAGACTTGGGTCAAACGTGTTAAGTTCCGCAGGAGATCCAAGTCAAAACCTAAAAGAACAAATAGATTAAGTTTTGGATCAAACGTGTAAAGTTCCGCAGGCGATCCAAAATTTAATTTAAAAGAACACATGGTAGCTAGGAAAAGGTTCAGACCTTTGTACAAAAATTTTTGTACAGTGGAACCTATAGGTTTTCCGAGTAGCAACCAACAAGAAGTAGCAGCCGAGCGGCCTAGGACAAAGAAGAGATGGACCCCAATGTTCTGCTCCTTCCACCGGACGGACACACACAACACCAAGGATTGCCGCAGTCTTCCTCTAATTGCCCACCTCGTTCCTAGAGGCTTCGGGCGTCGGTCGCCATCAGCCGACAGGCGGCAAAGGCCTCGTGAAGCCGATCGGACGGTAGCCGACAGGCGGCAACAACCGACTCCCGAGCGGCATCGCTCTCCGAGGCGGGAGAATCTCCGAATGTCTAGGGAACGCCCCCGACCGTCCGCCTGAGAAGAAGAAAATAGAAGCAATACTCCCCGAGGCGAAATCAACATCATAGCTGGTGGGCCGACCGGAGGAGACTCCAACCGGGCAAGAAAAGCGAGCGTCCGGCAGCTCCAAGTCCATGCAGTCGGCTGCAGCATAGAGCGGGCGAGTGGACCCGAAATCAGTTTCGGGCCGGGGGACTTGAAAGGAGTTGAAGTGCCCCATGATGACGCTCTGCTCATCAAAGCGGTGATAGCCAATTACAATATTCACCGCGTTTTTATTGACACAGGGAGCTCGGTCAATATCATATTCAAGAAAGCATTCGATCAACTACAAATTGATCGAGCCGAGCTGCTGCCCATGACAACCCCCCTTTACGGGTTTACGGGCAATGAAGTTCAGCCAGTCGGACAGATTCGTCTGGCCATATCACTGGGAGAAGAGCCGCTCAGGAGGACGCGGACAGCAAACTTCGTGGTGGTCGACTCTCCATCGTCATATAACGTCATCTTGGGACGACCGGCGCTCAGCGAGTTTCGAGCGGCCGTCTCCACCTTCCACCAGAAGATCAAGTTCCCCGTCGAAGACAAAATCGGAGAAGTACGAGGAGATCAACTGGCAGCTCGACGATGCTATGTTGAGATGGTCCGAGCAGAAGCAAATTCCGCTCGGAAGTCGCCACGGATCGAGGTGAATGCTATAACTGAAAAGCCTCCCTCTTTAGTTTACGAAGAAAAAGAGGAAGTGCAGATACACCCGACCCGATCGGAGGCCACGACCTTCATCGCGTCCGATCTGAAGGCGAATCAGAAAGAGGAGGTGATCCAATATCTCCGAGGAAACCATGATGTCTTCGTCTGGTCGACACATGAACTACCCGGAATTTCACCAAGTATAGCACAGCATGAGCTCCACGTCCGACCGGACGCTCGGCCCGTGAAGCAAAGAAAAAGGGACTTCAGCGCCGAGCAGAATGTCATTATCCGGGCGGAAGTTGAGAAGCTTCTGGAGGCCGGCCATATACGTGAGGTGCAGTTCCCGAGCTGGTTGGCTAACGTAGTATTAGTCTCCAAGCCGGGCAACAAGTGGAGAGTATGCATAGATTTTCGGGATCTCAACAAAGCTTGCCCGAAAGGCTTTTATCCTCTGCCCCGGATAGATCAGCTAGTGGACTCTACGGCCGGCTGCGAATTAAGATGTATGCTCGACGCTTACCAAGGCTATCATCAAGTGTCGCTCGCCCGCGAAGATCAAGAAAAAGTCAGCTTCGTGACGGCCGATGACACCTATTGCTATAATGTGATGCCGTTCGGATTGAAGAATGCGGGAGCCACATATCAGCGCCTGATGAATAAAGTATTCAGAGAGCAGATCGGGCGAAATCTGGAAGTGTACGTGGACGACATTCTCATCAAGTCCGTCCGAGCGGCTGATCTCCTCAAAGACATGGAAGAAACCTTCCGAACGCTACGCAAATATGGAGTCAAGCTAAATCCCCAGAAGTGCCTGTTCGGAGCAAAAGGAGGGCGTTTCTTGGGGTACATAATGATCGAGCGGGGTATTGAAGCAAATCCCAGCAAAGTAAAAGCCCTACAAGACATGCCGCCCCCAAGAAACCTGAGGGAGGTGCAGCGTTTGACCGGTCGGATAACTGCTTTGTCCAGATTCATATCCAAAACTGCCGACCGGAGCCTTCCTTTTTTCAAAATCTTGCGCAAGGCTACGAAGTTTCACTGGGACGAAGAATGTGATCGGGCGTTCGATGATTTGAAGGCATACTTGAACTCTCTCCCGGTATTAGCCAAGCCGACTGCAGGTGAGCCACTTTGTATTTACTTGTCTTCAACCGAGCGAGCAATCGGCTCAACATTAGTGAGGGCGAGCGGAGAAGAGCCTGTGTATTTTCTTAGTCATATTTTAAAAGATGCTGAATCTCGCTACACTGGGCTCGAGAAGCTGGCTTTCGCTCTGGTCCTAGCCGCTCGGCGCCTTCGTCCATACTTCCTGGCGCATACCATAATTGTCAAAACCAATAGCCCGCTCGGGCGTGTATTACTGAATCCTGAAGCGTCCAGGCGGCTCATCAAATGGACGACGGAGTTAAGTGAATTTGACATCCAATACCAGCCCCGCTCGGCAATCAAAGCGCAGTCCTTGGTAGATTTTGTGACGGAGGTGTAGAATTCAGAACCGGAAGCTATGTGGAAGATATTTGTGGACGGATCATCCACTCGGCTCGGAAGCGGGATTGGAATACTGTTGCTCTCCCCTCAAGAAGAAAAGATGCACTTATCCGTCCGGCTGGATTATAAAGCTACAAACAATGAAGCAGAGTATGAGGCCCTCATAGCCGGCTTGCAGGTAGCACGGCATGTGGGGGTTGGTCGGGTAACGCTTTATTCGGATTCCCAGTTGGCCGCCCAGCAGCTCTCTGGTACCTTCGAAATCAACAGTGCTCGGCTCAAGCTCTACGCTGAAGCCTTTGAGAAGCTTAAAGCCAATTTTAGAGAAGTCATTGTCCAGAAGATACCCAGAGCAGAAAATCAAGCGGCCGATGAGTTAGCCAAACTCGCGAGCTCGATAACGCCGAACGTCATTCAGTAGCCAATTGAACAAGTATTGTTGGTGGCGCACGTCGACCGTATGGAAAGCCTCACGTTTCCGAACGACTGGAGGATACCCATCACGGAGTTTCTGCGCTCGGGCGCCACACCGTCCGATCAGAATGAATCCCAGCTGCTAAGGAAGAGAGCCGGTCGGTTCACACTCATCGGCGATCAGCTTTACAAGAAGGCTTTCTCACGCCCGCTGTTGAAATGCGTGAGCTCGGAGGACTCGGCTTACATCCTCCAAGAAGTACATCAAGGATCATGCGGAGGACATCCGGGCGGGCGATCGCTAGCTAAGAAGATCCTGTTGGCCGGGTACTTCTGGCCAACCTTACAGGCAGACGCCGCTCGGACCGTGTTGACGTGCCTTTCGTGCCAGAAGTATCATAACTTCTACCACCGACCGGCAGAGGAGATGAAGGCATCAACAGTCTCATGTCCGTTCGATCAGTAGGGAATGGATATCGTTGGTCCATTTCCTATGGCGACCGGACAGCGGAAATTTCTGCTAGTGGCGGTCGATTATTTTTCCAAGTGGGTGGAGGGCGAGCCGCTAGCCAGGATCACCGAACAGATGGTTAAAAAGTTCATATGGCAGCACATCATCTGTCGGTTCGGCATCCCTCGCCGACTGATTTCCGACAACGGGTGGCAATTCACAGGGAAGTTGCTCGAAGATTGGTGCAAAAGCTATGGCATTGAGCAACATTTCACATCCGTGGCTTATCCCCAAAGCAACGACCAAGCCGAAGTAGCCAATCGGGAAATTCTTCGTATCTTGCGCGCTCGGCTCGACCATTTGGGAGGAAGCTGGGTAGATGAAATGCCAGGCGTCCTGTGGGCCATCCGAACGACTCCAAAGGAAGGAACGGGCGTCACACCTTTTCATCTGGTATATGGCGGTGAAGCGGTGATTCCTGTCGAAGTCGGAGTTGAGTCCGCTCGGATTCAAAATTATGATGAGGACAACGTTGAGCGGAGGAACATGGAGCTAGATTTGGTCGACGAGGAGCGAGCCAAGGCATCCGTCCGACTGATGGCGTATCGTCAAAGAATGAAGCAGAATTACAACCGGTGCGTAATCCCCAGATCATTCCAGGTTGGTGATCTTGTCTGGAAGAAAGTAAAGCCGGTCGGCGACGTCGGCAAGCTAGAAGCTCCTTGGGCAGGCCCCTTCAAAATCATTGAAAAGCTCCGCTCGGGCGCTTACTATTTGAAGTATGAAGACGGGCGGCAGCTGGACCGACCTTGGAGCACGAATCACCTCCAGCCTTACCGGGCGGGGTGAAAGGTGCACCAATTTAAATCATCCTGTATACTTTTTTCAGCTGTATACTTGAAATGCAGAAATGAAACATCGCGAGACTAAAGCAAGTATAAGGCAACGTCAGCAAAAACGAAGGCCCCGGACCGCTCGGACCGGAGGTATATTATACAAGCCAAAGGCTCGAACCCGTAACCCCTGCGCCGTTCGGCCAGGTAGACATCGTCCAATTTAGGCTTAGAAGACCGTCGAGCTCCGACGTTAAATATCGAGAGACGAGCCGGCGTCTATAAACTTCCGAGCGGAAGACCGTCGAGCTCCGACGTTAAATATCGAAAGACGAGCCGGCGTCTATAAACTTTCGAGCGGAAGACCGTCGAGCTCCGACGTTAAATATCGAGAGACGAGCTGGCGTCTATAAACTTCCGAGCGGAAGACCGTCGAGCTCCGACGTTAAATATCGAGAGACGAGCCGGCGTCTATAAACTTTCGAGCGGGAGACCGTCGAGCTCCGACGTTAAATATCGAGAGACAAGCCGGCGTCTATAAACTTCTGAGCGGGGGACCGTCGAGCTCCGACGTTAAATATCGAGAGACGAGCCGGCGTCTATAAACTTCTGAGCGGAAGACCGTCGAGCTCCGACGTTAAATATCGAGAGACGAGCCGGCGTCTATAAACTTCCGAGCGGAAGACCGTCGAGCTCCGACGTTAAATATCGAGAGACGAGCCGGCGTCTATAACTTCCGAGCGGAAGACCGTCGAGCTCCGACGTTAAATATCGAGAGACGAGCCGGCGTCTATAAACTTCCGAGCGGAAGACCGTCGAGCTCCGACGTTAAATATCGAGAGACGAGCCGGCGTCTATAAACTTCCGAGCGGAAGACCGTCGAGCTCCGACGTTAAATATCGAGAGATGAGCCAGCGTCTATAAACTTCCGAGCGGAAGACCGTCGAGCTCCGACGTTAAATATCGAGAGACAAGCCGGCGTCTATAAACTTCCGAGCGGAAGACCGTCGAGTTCCGACATTAAATATCGAGAGACTAGCCGACGTCTATAAACTTCCGAGAGGAAGATCGTCGAGCTCCGACGTTAAATATCGAGAGACGAGCCGACGTCTATAAACTTCCGAGAGGAAGACCGTCGAGCTCCGACGTTAAATATCGAGAGACGAGCCGGCGTCTATATACTTCCGAGCGGAAGACCGTCGAGCTCCGACGTTAAATATCGAGAGACGAGCCGGCGTCTATAAACTTCCGAGCGGAAGACCGTCGAGCTCTGACGTTAAATATCGAGAGACGAGCCGGCGTCTATAAACTTCCGAGCGGAAGACCGTCGAGCTCCGACGTTAAATATCGAGAGACGAGCCAACGTCTATAAATTTCCGAGCGGAAGACCGTCGAGCTCCGACGTTAAATATCGAGAGACGAGCCGGCGTCTATAAACTTCCGAGCGGAAGACCGTCGAGCTCCGACGTTAAATATCGAGAGACGAGCCGGCGTCTATAAACTTCCGAGCGGAAGACCGTCGAGCTCCGACGTTAAATATCGAGAGACGAGCCGACATCTATAAACTTCCGAGCAGAATACCGTCGAGCTCCGACGTTAAATATCGAGAGACGAGCCGGCGTCTATAAACTTCCGAGCGGAAGACCGTCGAGCTCCGACGTTAAATATCGAGAGACGAGCCGGCGTCTATAAACCCTCCGAGCGGAAGATGCCGATAAAAAGCATGCAATGGCCCCAAAAACTCGCCTTCAATATTGTTAGACCGTCTCTGAGTTCCGCTCGGATCAGCACCCAAAGGTACTCTGTCGGTATCTAGCGAGCGATCTCTGCTATCAAAGCGGAATATTAAATAGTCTAAATATTACATATTAAGCCAGGCGGAAGGGCAATGCCGAATACATAGTAAAAATCCCTTTCGAATACCAGAGGGGTGATAATAGGCGAGCGGGCAACACACATATTCACCAGCGAAAGGACAGTACAGGAAAGAAAAACATTGCATTAAAATTGAAACTTTCGGTCGAGCGGCCTAAGTACAGAAAAGATCATTTTTCGGCCTAGCGGCCCAACTACATTTACCGACGTCTACTCAATGTAATCATAAAGGGTCTTGGGGATGTTATCCAGAAGCGCCACCTGATCGCCGGCCGGAATATTAGTTGACTCCGGAAGAAGGCCCTTAGACTTCAGATAAGTGGTGGTGGCGTTCATAGCCAAGTCGAAGGCTGTGTACATCCGCTCGCAGATTTTCTCCGAGAATTCAGGCGAGCGGATGTAGCTCTGTCTTAAGGCAGCGACTCGACTCGGCTCGGCATCTTGATATTCTTTGAAAGCCGCCTGGGAGCTAGTAAGGGCCTCATTCAGAATCTGAAGCTTGTCCGCGTCAGCCGAGCGGCCCGCCTTCTCCCTGTCGAGCTGCTCTGTCAACTCCTTTATCTTCAGCTCCAGGCCCCGAGCCTCCACGTTCTTTTTCTCCAGATCGGAGATAGTCGTATTTTTCCGAGTGGTGGCCAAGGTTATTTTTGTGTCGAGCGACTTGACTTGTCGCTCGGACTCGGCCAAAGCATGGGCCTGATCGGCCGTCTTTTTTTGCTCGGCCGCCAACAAAGCTTGAGCTTTCTTCAGCTCCTTTTGCAGCTCGGCATACGAAGGGCCTTGAGGGCCAGACGGACCGCTAGCCGCTTTCAGCTGCCTCAACTCCTCGTCCACCATGGCTAGGCGGTTGGAGACTGCGATCTCCTCCACCCATCTCTGGCAGAAAAAAAAAAAATTTGTCAGTAGCCGATCGGAAAAATGCAGGCAAAACTTCGAAGAAAGCGAACTTACCCCCGTGGCCTCCTGCATGTGGCTATTGGCCAAGTTCCGGAGGGGAATCAGCGCGATGCGCGCTCGAGCATCTGGCCACATCTCAGCTAGGGGCCCTTTCAAGGTAATGGTGTGCTCGGGAGCGGTTGGCCGGTCGGCCTCTGGCAGCAGCTCTTCAGTCAGGAGATGAAGAGTAACTCGTACAGTGCGGCCATGGCCGGGGGTCGTCCGACCGGCGGTCGGAAGAGGATCAGAGGCCGGCGCCGAAAATTGAGAATGAATAGTCGAGCGCTTGACTGAATGACGAGCGGGCGGAAGGGTGCTTACCGGAGTAGCCTCAATTGGAGCAGCCGGCTCGTCCTATTCAGAAGGAGTCCGGTCGGAAGAAATGGCTTCGATCTCTGGCGCCTTGCCCCGAGCGGTCGCAGTAACCCGCTCGGAGGGTTGGACCGCGGAGGTAGCCGACCGAAGGGGAGTCTCCACTCGGCGTCGCTTTTGTACAGGTGGCTCGTCCTCCCGAGCGGAACCTTCCTCGGGGGCAGTTGGTTCTCCGGGGGGGGGGGGGGGGGGGTTCCGCTGGCCACGTTTTGTTGAGAAGCTTGAGCAGCCGACTCAGCCTGAGTCCCGCTCTCTCCTTCATGGGATCCGACCCGCTGGATACCCAGCGCTTCCATTTCTTTGGCCGCCGCGGCTTCCAGAGCTACCGCCTTTCTCTTCAAAACGCCGGCCATCACCGAATCCATGACGATGTCCGCTGCAAAGGAAAGAAAAGAAATCAGTTAGCAATAAAAGCAAATGCCAAAGTAAAATTCTTACCGAAGCTGGTCGGAAGAGGAGTCCGTATGGGACTCAGGCCGAAGATGTACATCACTCCTTCGTGAAGAAGCTTATTGATGTCAAGGCGCAGACCAGCTAGCATATTTGCAGCATGGAGGTAGTCCGGGCGAGTCTTGAATTTCTTCAGCTCTGGAGTGGGGGGTAGGCTAACCTGCCACTGGGGCGGGAAGTTGGCCCGATCGGGCATACGGATGTAGAAAAAATAATCCTTCCAATGTTTATTGGAAGAGGGTAGTTTGTTGAAGAAGACAAAGCCGGGCCGAGCTTGGAACATGAAGGTGCCCGGCTCAGCTTGCTTGGGATAATAGAAATAAAAAAAGACCTCCGGTCGGAGGGGGATGTTGTGAATCTTGAACAAAACAACAACACCACGGAGGAGACGAAAGGTGTTGGGTACTAGACTGCCGAGCGGCACACCGAAAAAATTACAAACATCCATGATGAACGGATGTACAGGGAAGCGCAGACCAGCGGTAAACTGGTCGCGGAAGACACAGAAAGCTCCGCGCGGCGGCCTGTGCGGCCGAGCGGAAGGACCGGCTAAACGAATTTCAAAATCATCTGGGATTTCAAAATTGTCTGTCAGAACATCGAAGTCCCGCTGTTCGAATCGGGACTGCATGGTAGTGTACCATGGACCGAGGGACTGGTCTTCAGGATGAGAAGAACTAGCCATGATCCGAACGGGAGAAATCAAAAGGCAGAAAGGTAGAAGAAAGACAATATCAAGTGAAAAGAGCACCCTAGAAGCGAAAACTGGGGAAAGAAATGCAAAGAAAGTACCGGAGACGAGAAGGAAAAGGGTAGAATCTTACGGAAAAAAAAGAGGATCGACGAAAGCAGGTGAACACGATCGCCGGAGCTCTAGAACGAGGCGAATAACGGGGGGCACGCGCAAGAAGGAGTGAGGCAACGACGGAGCAAACGAAGATTTTATAGGGTGGAGGCCAGGCGGCCTCCACCGTTGGATCCAGGTCACGGGAATCAAAGCGCACATCGCGCCGTCCATTTCGAACCGCTTCGATCCCATCAAAGCACCACACCGTCGCCGCCGTACGATGACGACAGTTCGCCACGTGGCGTTTGGTCATTCGATGCATTTAATGAGCGCATGCTCAGCCTTAATGTCGAAGATTGGCACGGGTTACGAGGAGATCCGAGGAAGGTTGCTGTTGACCAACCTTACAAGAACATCCCTGCGGGAAGCCGAGCGGAGGGGGAGTGCCTGAAGATGCCGCCCGGCTAGGCTAGTAGTCCAGTCAGTCGGACTAATCGCCTCCTTCGACTAGACTTGAAGGGGAGGCAAGTGATCCGCTTGTAGGAACAGGGGCCCCGTCCGGAGGGGTCAACGCCACGTGGAAGTCAAAGTAGCAGATGGCCGGGCGGATAGGGGCAGGTTCGACCGGCCGGGCGACCCGGCGGTGTCTAGTTGAGGGTTGAAGGTCTCGTCGAAAGTCAGGGTTCCGGCGCTCAGCGGACAAGATCGCGGGGCCGATCGGATTGCACGCTTGGCCAAACGTGTAGGCCATACTTCAAATCTTATGACAGGGGGTTCCGCTGTTCCATCGAGGACACGCTTGGACTGTAGCAGTATGGGTCAGGTAAGCTCACTGACAAGCCCTTACTGGGGTATGTGCCGCGGACACGTGTACACCTCGGTATGTGTACACTCGCTTCTCCGCTGCCCTATATAAATGCCCTCATCCTTCACCGGAGAGACGCGTGGGACAACTTTGGAGCCACTATTTTCACTACTATCTTACCTGACTTGAGCGTCGGAGGGTCGCCGCCGGGAACCCCTTCCCGACCCGACTTCTGTGCAGGTTTGCCGGAGGTTTGTGCAACCAGTCGAAGATCCACGTCAGCAGCCGGGGAGCGCCACGTGCCCAGCGTCCATTGATTCAGCATTCGGACATGATCAGAATATATTTGAAATTTCTCTAGTCATCGAATTAATGCATTTGGACATCATCAATTCTATAAGACTAGCACGGGTTATACTCCTTGGTTCATCTAAGCGACTGTTTTCTCACTGGCTGGAGACATAGGGATGCCGAGAGTTAAATGTGGATGCCGGTTATGGTAACTAATTCATTGAAGTGACTCACTGTAAGACTTCATATGGTTCTCTACATATATATAGATATGTCTGTGAAGTTCTTACTGCAGCACGAGTGCAAGTTTCCTTCGACTTGAGGTATATAAGTCATCTTGGTCATGAAGACTTATACTTTGACATCTTAAGCAAGCATCTCATTGAGGTGTGGACCCAGGATGATTGAGTATAAGTTGAAGTGCCCGAAGGTGTTTGGATAACTCATAGAGGATTCACCGCTTCTTGCAAGGAGACATATAATCTATAGCCACTCGTTAGGATTATTACTCAAAGTCTTTGGCCAAAATATTACATGTTAAGAGTCCGAGACTCTTGTACACATGTATGAGTAATTTGAATTCGCAGAACGAGGAAGTATTACTTGGACTAGGTGTGACGTAGTCAGCCTAGTGGGGTCAACACACATAGACAATGTCCTGAACTAAGTGGGTATAAGACGAGTGAAAGGAATGAAGTATAACTCAATGTAGTTGCTGAAAAGTTTAGAATTAATTCTAAGATCAACTATGAGTTTCTGACTAATTGGGGATCATGATATACTACTAGGTGTCACTCATGATCATTCTATAATTAAGTAGTTAATTATGGACAACCAAGATAAATCGAGAACCTATTGGGTCACACGCATTAACGAGTCTCTAAAAGACGTAAAATAAATTAAAGAATAAGATTCTTAGATCAAGAGATAAATATTTGGTTGAACTATACATAAGATAAATATGAAAATATTTGTCACAATGGAAACGTGGATGTGCCACATCTCTTATGGAAGAGTTCACTACAAAAGAAAGCAGGATTACCAACGGGGTTACCGACGGAATTAAAATTCCGTCGGTAACCTATAATGTTTCCGACGGAATCATTTATTCCGTCGGTAAACCCTATTGGTACCGACAGAAGAAAAAATTCCGTCGGAAAATCAAGGATTTTACCGATAGAATAATTCATTTCGTCGGTAAAATTATAGGTTACCGACGGAATTAAAATTCCGTCGGTAACGTTACCTAAAAAAAACCCTAACCCCTCCCTCGTTTCCTCACGTGCGTGGCCGACTCCTTCGTTCTCCTCTATCCTGATCGCAGGTTAGGGTTTTTTTCTTGTTTCTTTTCCTGCGATCGGCAATTGCCGCTGGCCTGCGCCCACAAGCGACGGTCGGCTACGCCCGCCAGCGGACGACGGCGTTCGCTTGCGGCTGGCGGCGGCCGCCTGCTGACGGCAGCGGTGGCCTGCCGCCTTCTGTGCCCACCAGCGGCTGGCGTCGGCCTCCTGCGGCGTTTTGCGGCCGCCTGCGGCCTTTTGCGCCCGCCAGCGGCCACCTGCGCCTGCCTGCAGCCGCCAGCGGCTGTGCCGGCCATCGTCGGCTGCCAGCTGGCTGCTGGCAGTTGTTCTGGCCGGTAGTTGGCTGCTGGTTGTTGTGCCGACCGCTAGCTGGCCGGCAGGTTGTGCTTGCTGCCGCGAGCAACTTGTCATTTATTTTTGTCATAATGTTTGAGCTAAATTATTTTTATTTTGTAAACAGGTAGCATTTGCTGCTCTTCTCCGGTTAACTTACACATCTTCAGGTAAAATTTACTAAATTATACTGTATGTCATTTAACATGGTTAAATTTAGAAATATGTTATGTTAGTATGTTAATTTATAACATAATATAGTCCTTTTTTTATTTTGTGTTAGTTGTTAATGTATGTTAATTTCTAGTTCTTAATATATTAGTTTTAGGTGAAAATGTTTATAAACAAAGCTTGGATGTACAATCGATTAGAAAAAGGATTTATCATAGATGATTTTATTGCTGAAGTTGAACAGTTTATGAACTTTGTTAAAAGTCACCCTGAATGTATGAATGGTGCTGAGTTACGGTGTCTATGCAATCATAAAAAACGTCAAAATAGAGCTTTCCGTGATGAGGATACTGTAAAAATGCATATATGTAGAAATTATTTTGTGCCAAATTACTACAATTGGTACTGTCACGGAGAGTCGTATTTATATGAACCAATTGGATCTTCTGGTGGTTCGTCATCTAGGACAACTGTTACCGCTCCTGAAGCATCAACTAATATTGATATTGCAATGCAATCAATGGTTCATGATGCAATGAATGCTGCAGCTGATTATTCCAATATAGATAAAACACCAACACCTGAATATCAGCAACTATATGAAATGTTAAAGGCTAGTGAAAGAGAAGTGTGGAAAGACATTCCCTCTGGTCATTCTCAATTATCGGCTACTGTAAGGTTATTAAATATGAAAACAGAGCATCATTTTTCAGAAAGATGTTACGATGACATTTGTCAGTTAATGTCAGAATTGCTTTCTTCTGATAACATAATGACGGATAGTTTTTACAGTACAAAAAAATTGATCAGAGGTTTAGGTTTGCCTGTGGAGAAGATTGATTGTTGTATAAATAACTACATGATATTTTGGAATGAAGACAATGATCTTTGTGAATGCAAAATCTGTACACACCCTCGTTATAAGCATGATACTCGCATACCAGGGCAGAAGAAGAAAAAAAATTGCTTGGAAAGTGATGTATTATTTTCCGTTAACTGTTAGACTTCAATGTTTGTATGCATTTGCTGCTACAGCTTGCCGTATGACGTGACATCATGAGCATGAGCACGATAGATCTATAATGTGTTATCCTTCTGATTCACCTGCATGGAAACATCTAGATGCTGTATTTTCTACTTTTGCAATGGGACCACGTAATGTGAGATTGAGACTTTCTGCAGATGGATTTCAGCCATTTGGACAGTCAGGGCAACAATATTCATCTTGGCCGGTTATATTGACATCGTACAATTTACCGCCATGGATGTGTATGAAAGATGAATTTATGTTCCTTACAGTACTTATTCCTGGTCCAACCAATCCCAAAGAGAAGATAGATATTTTCTTACAACCTCTGATTGCCGAGTTAAATGAATTATGGAATGTAAGGTCGGTGATTTATGATGTTGCAAGTAAAACTAATTTTAGATTGCATGCTGCATTATTATGGACGATCAGTGATTTTTCCAGTATACTCAATATTATCGGGTTGGAGCACGGCTGGTATATTAGCATGTCCACACTGCATGACTAATTCTGATGCATTTTCATTACCTTATAGTGTGAAGGTGTCTTGGTTTGATAATCACCGTAAATTTTTACCACTTGATCACTCTCTTAGGCGAAATAAGAAAAATTTCCTAAAAAATGTTGTAGTCAGAAAACCCCCTCCACTCCATGCTTCAGGTGAACAAATCACTGAGTAAATTGATAGTTATGGATTTCTACCAATATCTCAATCTGGTTCTGATGAGATAAATAAATATATTGTTAGGATGTGCAAGTGTGGTTGGAAGAAAAGGAGCATTTTTTGGGAATTGCCGTATTGGAAATATCTGCTTATTCGACATAATTTAGATGTTATGCATATTGAGAAAAATTTCTTCGATAATATCTTTAACACTGTGATGAATGTGCCTGGAAGAACTAAAGACACTACAAAATCACGCGAGGAATTAAAAGAACTAGTCAATAAACCAGAGTTGCATCAAGATGAAATAACTAATAGATTTCCAAAGGCTTGTTATACATTGGACAAAGATAGCAAACAAGCTTTATGTAATTGGTTGAAAGAAATCAATTTTTCAGATGGTTATGCCTCAAATATGGCTCGATGCGTGGATATGAATAGATTAAAGATGTTTGGAATGAAAAGTCATGACTGCCATGTATTTATGCAAAGACTTATTCCAGTAGCTTTTCATGACTTACTTCCTCAAAATGTTTGACAAACACTCACTGAATTGAGTCTATTTTTTAGAGATTTGACAGCAAGGTGTATTACGATGGATGATATGCTTCGGTTAGAAACAGACATTCCTCTCATATTATGTAAACTGGAGTGCATATTTCCACCAAGTTTTTTTGATTCAATGGAACATCTACTAGTACATTTACCATACGAGGCACAAATAGTAGGTTCTGTACAGTACAGATGGATGTATCCATTTGAACGATTTTTGAGGAAATTAAAAAATAATGTTCGTAACAAAGCAAGAGTTGAAGGGTCAATATACAATGCTTATCTAGTTGAAGAAGCATCTTCTTTCTACTCCTATTATTTTGTTGATAGTGTGCAAACAAGACATCACAAGTGTCCTAGAAATTCTGATGATGCTTGTCAGTCGATAGATCCATCGATGCTTTCTATTTCTAAGTTTCCTGGTAAGTTAATGGGTGCATCACTTTCTAGATGGTTAATCGAGGAAGAATATCATGCTGCAAGAATATATATACTCTTAAATTGTGAAGAGGTCAAACCATACATAAAGTAAGTAAACTTCTTAAATCAAACATTTATCCTCCGTTTAATTATTTTGCTTGGTATCCCAATTTTAATATAATTAGTTTTTTTCTAAGCTTGTACAAACAACAATTATATCTACAAAACCCATCAATTGGTGCAAGTGAGGTAACTACAAAGTTAGAGACCGAATTTACATTATTGTTTTAAATATATGTAAGTTAGAAAATTTGTGAAAATTTTGAGTTCATGTTTATTAAGAAGTGTACTAAGATATATGTTACTTATTTTTATAGGTGAAAGACCGTAGAATATCAAATGTGCAAGATGATATGATAATCAATATTGCATCAGAACCTCTTCGTAAAATAAATGTGTATTCTGGTTACTATGTTAATGACCTTAAATTCCACGTGACACAACGAGATTCATGGAGATTAACTTATAATTCTGGTATTTGCGTCAAAGGATCTATGGTCAACAATAACATTGAGTTTGATTACTATGGCAGACTTGGCGAAATTATAGAGATTGAATATCCTGCATTACCAATAAAGAGGTGTGTGTTGTTCAAATGTTCATGGTATGATCCGACCCCAAGAATAGGTACTAGAATTCATCCAAATTATAATTTAGTTGAGGTTAATGTAAATAAGAGATTCAACAAGTTTGAGCCTTTTATTTTCGGAATACAAGCGAGTCAAGTTTTCTATCTTGAATACCCTATGAAGAGAAGAAGATCTAGTGAATGGTTAGTCTTTTTGTCGAATCAAGCCTTGCTCGACCATAGAGATGCCGAATACAATCACTGCTCAAAACCATGATGCATTTCAGAATGATGAAGTGGAGAGACATTCAGTTGATTTACAACACCAATCTACTTCTCAATTACTTGTAGATGTTAATGACATTTACGAAGAGATAGATGATGGGGAGATGCCCAACAGTGAGGATGAAGTTGAACTAAGCTCATCTAGCAATGAGGACATAGAAACTGTTAATGTTGATTAGCCAGATGTTAATGATGATTAAATATTAACATTATTATTTCCGTCGGTAAGTAATGTTTTCATATTGTTTTGTATTTATATTATCAGGTTTTTAGACCTTATTATGATGTGTTGCAATGTTATTTTGCAGATATCATTATGGCATAGCAGCAGCCTGTGGCACCCCTGTTGGTTGCTACTCGGAAAACCTAATGGTTTCACTGTACAAAAATTTTGTACAAAGGTCTGAACCTTTTCCTAGCTACCATGTGTTCTTTTAAATTAAACTTGGATCGCCTGCGGAACTTAACACGTTTGATCCAAAGTTTAATCTATTTATTCCTTTAGGTTTAGACTCGGATCTCCTGCGGAACTTAACACGTTCGATCCAAATCACCTAGGTTATTAATTTCATTAAATATTAGTTTCCAAAATTGGCTTCTAGTACTGACGTGGCGAGGCACATGACCTTCTTGGATATGGGAACAACCACCACCGACTAGACAACGCCTTTTAAGGAAAGTTAATATTTAATTTCCTTAAATAACTTTAGGTCAACCGAAAAGAACAATCAAATCACAAGGAAAAGAAAAACAAAAAAAAACACAACATCGTAAACAAATTCGAAATACTAGAATCGCATGCCTCTTGTATTTGGTATTATTTCCAAAAATAACTAGTATGATGCGGAAAGGAAAAATACTAGTTATACCTTTTAGAAAGACCTCTTGATCTTCTACCGTATTCCTCTTCTAACCTCGGACGTTGTGTGGGCAACGATCTTCCGAGATGAGAACCACCAAGCACCTTCTTCTTCCTTATAAGTTTCGGCCATCAAAACTTCTCCTAGGATGAAGAGGTTCGGCCACCACCACCATGCTCCAAGGGATGCTAGAAACAAAACTTTCTTTCTCTCCTTCTTCTTCTTCTCTAAACTTGATCCGGCCACCATATGAGTCTCCACAAGAAGGATGAGGTTCGGCCATCAAAGAGAAGAGAGGAGGAGAGGATGGCCTGCCACACCAAGGAAGAAAAAGAGGGAGAAAATAGAATAGAGTTGTTCACCATGAAGCCTTCTCTACCCTTCTTTAATAATCCTTGGTCTTGACAAATAAAGAAAAATTTAATAAAAACTTCCTTAATGCTTTTTCCATTGAAAAGGAAAATTTATTTAATTAAAAACAAATTTTCTTTTCAATTTACAATGGCCGGCCACACCATAAAATTTCCAAGCAAATAAAATTTTAAACACAAATTAAAACTTCCTTATTTGCTTCCGGAAATTTATAAAAAATTTCTCCAATAATTTTTTCCTTCATGATTGGTTAATAAAAAGGAAATTTTATAAATTAAAATCTTTCTTTTAACATATGGATAAAAAGAAAGTTATCTCTAAAAATTAAAATCTCTTTTAATCTACAAATAAGGAAAGATATTAAATCTTTTCTTAATCTTTTGTAGAAACTAATAAAAGAGAATTTTTTAATTTTTAAACTTTCTTTTAAATAATAAACATGATTAGTAGGAAAGTTTTTACCAAAATTAAAATCAACCTTTTAATCTACAAATAAGGAAAGAGATTTAGCTCTTCTCTTAATCTTTTGTAGAATCTTATAAAAGGAAAGATTTAAATTTTTAAACTCTCTTTTAAATCATGTTATCCACATAAGAATTTTTTTTTAAAAATAAAAATCCTTTTATTTAAATTTGGGTCGGCCACACCAAGCTTGAACCCAAGCTAGGGCCGACTACCTTGAAGCACCCATGAACCAAACTTTGGCCGGCCCTAGCTTGGTCTCCAAGCTAGCTTGGCCGGCCCCTATGGGATGGGTAAGAAGGTGGGTATAGGTGGGTATAGTACTCTATAATTAAGAGGCTACGATAGGGACCGAGAGGAGGAATTGGTTTTGGTCTCCCAATAAAATTAAGCATCCCGTGTTCGCCCCGAACACACAACTTAATTTTATCAATAATAATTCATTCCACTAGAGAACTATTATTGAACTACCGCACCAATCCCAAATTACATTTTGGGCTCCTTCTTATTATGAGTGTGTTAGTCTCCCTGTGTTTAAGATGTCGAATGTCCACTAATTAAGTGAGTTACTGACAACTCATTTAATTAATATCTTAGTCTAAGAGTAGTACCACTCAACCTTATCGTCATGTCGGACTAAGTCCACCTGCAGGGTTTAACATGACAATCCTTATGAGCTCCTCTTGGGGACATTCTCAACCTAGATCACTAGGACACAGTTTCCTTCTATAATCAACAATACACACTATAAGTGATATCATTTCCCAACTTATCGGGCTTATTGATTTATCGAACTAAATCTCACCCATTGATAAATTAAAGAAATAAATATCAAATATATGTGCTTGTTATTATATTAGGATTAAGAGCACACACTTCCATAATAACTGAGGTTTTTGTTCCTTCATAAAGTCAGTATAAAAGGAATGACCTCAAATGATCCTACTCAATACACTCTAAGTGTACTAGTGTAATTATATAGTTAAGATAAACTAACACCTAATTACACTATGACCTTCCAATGGTTTGTTCCTTTCCATCTTGGTCGTGAGCTACTGTTTATAATTTATATGGAATCGATAACATGATCTTCTGTGTGTGACACCACACACCATGTTATCTACAATATAAATTAATTGAGCAACTACATTTATCGTAAATGTAGACATTTGACCAATGTGATTCTTATTTCTAGATAAATATTTATACCAAAAGCTAGACTTTTAGTATACATCCTAACAATCCCGTGGCTACAAGGTTCTTACCATTGTCGGGGACTCGTAAGTATTTTGTACTATTAATTCAAGTTTATATATAACTTTAGTTATAATATATTTCTCATAACTTCATATTATTTTATGCAGGTTCACTCTAGATGGGCATAGAGTTGCCATATATATCACTGCAAAATTCAAGGAACGAGTTAGCGCGTCTGGTACTACATGGAGGCATGTAGACCAGGAGATGAAGCTATTTTATTATAATAAATTTGTGGTAAGTAAATTTAATATATTTCACATTCTATAATATAGTTATCATTTAAACTAAATGTTTAACTTATAATTACAGAAAAGATATACATGGGTGAACGGGTAAGAAGACCAATTTAAAGCTACATGGAATACTTACTGTGTCAAACTCTACAGAGATCATATGTATTACATGAGAAAGAAGGGCACTAGACCTGCATTTGTTTCAGAGTCGATATGGAGTGCATGGATGGCCACCTGGGCTGCAGAAAGGTGGCAAGCTAATGATGAAAAGGCAAAAGCAAATAGGAATACAGAGCCAGTGGCCCGAGCACCGGAACCGCTCGGCATACGTCAGGATCCAAATCTATTGTTGAGCATACCATGGATCTGGTGAGTATAATTTAAAATTGTACTTTGTAACAAATGCCTCCTTTATTACCAACCTTATATTGTTGAGCATACTAATTTTTTCCTGAATTCTTTGAATGTAGGAACGTGAGCTTGCCCGACAGCCTACATGTATGGAGATTTTTCTCAAGACCCACAAGAAGAAGGATGAGTCATTTGTTGATTCTCGATCTCAAAGTCTACATGCTAGATTATTAACTTTAGTACATTTGTTCATTTCTATCTTGATTAGAAATTAGTAATACAGATCAAATTGGATATTATATTATTTTTAATCCAGCAATAAATGACAGAAAGGGTGGCTCAGGCATCTCAGCCATCAGCAGAGGGTGGAGAGTCACATTCTTTATCCACCGACGATCTAAATGAGATTTATTATGATGTTGTCGGTGGAAGGACAAAAAACTCCACCCTCTACGACCTTGGCTCTTAGGGCAAAGTAACATTTGATCGTTTGAGAAGGGTGGAGAGTCACAGTCTTTATCCACCGACGATCTAAATGAGATTTATTATGATGTTGTCGGTGGAAGGACAAAAAACTCCACCCTCTACGGCCTTGGCTCTCAGGCCAAAGTAACATTTGATCGTTTGAGAAATCTAGTAGGCCGTGCTAGTTCCTCTTCTTCTAGTAAGATGCAGTCTTTGAGACGTGAAAATCAAGAACTGCGTTCTCAACTGAAATCAATGGATCAGAGAATGGTTGATATGGATCAATGGAGCACTGATGAGGAGAAGAAGAGAGCTGAACGTGACAAGAGTAATGAAGATCTCATGGCCCAAATGCAGGTGATTGTGACTTCTTTCATCCAGGCATCACAGGGTTCTGAGTCACAGGAGACTCAAGATCTATCAGATGGTGATCATTAGCTTTTTTGAGGTTTGTTCAACTACACTTTAGTTTTTTATTTATTATATAGAACGTGAGCCTGTTTTGATATTATAACATGTTTATTTCTAAAGGTTTTCTTACTATATGTTTCAGGAGTCACGTTTACTTCTATTTACATATTGGCTCTTCACTACATCATTTGCTCATTTTTGCTCAGGTATTATCATTTCATATAAAATTCATTATACATATATATGCAAACGGGCCATTTATACATCATTTTGTATTTGCCTTTCTACAGGATTTTCTTTATGATTCCGCGTTCTTGTATTATTTGGACTACATTCTAGTTCGGTATGTATTATGTAAACTTAACTTTAGATATGGATATGTGTGGAATATATATTATGTAGATTTGGTTAGCTATGGATTGTATGGAAAATGTTTTGTTTGGTGGATTTTATTAGTGTGATTGTCATATGATATATATATGTGTGTGAATTATATTTGATGTAAATTATATTTATTGTGGATTGTATTTGTTGTGTGGATTATATGATACCATCGATTGTGATGGTTTGTTTATATATTTGGAAAATGTATATGGGAACAGTGTGTAAACGAAATGAATCTGTGATTTTTTTTTATTTCCCGTCGGAATACCGACGGAACCCGTTCCGTCAGTAACCTATCGATACCATCAGTTCCGTCGGTGATTACCGACAGAACCGGTAGTTCCGTTGGTGATTACCGACGGAACGAACTATTTCGTCGGTAATTACCGACAGAATAGTTGATTCTGTCAGTATATTCACAGTTTCCCGACGGAACAGTAGATTCTGTCGGGAAATTTCTGCCATTTTGTAAATTGTTATTTCCCAACAATACCGACGGAATTTTAATTCTGTCGGTATATATTGCCGACAGAATTATGTTTTCAGTCGGAAATCTTGGGCCGTCGGATATTTTACCGACGGAATTTATTCCGTCGGAAGTCTGTCTGTACATGTACGTACCGACAGACTTCCGACGGATATTTTCGTCGATAAAGCTATTTTTTTTTTGTAGTGGTTGGACCATATTTGGTTTTATCATGAATTAGTCATGAACCAACTTGGTTTAGTTGTGAACCAAACCAAGGGGTTAATGGGCTAATTTTTAGTTTAGAGATAATGGGTTGGATTTGGCCTTTCTAATCAAACTCATTAATGAGGACTATATATTGATATGATTGAGAGAAAATTATACACATGAGATCATCAATTGACTTGTAAAGTTTTTAAAAAATCTTAACCTAATTTCTCTTCTCCTCTCCCTCTCCCTCTCCCCTCTCTCTTTACCACCTCCAACACTTCCCCTTGTTGTCGTGACCACCACAGGGAAGAAATCTCTTCCTCTTCCTCTTGATCTCTCTTCTTCGTTTACGGCTAGTAACTTCCGAAGGAGAGACTTATACTCAAGGAGTTGTCTTGAGGAGCTCAGTGTTGATACGAATAGAGGCGAGGTTTGACAACGTCGCTATGGTTGATACTCTTCTCGTTACAGGTCATCCGTAGGGTACACCTAGCGTAAATTTACTTTCCATAAAAAAAATTTAATTATGTGATCATGTTTGACATGTTGTATCCTTGTATGCATATGATGCATGTGATGTAATAATTTAGAAATTATTATTATTTTATTTTCCGCTGCGCATGTTTACAAAACATGTTTTAGCACACACCGCCTTGGGCATATCCCAACACTATACTGCTGATTTCGACGTCGATACTCTTTTCTATCGATTTTCGTGCCGACGCCCTGTGTTACCGATTTTAGTATTGACGTCCTTTTCTACTGATTTTGACACCGACGACCTATTCTTCCGATTTCTACGTTTAACATCCTTTTTTGCCTCAAATTCTCTGTGAGACCACAAGTCGTCTTGACACCAATTTTTACGGATTGTACAAATGTGTATCCTTATAGTTTGATTATTTTAAGCATTATTTGTTCCGTTATCATGCCTGGTCGTGCAGATGTTTCATGGAAATATGATCCGTATATGTTGGAGCAGTTTCAACAGTTTCTTGCATCACAACCCTCTGTCACATCAGCTTCCTCTCATATTGGTTTGTCATCGTCTGATATTTCAGTTATATCTTCATCCTTATGTATTTTGGACTCTAGTGCCTCCTATCATATGTCATCTAATTTATCATCTTTTGTTTCTTTTTCTCCCTGTTCATCTATATCTATTGTGACTACTGATAATACTCCTATGTCATTAGTAGGTGTCGGTTCAATTATTACATCTTGTTTATCTCTTACTGATGTTTATTATATTCCGAGTCTTACTTTAAATTTTATTTCTATTAGTCAATTATGTGAGTCTGGATACCTAGTCTCTTTTTCTTTATCCAATTGTTATGTTCAGGACCCGTAATCTCAGAGGCTGACTGGGACAGGTCGTAGGCAAGGAAGACTCTATGTTTTAGATCAACTTAAAGTACCAGAAGTTGTAGCTTCGAGTGTGGATATATCATCTTTTTATCTGAATCATTCATCTTCTGATTTTTATTTGTGGCACTTTCATTTAGGTCATGTTTCAACATCTCGTTTGCAGTTTTTAGGACCTTTAAAAAGTTCTGATATTTCTGATTGTAGTGGTTGTAAACTGGCTAAATTTTCTACCTTACCATTTTCTAAAAGTCTTTCTTTTTTTTCTACTACATTTGATCTTATCCATTTTGATGTGTAGGGTGTTAGGATCGATGATCGCGGCTAGAGAGGGGGGTGTGAATAGCCGACCCCAAATCGTTTCGTTTCTTTCTACAAACTAGGGTTAGCGCAGCGGAAATAAAAACAAGAAACGAAGACAAGAGATCAAACCTCAATACGCGTCGATGTAACGAGGTTCGGAGATGAAACTCCTACTCCTCGGCGTGTCCGTAAGGTGGACGAAGCCTATCAATCCGTCGGTGGATGAGTCTCCGGAAAATCGGCTAATATATACTCCTTGTGGGTGGAGAAACCTCACCACAATAACTCTTGCAACAGCAAGATAGAAGTACACAAAATACAAAGAAGCACAAGACAATATGAATGTAAAACAAACACGCTTGCCTTCTCGTCGACTGGTTGAAGTAGCAACTTCACGAGACGCCTACAACAGCAGGAACCCAGTCGAAGAAGCTCACACGAAGCTTCGGAACTCAACAAAGCTCAAGAGCATAGCAGCAGCTCAGTAGGAAGAAGAGCAAGAAAGAAGTCTTTAGAAGTAGAGGCTCGATCTCCTTTTATAACCTGTAGAAGACAGCGAAGAAGACTAGCCATTGTGTCGCAACGGCTAGGACCTGGACAGATCAGGCTCCACCCTGATCGGTCCAGAGCCTCTCTGATCGGTCATGGGGACCGATCAGGCCCTATGCTGATCGGTCCCCGTACCGATCAGCACACTTCGCAGAGAGTTGCCCAACTCTCTGATCGTCTCCTGATCGGTCTGTGGACCGATCAGGGTGCATGTGGATCGGTCCACAGACCGATCCCCTCCTTTTCTCTTTGCCTTCTGTTCGCTTTCTGATCGGTCATGCAGACCGATCAGAAGAACCTCAGTAAGCCACTGATCGTTATCTGATCGGTCACCAGACCGATCAGATACCCAGCGTATCGCTGGATCGATCCACTGATCGATCTAGAGCTTGGTTTTTGCTCAAACCAAGTTCCAAGTCTCCCAAACCAATATCCGGTCAACCTTGATCTATTGGTATCTCATGCTTAGCATCTGGTCACTCCCTTGACTTGCTAAGACTCCCCACCAAGTGTCCGGTCAATCCCTTTGACCCACTTGGACTTTTCTCTTCGTGTCAAGTATCCGGTCACTCCCTTGACCTACTTGACCTTCTCAACACCAGATGTCCGATCACCCTTGATCCATCTGGATTTTCCCTTGCCCGGCTTCACTCACCAGGACTTTCACCTAGCTTCACTCACTAGGGTTTTCACCTGGCTTCACTCACCAGGATTTCCCGACTGCCTGGCTTCACTCACCAGGACTTTCCAACTGCCTGGCTTCACTCACCAGGACTTTCCCACTGCCTGGCTTCACTCACCAGGACTTTCCGAACTGCCTAACATTTCCCTTGCCCGGCTTCACTCACCAGGACTTTCTAACTGCCTGGCTTCACTCACCAGGACTTTTCCACTGCCTGGCTTCACTCACCAGGACTTTCCGAACTGCCTAACATTTCTCTTGCCCGGCTTCACTCACCAGGACTTTCCGAACTACCTGGTTTCACTTACCAGGACTTTCCGAACTGCCTAACATCCCAGTTAGGACTCCCTAGTCAAGTATCTGGTCAACCTTGACCTACTTGACTCTTCTTCATTCAACCTGATCAGACCCTGATTAGTATCTCTCTGCATGGACAACTGCACCTGCCTTATCCATGTCTACACGTCTTTCTGTATTGTCAAACATCGAAACCATGACCAAGGTTTACTCTTGGTCAAGGTCAACCTTGACCTACTGGAAATTGCACCAACAATCTCCATGCCACTAGGTAATGAAACATAAGTTACAACCTTACATTCTCCTTCTAAGAAGGCAACCTCCTTCTTAGATAATGAAGGTCTAACTTAAACCCTTCATTCTCCCCCTATTGGCACACATCAACAAACTCTCCCACTAACTCCAATGTTCTTCCTTGAACATTCTCTAGACAATCTTCTCCTTTTTGACACACATCAAAAGGAGTGAATCAAGGTCAAGAGTTTCTTCCTAATGAAAGTCCCGTACCTTTCATTGAAACCCTTAATTTCCCCCTTGATACTAAATTCAACAATTAACTTAGTGATAATCCCATATCACTCAAGTCTTTAGGAGTAAAAACTCCCCCTGAACGTCAACTCCCCCTTGACTAATAAGTAAAACTCCCCCTAAAGGTCAACTCCCCCTTGACCATTGCACCAACAATGTCTTGGAGAGTTTCAAACCTTAAGAACTCTAAAACACCACTTCTATAGCTGCAATTTCAGACAAACAGTCGAAATTCAGCAACTTGACACGCTCTGATCGGTCACCAGACCGATCAGCCTTCACTGGATCGGTCTAGTGACCGATCCAGCATCCCCTGGATCGGTCCTAGTGACCGATCCACTCTTTCCTGGACCAATCAGAATCCTCTCTGATCGGTCCACAAGTCTGATATCAGAATTTCTGATTTTCCTCCCGAAATTCAGAAACTCCTAAAAAATTCCAAAAAATTCCAAAAATTGTAAAACTTTGAGGATACATTCCTCATAACATATACTATCATGGAAAAATAGTTTTCTATGAAAATAAGTTCCATTTTTCAATCTTGATACAAAGTTTAAAAGTCTTTGAAATAGCTCAAAGTTAACTTATCTTTGTATCAAACTACTCAATGATGAATGCTATCACAAGATGAGCTTCATCAAGGTTTTTCAAATCAATTTTGAAATGATTTTAAACCCTTTAATTTAGGACCACAATCTTAGGGCTAAATGTACATGACTTGTACATAAGCTTTCCCTATGATCCCTAATTAGAATTAGGCTCATCTAGGTACAAGAACTATGCACCTTGATCCTAACTCACGATCCTAATATCTCACACACATCTAAGGTGTATCAAACACATTCAAGTCAATTTTGATGTGAGATATGGGTTTAGGTTATCTTATTCTAAGGTCTCATGCATTTTCTAAACATCAATTTGATCTCCATATCAAATTGTGTTTCTTATCCTTAAATCAAGTTAATTGATCATTAATGCACAAGGTGATGACATGGCATATAATTGTATCATAAATGGAAACATGTGCCAATGTCATGATGTCATGGCATAAAGTATGAAACTTAAATAAAGCATGACATTTAACTAACCTAAGCATTATCATGACATTTTAAATGATCATGAATTAAATATGATGTCATGACATGGCATATGACAAGCAATATATGGCAAATAACATGTCAAGGTATAGAAAATACCTAATTCTAGCCTTAGTTGCCATTTTTGATAATTTTGATCATTTTACCATAAATTCTATATTCCTAAGTGTAATAGACCTAAAATCACATAGCAAGGATGTTTAGATCACTATGTGCCAATTAAATTGACCTAAGAGGACTCCTCAAATGTGATTGGCACATCCTAATCACCTTAGGAATAATTTTCAATTTCATTTTCAAGGCTTGATTGCACCTTGAAAATTCCTAAAGTGCCACCTTTTTCCATGATTAGGTTAACTACCTATTCAAGTAAGGTTGGCACACCCTAACTCATCTAGCGTGATGAAATCACGCTCCTAGGAACCCAATACCTATTGGAGCTCATTGGGTTCACTAAGTATTCACTAGGGATGACTTCCCTAGCAACCCTCCTAATGACCCTCCTAGGCTTTGAAGCCTTGGTCATTTGAGACTCATCAAGATCAACTCTAGGGGTGACTCCCCTTGTGACCTTGGTGATGGTCTTCCTAGCCCTAGATTTTGTTCCAGAATCGAATGGAACATTGTGATAAGTGGGCTTGACCATTTGGGACTTAGGTTTGTGACCCAAACCTTTCTTGTCCTTGGACATTGGTTTTTGACTTTTAAACCCTAGAGATGACTTCTCCAAGTTCTTAAGAGCCTTTTCCAAAGTATCAAGTCTTGACCTCAAGACTTGATTCTCCTTTTCTAATACCTCAAGTTTTAATTTGTCATTGTTCCTTGAGGTACTCCTAGGCATATGTCGAGTAGTTTTGGGATTTCTACCTAGGTTTCCCTTAACCTTAGATGAGTTAATCCTAGGGTTGACATTTCTAGAGTTATCCTTATCTAGGTTAACATGTTTGGCTCCTAAGCATGTGTATCGATTTCTATAATTATCATGCTTATCATTATTGTCAATTGCAATCAAACTACTAGCATGCATCTTACTAGTATTGCAATAATGTGCCTTAGAGATTACCTTAGGGTTTGCCTTAGCTCCCCCTATCGATGTGCTCGGTCTCTTGTCCTTGTGAGATTGCCTCCCCCTCGGACATTGGCTCCGATAGTGTCCCCTTCGCTTGCATTGGAAGCACACCACGTGCTCCTTGCTCTTGCGTATCGGGACTCCGGCTTCCTTGATCTTTGGCGCCGGTGGAGTCTTTCTAACCCTCTTTGGACATTTACTCTTGTAATGTCCAAATTCCCTACACTCAAAGCATAATATATGCAATTTAATAGGACTTGAATTGCTTGAGTTACCTAGAGTTGAGGATGGATGAACGCTCTCTCCTTCATCCTTTCCGGAGGTAGAAGCTTCTTCTTCTTGCTCTGAACTTGAAGAAGAACTCTCCTCCTCTTCTTCTTTAGATGTTGAGTGGCCCTCAACTTCTAAATCCATTCCTCCATGAAGTGAACTCCTTGGCTCACTTGACTCCTCTTCATGGCTTGAAGTGGAGTTCCCCTCATGGAACTTAGCCAAGTTGTTCCACAATTCCTTGGCATTGTTGTAACCACCTATCTTACACAATATATCGTTAGGTAATGAGAATTCAAATATTTTCATTACCTCATCGTTGATTGTGGATTGGTGGATTTGCTCCTTCGTCCACTTCTTCTTCTCAAGAGGTTTTCCTTCTTTATCCATCGAAGGAGTGAAACCTAATTGTACACAACTCCAATTTTCAATGTTAGTCATAAGGAAATACTTCATCCTTACCTTCCAATACGCGAAGTCGTCGCGATCGTAGAAGGGTGGAATTGTGATGTCTTCTCCGAGTTGATCCATCTCTAGCTTGTGCTCCCTCGGGTGTTAATCCGGCGAAGAGCGACCTCGCTCTGATACCACTTGTTAGGATCGATGATCGCGGCTAGAGAGGGGGGTGTGAATAGCCGACCCCAAATCGTTTCGTTTCTTTCTACAAACTAGGGTTAGCGCAGCAGAAATAAAAACAAGAAACGAAGACAAGAGATCAAACCTCAATACGCGTCGATGTAACGAGGTTCGGAGATGAAACTCCTACTCCTCGGCGTGTCCGTAAGGTGGACGAAGCCTATCAATCCGTCGGTGGATGAGTCCCCGGAGAACCGGCTAATATATACTCCTTGTGGGTGGAGAAACCTCGCCACAATAACTCTTGCAACAGCAAGATAGAAGTACACAAAATACAAAGAAGCACAAGACAATATGAATGTAAAATAAACACGCTTGCCTTCTCGTCGACTGGTTGAAGCAGCAACTTCACGAGACGCCTACAACAGCAGGAACCCAGTCCAAGAAGCTCACACGAAGTTTCGGAACTCAACAAAGCTCAAGAGCACAGCAGCAGCTCAGTAGGAAGAAGAGCAAGAAAGAAGTCTTTAGAAGTAGAGGCTCGATCTCCTTTTATAACCTGCAGAAGACAGCAAAGAAGACTAGCCGTTGTGTCGCAACGGCTAGGACCTGGACCGATCAGGCTCCACCCTGATCGGTCCAGAGCCTCTCTGATCGGTCATGGGGACCGATCAGGCCCTATGCTGATCGGTCCCCAGACCAAGTTCTCTGATCGTCTCCTGATCGGTCTGTGGACCGATCAGGGTGCATGTGGATCGATCCACAGACCGATCCCCTCCTTTTCTCTTTGCCTTCTGTTCGCTTTCTGATCGGTCATGCAGACCGATCAGAAGAACCTCAGTAAGCCACTGATCGTTATCTGATCGGTCACCAGACCGATCAGATACCCAACGTATCGCTGGATCGATCCACTGATCGATCCAGAGCTTGGTTTTTGCCCAAACTAAGTTCCAAGTCTCCCAAACCAATATCCGGTCAACCTTGATCTATTGGTATCTCATGCTTAGCATCTGGTCACTCCCTTGACCTGCTAAGACTCCCCACCAAGTGTCCGGTCAATCCCTTTGACCCACTTGGACTTTTCTCTTCGTGTCAAGTATCCGGTCACTCCCTTGACCTACTTGACCTTCTCAACACCAGATGTCCGATCACCCTTGATCCATCTGGATTTTCCCTTGCCCGGCTTCACTCACCAGGACTTTCACCTAGCTTCACTCACTAGAGTTTTCACTTGGCTTCACTCACCAGGATTTCCCGACTGCCTGGCTTCACTCACCAGGACTTTCCAACTGCCTGGCTTTACTCACCAGGACTTTCCCACTGCCTGGCTTCACTCACCAGGAATTTCCGAACTGCCTAACATTTCCCTTGCCCGGCTTCACTCAGCAGGACTTTCCGAACTGTCTGGTTTCACTTACCAGGACTTTCCGAACTGCCTAACATCCCAGTTAGGACTCCCCAGTCAAGTATCTGGTCAACCTTGACCTACTTGACTCTTCTTCATTCAACCTGATCAGACCCTGATCAGTATCTCTCCGCATGGACAACTGCACCTGCCTTATCCATGTCTACACGTCTTTCTGTATTGTCAAACATCGAAACCATGACCAAGGTTTACGCTTGGTCAAGGTCAACCTTGACCTACTGGAAATTGCACCAACATAGGGACCCTCTTCTATTCCTACAAAAGGAAGGGTCAAGGTATTGTGTTTCATTTATTGATGATTGCACTCGTTACACTTGAGTCCATCTTATGAAACACGAGTCTGATTATCTTACCATTTTCAACAACTTCAGAGTTCTTGTGAAAACTCAACATTCTAGTGTCATAAAGTGTTTTCGTTGTAATTTGGGTGGGTGGGGGGGGGGTGAATACATTTCAAATCATTTTTCACAATTACTTGCTTCTGATGGTATTATTCATCAAACCTCTTATACAAATACTCCTAAACAGAATGATGTGGCTGAATGAAAACATAGGCATTTTGTTGAAACAATCCATTTATTTTTATTATCTGCCATTGTTCCTAGTACCTTTTGGGGGGAAACAATCATTACCGCTTCTCATATGATTAATAGAATTCCAACCTCATATAATTTAGGCTTGTCACATTTTGAAATATTGTATGGGCATGCTCCTCTCTATTCCTCTTTGCGTATTTTTAGTTGTACTTGATTTGTCCTTCGTCCACATGTCCAGCGTAATAAATTAGCCTCTTGGTCTGCTCTTTATGTCTTTTTGGGTTATGGTGTTACTAAAAAAGGATATCGTTATTTTGATTCCGTTAGTAAAAAATTGTATGTCTCTCGTCATGTTGTGTTTCTTGAGCATATTTCAATCTTTTCTATTTCATCTAGTTCGCATAATTTGACAAAGTTAGATCTACTTTGTATTGATCCTTTCAATATCGATACTGAGGAAGTTTCACCTACAACTCCTACTGGTAGCTTAACTGAATCTGGTATTTTGGTTCCTGAGATATCCGCTCCACATGCTCCTCCTTCTGTCACTACCCAATCATCTCCTGAGGTTGCAGATGATCCTTCTCTCCACTGTCATCAATCCACTCGAATTCGTAAGTCTACTAAACTACCAGATTTTGCTTACTCTTATTATTCTCATTCTTTTGCTTCATTTGTTGCATCTATTCATTATCTTTCTGAGCTTGTATCCTATAGAGAAGTTGTTTGTAACCCACTTTGGCAGAGTACTATGGCTGAGGAACTAACTATTTTTCATCAGACTCATACATGAGATTTGGTTCCGTTGCCACCAGGAAAACACACTATAGGTTCTCGTTGGATGTATAAAATCAAAACTAAATCTGATGGATCTATCGAGCGATATAAAGCTTGTCTTGTTGCTAAACGTTATTCTCAGGAGTATTATATAGATTATGAGGAAATATTTGCTCTTGTTGTAAAAATAACGAATGTTCCGTATTCTGATTACTTTTCCTTTTATTCATCGATGGAGAATATCTCAGATAGATGTCAAGAATGCATTTCTAAATGGTGATCTTCATGAAGAAGTTTATATGACACCTCCTCCTGATATTTCACACCAACTTGGTGAAGTTTGCAGGTTTCATAAAGCACTTTATCGTCTCAAACAAGCACCTCGTGCTTGGTTTGAGAAGTTTTCTACAGTGATTACTTCGCTTGGTTTTCATCCTAGTAATCATGAGTTAACATTATTTGTTAGATGTATGAGTGTAGGTCATATTTTTTTATCATTATATGTTGATGACATAATTATTACTGGTGATGATTTTTATGGAATTACTTCCCTGAACTCTAAGTTGGCTCGTAGTTTTGCTATGAAAGACTTGGGTATACTACGCTACTTTCTGGGCATTGAGGTTGTTTATTCCCTGAAATGTTATCTTTTATCCCAGTCAACGTATATATCTAATCTATTTGAGCATACTTGTCTTACCGATAATAGAGTCGTTGATACCCCTATTGAGACTAATGCTCGATATTCTCCATCTGATGGCTCACCTTTGTCTGATCCTAGTTTGTATAGAACTATTGTTGGAAGCTTGGTTTATCTCACTATGACTCATCCAGATATTGCGTATGTTGTTCATGTGGTTAGTCAATTTGTCGCTGCACCAACTACAGTTCATTGGACTGCTGTTCTTCGTATTCTCAGGTATCTTTAGGGTACTCAATTTTAAAGCCTTTTATTTCCTTCTACTTCATCTCTTGAACTATGTGCATATTCTGATGTGGATTGGGTTGGTGATCCTACGGATCGTAAATCTACCACTGACTTCTACATTTTTCTTGATGATTTCCTCATTTCTTGGAAGAGTAAGAAGCAATATATTATTTCTAGATCTTCCACGGAAGCTGAGTATCGTGCCATGACATCAACTACTTGTGAGATAGTTTAGTTGCGTTGGTTACTTGCGGATATGAGTATTTTTCTTCATCAAACTACTCCGTTATATTGTGATAATCAGAGTGCTATTCAAATTACATGTAATTCATTTTTTTCATGAGCGGACGAAACATATTGAAATTGATTGTCATATTACTCGTCACCATCTTCAGATTGACACCATCACATTACCTTTTGTTCCTTCAAAGTTATAGATTGCTGATATGTTTACCAACACTACAAAAAAAACACCTGTATAGGAGCGGTTGTTTAAGAGTGGTTTTAATACCGCTCTTGAAAATTGACCAACTGAATCAGTTTAAACAAAACCACTTCTATTACCTGACCTTTTAAGAACAATTATGAAACCACTCTTACTGTATAGCTTTAGCATCGATTTGAAAAAACTGTTACTATAAACTGCTCTTAATGATACAACTATTAAAAGCAATCTTAAAATTGCTGATATTAGCTACCTTTAGTAGCGGTTCTAAGTCAAACGCTGCTACTAACCGTTCCTATTGCTCTAACTTCTAGGAGCAATTTTCAAGCCGCTCATATTGGATTCTTAGAACAGAAGCTTGTGTAAAGTGTTATTATAAACCGCTTCTATTGCTCTAAGGGTTTAGAATTAGTTTTTAAACTGCATCTATTGCATAGTTTTAGAGCTAATTTGCATAAATCGCTAATAGAAACGACTCTTATTAATACAACTATTAGAAACCATATTGAAATTGCTAATTTTGGATACTTCTGGCAACGATTCTGTGTCAAACGCTACTAATAACTATTTATATTGATCTAACGTCTAAGAGCAATTTACAAACCACTCACATACATTCGGACGCCCGGATGCCCTACACAAGTCGGGCACTGGAGTCAGGCATGAGAGTTAGGTAGCATAACCTTAGTCCCTCTAAATACCTTATTTCTTATAACAATATCCTAAAATACTCATTTATTTATTCAATAGAATCAGCTTAACCATGTGATCATTGCTAACTTACAATTTTTATGATTCTTTATTTCTAGGATAAAATTCAAATTTAAATAAATTTCTTAATAAAAACTTATTAAAATAAGAAAAATTTAAATTTGACTTTTTATTTTTCAAATTTTAATTTTATTTTTTTTTAATAAGAGTACTTAAATAAAAAATTTGACCATGCACCTAGTATTTTAAAAATGGTACAAATTATTTAAAATTTAATATAGTTATAAATATTTATACATTTATATTATTTCCTTTTATTCAAATTAAATTAACCATATATGACTAAAAATATTATTTTAATATACAAAGCTCAATGCAAATAAAAAGGGAGAGGTGTTTTGCTTAAAATTTTAAAATACAAAGTTTTATATGATCATTTAATTTTATGGGTGTTTTATGCTCTTTTCTGTTTTTACTTAGATGAAAAAAATAATATTTTCTCGAAATTTATTAAAATTACATCGTGTTTCAAATTTATTAAATTTTATAGTATTTTCTATTTGTACATCATATATTATAGGAAACATATAATTTTAATTTTAATTATACCAGCGTAGAATTAGCATTACTGAGTTGATTGATTTTAATACCAAATTTTAATTAATTAAAATATAAGTTCTTTTAATATTTATTTTATAGTTGATTGACTATAATTATTCACCAACGTAATGTATAACTTGTTCGCTCTTTTAATTAATATATAGGTACTAATGTTTCAAAAAATAATCGAACAGATCATATAATGAAGAAGGAATGGATGGACTGACCCTGTGCTAGTCTTGGGTATCGGGTGGGAATCCTAAACTTTCTACGTTTTGTTTTTGTTGACTCGGCTGATGAAGTGAAGAAACCATGTGCTTGCCGGAAATGCATAAATTCATCAAATCATGATTGCCCGACAATGCATGAACATCAAACCATATATGGTATGTTACAAGATTATCATATTTGAGATTTTCATGGAGAAAAACCGATGGTGCAATCTCGTGACAGCATGTGTAGTGTGCTTCATGCTTCATCTAGGGAGAATAATGACGAAGATAACCATAACCTGGTGGTGCAAGAAATGTTATGCGACACATTTAGGATACATGAAGAACCATTTACAAATAATGAAAATAACATTGGTACATCGACAAGTCATTTTCCAAACGAATCTAGATATTATGCGGCGGTATACAAGTCCTCCATCAAATACATATGAAAGTGATCACAGATCTCCTCTATTATTAGAGTAAGATAAAAATATAGAATTTTGAAAAAAAAATATTTGTCTCATGTTAGTAATTTTAATTATATATTGAATTTGAAATAATTTTATTTATTTAATATTAGTAATTAGAGTATTCTTGTTATTGTTTTGGAAGATAATGGTTTAATAATATTATTTATTAATTTTGTGGATTGAAATATTAAATATCAAGGTTTTTATTATTTAATCATTATGTATTTAGGAGAGTTTTGTGATGTTAGAGAAGTTTGTGATGTACACTTATTGGGATGCGATTGGGATGCGTCGTTGGAAAGCTATCAAATTTATTATTAATGATATTTGAATAAGTTATTATGATAATATTTTTATTATTATTTAATGCTTAATGAATTCTCCCATCAATCATGGAGCTGACGACAATCAACCTATTAAAATTACCTTTTTTTAAAAGGAATGAGGCCTATTAAATTGTAATAATTAAAATATCCAAATATTAATAAGGATCTAAAGAAATTATCAAACAATCTATCTATGTGGCAATCATGTATTGGATAAGACAAGTGTCATGGATCATTGTAATTTTGATATTATTTACCTTTGGATTAAATTCATCCAATGGTTGAAAATTACATCAAAATATGTTTCTATTCAACTTAAATGCCACCTCTTTTCATCATTACACGCCCTTTTATTCTCTCCTAATTAAATGCACGCCCATGTCTTTCCTAGTTAAACGCACGCCCTCTTTTCATCATAATCTTGCGTTGTTCTATAGATGCACGCCAATTTTCATTACATCTAACCCGAATCATTCTTCTACGAAGTGGATGGCGTGAAGTCTACTAGCGGCAAGGCGTCGAGGAAGTCGGCTCTAGCGACTGACGGCGTAAAGAAGCGACACTGCTTCTTTCCGAGCACGGTGGCGCTGAGGGAGAGATCAGAAAGTACCAGAATAACATGGAGTTGCTGATTCGAAAGTTGTCGTTCCAACGCCTTGTTCGTGAGATCACGTAGGACTTCAAGAGCAGATGAAGCAGATGCTACAATTCCAACCGCCCCCATGAAGTTGAACACCGACAACTCCCTGCACCAGCCATGCCTCCATGCCACAACTTGCAAGACCTCACTGGTGAGCCTTGCTTTCTCCTTCAAATTTTAACTCAATCACTAGCAATTAATCTTGCTGCAGCTGCGACTCCACTGCTCTATCCCGTGTGGGAGAAAAGATCCATGTCATTTCTGTGCCGAGATCGGTAATGCAAGTGATGACATACACAACATTGCAATGGCCGAGGATGAGCTCTCTGATGACGACATGCAAGCATGAGAAGAAGAGGCGGTGATCACGAAATAGGTGAGGGCATTGGAAAGGAGCTTCGATCTATAGGGAAACAAACTGGAGTCAGAGAGGAAATTGCAGTTGGCTGCCGCGTTTGGGTTGCATCTAAGGCAGGTGGCTATTTGGTTCTAGAACAGGAGGGCCAGGTGGAAGACCAAGCAGTTGGAGATGAATTATGAGCTGCTCAAGACCCGATTTGATGCCTTCAGATCACAGAATGAGACCTTAAAACAGCACAACAAGAAGCTCCAATCTGAGGTATATTGAGAATTTTCAAAAAATGATTACTAGGACATGAATAACTCTGAGGAAATGTGCAGATCTTGGCTTTATAAGGCAGGGAAACAACACGAGAAGTCATCAATCACAATAAAGAAACTGAATGTTCTTGCAACAATTGGAGCCAGAAATCGAACAATATTGCAAATGTTGAAAATATTTTGGAGGATGAAAGTTTCTTAACTTGATGTAACTTTTAATTTGAAAATAGCATATGGAGAATTTGATTTGGACTTATCTTATCAAGTTTGTAAGATGTATTTGAGTAGAGATCTTTGAAGAATATACAATAAGATTTTCTTCTATAATGAGTTGAAAATTATTTTTATACCTGTTGGGTTCTAGTTGAAAATTGTTTATACATCTAATAGGTTTTAAAGCTAGAGTGGTTTGAAATGTTTCTAAATTTTAGTTTTAACAATGTTTCGAAGTGCTCTTATACTCATGGCATTTAGGTGTGGTTTGAAATTACTCTTAAATTTCAAGAATCAAAAACGTTTCAAAAGTGCTCTTTAACAACATTTGAAGTGCTCTTATACCCATCATATTTAAGAGTGGTTTGAACTTGCTCCTAAATTATTAGCATCAATTGTATCTTGAAATCGCTTTTACATATATGGCATATAAGAGCGGTTTGAAATTGTTCTTACATCCAACATGTTTTAGAGCGGTTTGAACTATTCCTAAATTTTAAGCTTTAATAGCATTTTGATGTGCTCCTATACCTACATATAGGAGCAGTTTAAAATCACTCCTTAATATCTAGCATTAATAGTGTTTCAAAATCACTCTTATATCTATGACATATAGAGGCGGTTTTAAACCATTCTAACACCTAAAGAGTTTAAGAGCGGTTTGAACTGCTCCTATATTTATAGCTATAGAAGTGGTTTGAAACCGTTGTTATACGTACAATATGTAAGATCGATTTCAAACCGTACCTATAAAGTATAATAGGAGCGGTTATTCAACTTTTACCAACGGTTATGAAAATCGCTCCTATAGGATATAGGGACGGCAACAAGAGGAGCGGTTTTCAAACCGTTGGTAAAAGTGTAAGAGTGGTTGAAAACCACTCTTAAAAGTCAAAAAAGCCGCCCCTATATGGGTGTTTTTTTTGTAGTGCAAGTCACATTCTGCTTCGCGTTTTTATTTCTTATTTGACAAACTCTCAATGCTTCTAGCTGTAGCATCGTGAGTTTGAGAGGGATGTTAGATTATATTTATTTATTTATTTATAGCTTTTAGGGCAATTTGATCTTTTTTCCTTTTATATTTAGAGTTTAGGGTTTCTTAACTAAACTATATAAAGATCTTATGCTCTGTATTTTCAATGATTAATTTTGGATTCAATAATATGACTAGTTTTTTCTTTTTCTTAATTTCTACAAAGATCACTGATGGTACTCACGACCTTGAAAACACCACAGACCAAGCACCTGGAAACATTAGAGCGAGAACCAAGGAAGAAGTCCCTGGTGGAAGCCCTCCGATGCTCAAATCGGAAGAGAGGCCGAACGCAAAAAAGTTGAAGAACAATAAATGCGTGCGCGTAAGTAAGACTATTGTCTAGCACGTACCTGGTCAACAGAGAGGACCTCCCTCTTTATTCTACCTTTTATAACCTCTGCAATCATAAGACATCATAGAATGTCGAATGCCAGGGGGTGTTGGATGTAAGAAGATGTAAGACAGACTTCCATTGGGTAGAAGAAGATTCTGTAGTTTGTATGTGGCAGAGTATACGAATATTCCTTGATGAATAACTATTATTCTCTGATAAGTTGTGATTCCATGACAACGTTGTCACACTAGGGTCCGGCCGGTTAAGAGGTCGATCGTGAGTAAGGCTAGGGTGATGCCCAAGAGAAGTGAGAGGACTAAGCCTTGAGTATCTGACTGGCATAAAATCGGTCGAGATTAGATTGAGAGTCTTGCTCATAAGAAGTGAGAGGACTGAGCCCTGTGGTCCGACCGACGTAAAGCTAGCCGGGATTAGATTGGGAGCCATGCCTATGAGAAATGAGGGGACTGAGCTCTGAGAGTTAGACTGATGTAAAGCCGATCGGGATTAGATTGGGAGCCCTGTCTATTCGAACTGAAGGGATTGAATCCTGGGGTCTGACCGGCTAAGAGGTCGACCGGGAGTAAGACTGGGATAGTGCCCAAGAGAAGTGAGGGGAGTGAGTCCTTGGGATCCGACCGGTTATGAGGGGCGGTCGGGAGTAAGACTGAGATGGTATCCAAAAGAAGTGAGGGGACTGAGCTCCTAAGAGTCTGATTGACTAAGAGGCTGACCGAGCATAGAGGAGTGGACTGCTTGGACGCGTAGTTTTTATCCTAATAGCCACCTCCGCCTGACTTTTGACTGCCACATCATCGTCTCTGCCCTATGAGTGGGGTCATCCACTATTTTTCGTATCATATAAGAATAACCATATCTATTTTTTATCTTCTTGACAACTATAGTAAGTTTTTATAATCAATATACTGTATATTTATTATAATAGAATGACATATGCATGTTTTTAGAGAAAAACTTGTTTTGTCTTTTAATGATTTGATGGTCGATTATAAATTAATCTTATAATTTATCTTCATTCATATAATCTGGGAGACGGTCAGCTGTAAGTTAATCTTATGATTTATCTTCATTAAATTGTGATGGGCGGCTGAGATTGATGAACGTAATCATTTTATTTTCCCTATCATTGCTACAATTATAATCAACATTGAGAGATTACGTTTCTTGCCTTTCTTTCAGGTTTGGTTTGAATTAGTGAGGAACTTAATAAAGGCACTCCACAAACGGTGAGTGATCACTTGATGATACATCTCCAGATGAAGTGCGTATTTATAAATAATTTGAATATTCTATGGACAAATAGTATTTATGATGAAAAATTGATTAAAAATGATGATATAATATTTAAGAATAGAGAAAAAAGAATTTAACGGTTTTGGAGATAGTAATGTGGTAAAATGTGAGTTGTTCGCCCTAGTGTCTCTGTTACCTTGTTCTTAGATCAACATAGAGAAAATAAATCATGGGTAATTACTAGTCATTAATACAGATGATCAAGGTATGGAGGAAGACATACTTGGACGTGTTAGTTCCGACCTCAAGACCTCATGTGGAAACACCTCATGCCTCAATCATCGCATCACCCTGAGGGGACAATTAGCCACCATTAGTGCAGGTGGCCAAGACAGTAATGAATCATATAGGTACACATAGTTTGTAAAATCACAATCCTGGATCGTACTATCGTATGATCCGGAGCATAAATCAATCCTGAATTGTGCAAAATCGAGCTTTGCAGTAGGATCGGAACAAGATCGATGGAAGCTTTGAGAGGTCATAACTTTTGACTCAGATTGAACCACGAGACCTATAATATATCAAATCGAAGATCATTCAGAGATCTATAGTTAGTTTTAAGTTTTACCCTTGATCGCCCGGTTTTAAACAAAAAAACATCATTTAAAGCCTTTTCGAAGGCCCAAAAGGATTTTAATCTTTTTTATTACATTTTTTTCGTCTTAAACATCTATTTAATTATTTCTGAGTTAGTTTTTTTTTTTATCAATAATAGTTTATCATTTATTTTTCCCAAAATGACTAGTTTTTTATGCCTATTGTCTAGTATTATGCGGAATCAACGAGTCTTTAGAAGATTATTTCCAGTAATTATGTTTGAGTTAAAGGATTCAATAGCATCTACTACGTCAGGTGCTTTGTTGGTCTTTAAATTAGATCATCTTGTAAACCAAGAGAACATTCTTGAGGTTGATTATGATTATTATTATTATGTAAATAGAAATTTGATAGTTTTCCATTTTATAATATAAAAATATAAATATTATTTAGTGATACAGTGCAGAATTGTTGTTAAATTACTAATTAATTTAAATTTATACATATAATAATATAATATGAGGTACTGAGTTATATATATATATTCGAATTATTAATTATGTATCATAAAATTTCAAAGGGTTTTGGTAGGATCACATGATTTTACTCCAATCTTGACTGATCCGATACTGACCCCAAATTAACTTTGTGTAGGATCATGATTTTATAAACTATGTAGATACGTATGCACAGATATTATTGTATGATGGTGAGTTAATTAGCCGCACACGTAGATATTAATTGTATAATGGTGAGTTAATTAGCAGCATTAATCGGTCTATCTTCAACAAGGGGTTGTAGTTACCCAACACTATGCTCTGTTTATAGTGGATTATGTATGAATGAAATAAATCTAGGGTATGGAAAGAGATGGGAAAGGAAAAAAATCTCTTTCTATGTATGCTTGTTTATCTTGATTGAGAAAGGTGGGTACTTGTAGTGTAATTTTTGTAATTAAAAAAGAGTACATGCATCATTTTTTTAATATATGGTGTAATTTTATAAGTTAAAAAGGATACATTCATCATTTTTTGGTATATGATGTAATTTTATAAATGAAAAGGGGTATATACATATTTTTTTTCCATCCATTATTTTTCATTCGATTTTAAGATGATCGATTTTGGCTCCAAAACTATTTGCTAATAGATTACGTTTCTCTTCTGTTTTAAAATTTTAATGAGATAAATGATGAAAACTTTTTATTAATTTTACTTTCTGCTCTCCCAAATAAACAGAATAATTAGAGGAGTAATTAAGAGAATCAAAATTTAAATTTTATGATGGATGAACATTTTACATTAGGTATATATTATATTTCTAGATTTACCTAATAACAATACCCTTCATGTTAATTTTTATTTTTTTAAAGTTTAAGGTATAATATTTAATTAAAAAAAATCTCACGTGGTACTCATAGATGATGAGTGTGCAACATATTATATATATACGATTATATATATATATATAGAGAGAGAAGGGGGGAGGATAATATCCTATCCGACCTTATGTATGTGAGTGATCGTGGGTGACATTTGATGTGAACCATCTGACGCGGTTAAAATTTAATTTTTTTAATCTCTCTTATTTGCATGTAACAATTTTTCTCTTTTTCCTCTCTCATTTACATACAACAACTTTTCTCTTTTTCCTCTAAAATTCTCTCTTCTCTTTCCTTTGATTGCATGCAACAATCAATGTGATGTTGATTTTTTAAAAACCAACACTAAGGTGGTGTAACTGCTATAATGTAGTAGTTGTTAAAAACATGTAGCAATTAGTAGCTGTTATAACGTGTAGCAGTTACTATGTAGTAGCTGCTACAATGTGTAGCAGTTAATAGCTGCTACAATGTATAGCAGTTAATAGCTGTTACAATGTGTAGCAGTTAATAACTACTACAATGTAATAACTGCTACAACGTGTAGTAGTTAGTGTGTAGTATAGTAGTTAGTAGCTACTACAACTTAATAGCCGCTATAGCGATAGCTGTTTTGTGTAGTAGTTGTTACAACTATAATTATTTTTCATATTGTAGCAGCTACGGTTTCGTAGCTACTACACAGTTGTAACAACTACGGAACCATAGATTCTACAATATGAGTAGCTGCTACAATTGTGTAACAAACTTCCGAATACCATAACTTTTAACTTGGATATTATAATGAGACGATCTTTTTTTTTGAATTGAAGTTAGTTCAGAGATCTATAATTAAAAAAAAATCTCATTCTGATATCCAAATCAAAAGTTATGGTCTTCAAAAGTTTACTATACAGTTGTAGCAACTACGAGTTCGTAGTAGTTGTAGAAGCTACGCAACCGTGGTTACTACAACATAAAAAATAATTATAGTTGTAACAACTACGAAACTATAACTACTACAATTTTGTAGGAGGTAATACATTTTCTATATACAAGCATGTGTTAGAAGAGAGAGAGACAATGCATACTGTATTGGAGGGATAGACAATGCATACTGATCCTGTCCGAGTCGCTGAATCGACGGACGCTGGGTACGTGGCGCTCTCCTCTATCTCCGACCAGCTGCACCGACCTTCGGCGAACCTGCACAGAAGTCGGGCCGGGGAGGGGTCCCCGGCGACGACCCTCCGACGCTCAAGTCAGGCAAGAAGAAGACGATGAAATAGCTCCGAAGATCAGAGTTTTCATACCTTCGGCGAAGTCTGCGGGCTCTTATATAGAGCTCTGAGGAGGCTGATGCACATACATCGAGGCACACACGTGTCCTCAGCCCATACCCAGTATGGGCTTGTCAGAGGAGCTTGCCTGACCCCTTACTGCTACAGTCCGAGCACGTCTCTGATAGGACAGCATAATCTTCTGATGAGATAGCATAATCTTCTGTCTTGTCATTCTAGCCCTTCTGTTTCCGCACCGAGCGGCATGCCGCTCGGCAGTCCCATCACGTCCGACCGGACTAAGGTATACGTCCGTTTGGGGTATTCCTGGTCATGTGCTCTGGACTGTTCGCAGTGTTGATACTTTATTCCTTCGGCCGAGCGGGCCATCCGCTCGGCACTACTATACTGTTCATCATGAGCGTCGGAACCCCGACTTCCCGCCGGGGTGTATTGCTTCCGCTCGGAAGCTTCAGCCGGTCGTCACCATCATTATCCGCTCGGCCAAGCTTTTGGTTGGCCTTTTACCTTTCGACCTCCACGTGGCGTTGACTCTGCTAAATGGGGACTCCCATTCTTACTGCCGGATCACTTGCCTCCCCTTCAAGTCTAGTCGAAGGAGGCGATTAGTCCGACTGACTGGACTATTGTTTCGCCGAACGGCTCTTCCAGGAAATGATTATCCGCTCGGCCGATGAGGCGGTAATTACGGCCTCCGTCAACGCCATCGTCCCTCCTTTCTTGTGCTCGAAAGGGGATTTCTGTCGAAGTATTTTTGATAAGCGAGTCGAACGGACGTACGTTGCCTTATCCTTCCGCTCGGACGTTTATAGACGCCGGCTCGTCTCTCGATCTTTAACGTTGGAGCTCGACGGCGCGGATATTTATAGCCGGTCGGCGCGGCTCTCGATCTTTAGCGACGGGGCTCGTCGGTCTTCCGCTCGGATGTTTATAGATGCCGGCTCGTCTCCCGGTTTCCCAGCCGGAGGGTTTATAGACGCCGGACCGTCTCTCGATTTTTAACGACGGAGCTCGTCGGTCTTCTGCTCGGGGATTTAGAGACGCCGGCTCGTCTCCCGGTTTCCCGGCCGTAGGGCTTATAGACGCCGGACTGTCTCTCGATTTTTAACGACGGAGCTCGTCGGTCTTCTGCTCGGGGATTTATAGACGCCGGCTCGTCTCCCGGTTTCCCGGCCGGAGGGTTTATAGACGCCGGACCGTCTCTCGATTTTTAACGACGGAGCTCGTCGGCGCGGATATTTATAGCCGGTCGGCGCGGCTCTCGATCTTTAACGAAGGAGCTCGTCGGCGCGGATATTTATAGCCGGTCGGTGCGGCTCTCGATCTTTAACGACGGAGCTCGATGGTCTTCTACTCGGGGATTTATAGACGCTGGTTCGTCTCCCGGTTTCCCGGCCGGAGGGTTTATAAACGCCGGACCGTCTCTCGATTTTTAACGACGGAGCTTGTCGGCGCGGATATTTATAGCCGGTCGGCGCGGCTCTCGATCTTTAACGACGGAGCTCGTCGACGCGGATATTTATAGCCGGTCGGCGCGGCTCTCGATCTTTAACGACGGAGCTCTTCGGTCTTCTGCTCGAGGATTTATAGACGCCGGCTCGTCTCCCTTCGGAGGGTTTATAGACGCGGACCGTCTCTCGATTTTAACGACGGAGCTCGTCGGGCGGATATTTATAGCCGGTCGGCGCGGCTCTCGATCTTTAACGACGGAGCTCGCCGGTCTTCCGCTCGGGGATTTATAGACGGCTCGCTCCGGTTTCCGGTGGAGGGTTTATAGACGCCGGACCATCTCGATTTTAACGACGGAGCTCGTCGGCGCGGATATTTATAGCGGTGGCTCTCGATCTTTAACGATGGAGCACGTCGGCGGATATTTATAGCCGGTCGGGCGGCTCTCAATCTTTAACGCCGATCTGGATATTTATAGCCGGTCGGTGCGGCTCGATTTTAACGACGGAGTTTCGGTCTTCCGCTCGGATTTATAGACGCCTCGCCTCCGGTTTCCCGGAGGGTTTATAGACGCCGGACCGCTCTCGATTTTAACGACGGAGCTCGTCGGGCGGATATTTATAGCCGGTCGGGCGGCTCTCGATCTTTAACGACGGAGCTCGTCGGTCTTCCGCTCGGGATTTATAGACGCCGGCTCCGCCGGTCGGAGTTTATAGCCGGTCGGCACGGCTCTCGATTTTAACGACGGAGCCCGTCGGCGCGATATTTATAGCCGGTCGGCGGCTCTCGATCTTTAACGACGGAGCTCGTCGGTAGCGCTCGGATATTTATGCAGCTCTCGATCTTTAACGACGAGCTCGTAGCGGATATTTATAGCCGGTCGGGCGGCTCTCGATTTTAACGACGGAGCTCGGTCTTACCTCGGGATTTATAGACGCCTGCCTCCTCGGTTTCCTAGGAGGGTTTTTAGACGCCGGACTGTCTCTCGATTTTTAACAACGGAGCTCGTCGGCGCGGATATTTATAGCCGGTCGGCGCGGCTCTCGATCTTTAACGACGGAGCTCGTCGGTCTTCTGCTCGGGGATTTATAGACGCCGGCTCGTCTCCCGGTTTCCCGGCCGGAGGGTTTATAGACGCCGGACCGTCTCTCGATTTTTAACGACGGAGCTCGTCGGCGCGGATATTTATAGCCGGTCGGCGCGGCTCTCGATTTTTAACGACGGAGCTCGTCGGTCTTCTGCTCGGATATTTATAGACGCCGGCTCGTCTCCCGATTTCCCGGCCGGAGGGTTTATAGACGCCGGAGCTCGTCGGCGCGGATATTTATAGCCGGTCGGCGCGGCTCTCGATCTTTAACGACGGAGCTCGTCGGCGCGGATATTTATAGCCGGTCGGCGCGGCTCTCGATCTTTAACGACGGAGCTCGTCGGTCTTCTAAGCCTAATTTGGACAACGTTTACCTGGCCGAACGGCACAGGGTCTTCGGAATTGAGCCTTTGGCTCGTACAATATACCTCCGGCTGAGCAGCTCGGGGCCTTCGTCGTCGAGCGCTTGGCTCAGATAATTTACCTCCGGCCGAGCGGCACGGGGCCTTCGGATACTATACCTCCGGCCGAGCGGCACGGGGCCTTCGGATACTATACCTCCGGCTGAGCAGCTCGGGGCCTTCGTCGTCGAGCGCTTGGCTCCGATAATTTACCTCCGGCCGAGCGGCACGGGGCCTTCAGATACTATACCTCCGGCTGAGCAGCTCGGGGCCTTCGTCGTCGAGCGCTTGGCTCCGATAATTTACCTCCGGCCGAGCGGCCCGGGGCCTTCGATCCTCGAGCCTTTGGCTCGGCTAATATTCCTTCGTCCGAATGGTACGGGGCCTTCGATCCTCGAGCGTGCGGCTCGATCAATATACCTCCGGCCGAACGGTCCGGGGCCTTCGATCCTCGAGCCTTTGGCTCGGCTAATATACCTCCGTCTGAATGGTACGGGGCCTTCGATCCTCGAGCGTGCGGCTTGATCAATATACCTCCGGCCGAACGGTCCGGGGCCTTCGATCCTCGAGCGTGTGGCTCGATCAATATACCTCCGGCCGAACGGTCCGGGGCCTTCGATCCTCGAGCCTTTGGCTCGGCTAATATACCTCCGTCCAAATGGTACGGGGCCTTCGATCCTTTAGCGTGCGACTCGATCAATATACCTCCGGCCGAACGGTCCGGGGCCTTCGATCCTCGAGCGTGCGGCTCGATCAATATACCTCCTGCCGAACGGTCAGGGGCCTTCGATCCTCGAGCCTTTAGCTAGGCTAATATACCTCCGTCCGAATGGTACGGGGCCTTCGATCCTCGACTGTGCGGCTCGATCAATATACCTCCGGCCGAACGGTCCGGGGCCTTCGATCCTCGAGCCTTTGGCTCGGCTAATATACCTCCGTCCGAATGGTACGGGGCCTTCGATCCTCGAGCGTGCGGCTCGATCAATATACCTCCGGCCGAACGGTCCGGGGCCTTCGATACTCGAGCCTTTGGCTCATCTAATATACCTCCGTCCGAATGGTACGGGGCCTTCAGATACTATACCTCCGGCTGAGCAGCTCGGGGCCTTCGTCGTCGAGCGCTTGGCTCGGATAATTTACCTCCGGCCGAGCGGCACGGGGTCTTCCCATCGAGCCTTTGGCTCGGCTAATACACTCCCGGCCGAGCGGCACAGGGTCTTCCCATCGAGCTCGGGGCTCAGTTAATATACTCTCGGCCGAGCGGCGCAGGGTCTTCCCATCGAGCTCGGGGCTCGGTTTATTTACTCCCGGCTGAGCGGCACGGGGTCTTCCCATCGAGCTCGGGGTTCGGTTAATACACTCCCGGCCGAGTGGCACGGGATCTTCCTATCGAGCTCGGGGCTCGGTTTATTTACTCCCGGCCGAGCGACACGGGGTCTTCCCATCGAGCCTTTGGCTCGGTTAATACACTCCCGGCCGAGCGGCACGGGAGTTTTTACTCAAGAAACTACAAATTTATGAGCAACAGAAATAATTGAAGAATTGACCTGCCGACCAGCAGGGGATCTGACCCAATTTCTTGACTCCCGAATACCCGTGGAGTGAGAAGAATATATATACTTGTCGAAACTCATCAAGGCTTCCTCGTCGAACCGATATCGGGGCAGGCGTTGCTCCCACTTGAATTCCGGTCGGACCCCCATTTTGCCCCCATTTCGCCTGTTGCTCCGGTCGGTCCGCTCAGCTGTGCTATCCGCTCAGCTTGAGTCTTCTGTTTCTGTTGCTCCACGAGCTTAGCTGCTCTTGCCTCAATTAGAGCGTCGGGCCTCTCCTGGGAGAGCATCACGGTGTGAGGTCATCCAGCCTCGTCCATCTATTCCGCTCGGATACAGGCGCGTTCTCACAGACGACGCCAATTTGATCCTGTCCGAGTCGCTGAATCGACGGACGCTGGGCACGTGGCGCTCTCCTCTATCTCCGACCAGCTGCACCGACCTCCGGCGAACCTGCACAGAAGTCGGGCCGGGGAGGGGTCCCCGGCGACGACCCTCCGACGCTCAAGTCAGGCAAGAAGAAGACGATGAAATAGCTCCGAAGATCAGAGTTTTCATACCTTCGGCGAAGTCTGCGGGTTCTTATATAGAGCTCTGAGGAGGCTGATGCACATACATCGAGGCACACACGTGTCCTCAGCCCATACCCAGTATGGGCTTGTCAGAGGAGCTTGCCTGACCCCTTACTGCTACAGTCCGAGCACGTCTCTGATGGGACAGCATAATCTTCTGATGAGATAGCATAATCTTCTGTCTTGTCATTCTAGCCCTTCTGTTTCCGCACCGAGCGGCATGCCGCTCGGCAGTCCCATCACGTCCGACCGGACTAAGGTATACGTCCGTTTGGGGTATTCCTGGTCATGTGCTCTGGACTGTTCGCAGTGTTGATACTTTATTCCTTCGGCCGAGCGGGCCATCCGCTCGGCACTACTATACTGTTCATCATGAGCGTCGGAACCCCGACTTCCCGCCGGGGTGTATTGCTTCCGCTCGGAAGCTTCAGCCGGTCGTCACCATCATTATCCGCTCGGCCAAGCTTCTGGTTGGCCTTTTACCTTTCGACCTCCACGTGGCGTTGACTCTGCTAAATGGGGACTCCCATTCTTACTGCCGGATCACATACTGTACTGTATGGATAGATGTGTGATTTTTTAAATTCTGACAGGACACTACTACGGTAAAAAATTATAAAAAAAATGACAGGACACTACTATAGTGAAATCATGTACCTATCACATAGGAATCGTTTGGATATATATATAAAAAGTGACATGACACTACTATAGTTGGAGAGATATATACATCTATATAGAAATTTGATATGCTGCGGACCTTATACTGCGAATCCGTTTGGATTTGACTTAGGGTGCTTGAAATTGATCCAGGCATCATGATTCATTTAGTATTTTTTTATTTTATTTTGGGGTATATGATATGTATTTAGTGTTAAAGATTTTAAGATCTAGGAGTTGAGTTATAATGAGTTTGAGTTAATAAGATTTTCCGCTAGGGTTTAGACTTATCTCTTGGGCTATAGTGTTTAAGATTAAAAGTTTTAGATGTTTACAGGGTATATTATATGTATTTAGAATTTAAGATTTTAAGATTTAGGAGTTGGGTTATAATGACTTTAAGCTAATAAGATTTTTCTCTCTAAAATTTAGACTTCCCTCTTGGTTGTAGTATTCAAGATAAAAAATTTTAGATGCACACGAGATATAATATATATATTTAGGATGTTTCGAGTTTAAGATTTAAAGAATTTTTTATTTTTAAAAATAAAAAAATTGAGACGTCTAGATTAAATTAAAGCACCTCTACTAATTTTTTTAAAAAAAAATAAAAAAAAGGGATCGAGGAGTCTGTATTAATTTTCAAAATTTAAATTTTAAATGGAATACATATTTTAAAGTTGATTTTTAAATGCATATTAATTATATTATAAATTTACTAATAAATAAATAAGAAGAAATTTAAATATTTAAATTATTATAAAATAAATTTTATTACTTGAGTGAGTGAAAAACTCCAACTATTTGTTAGAAAATTAGTTTTTTTAATGAATCAGTTAAATAGGACATAATGACTATTATGAAAGGTTAATCCTATTCAATTATCTAAAAAAAGGACATGAGCACTAAAAATGACAGTATGAATAATTGTTAATTCTAATCTACTTTAATTAAAATTAAACATAATTAATAACTAATAGATTTAATAGAAAAGTCATTCCACAATAAATACTATTGAATTGCTAATAATGATATCTAAAAGAGTATGTTTAGATCCAATAAAAATAAAATTAGTAGCCATTTTTTGGTAGGCCCAAGTTTGTGCACTTGATGGCCTTGACTCATTAGGCCTTCGGCCTGGCTCACCTAACCAATTCCATTTATTTATTTAGATTAGATAATTTATATTTTCATTATCACTTTTGTTTTTAAAAAATAAACATTAAAAATATAAAATCATTTTTCTAAAGAATAAAGGAAGTCTAAATATAAACTTTATTGATATATCTCGCTTGGCTTGCTATCGATATGAATGAACTCTAAAGGCTTACTTGGGTTGATAAAAATCCCCCCCCATTTGACTAATTTGGGTTGGACCACGATATATTTAGTTGATCTAATCAATTAAATGCCCTCAAATAGCATGTTATTGCATCCTAGGGACCATTATTTCCATCTATTTTTATATTTATTTATTTATTTTTTGGTGCCTCTATCTCTAAACTACCCTTATTATTGTCATTGTTCTTGTTTCTTTTCGTTGGAACGAAGACTCATATAGTGACGCCGCAAGCTCATGTGGATAATGGCATGAGCTTAGGTAGGCAAAAGACGTGCTTGAGCAAGTGGCACTGACCATGCTCTCGATTGGGCGTGTGACGAGAGACGAGAGACGAGCGATGAGCAACAAGCTAAAACCACGAGCTCGAGAAAGCGACAACAAGAACTTTGGGCAAGCAATGAGAGCAAGCTTGAGAGTGCTATATATGACAAACAAGGATCGACTAGTGAGAATCATAACTAAACAAGGAGTAGACAAGGGGTAATTTGGAAATAAAGGGCAGTGCTATTCTAATAAGAAATTAGAAATGAACATCTATCTATTCACCATTTGATGATTAAAATACAATAATAATAGCAAAGCAACACAAATACAATAATAATGACAAATAAGTGATTTTAAAATGGATGATTTTGAGAAGATTGATAATTTTTTTAATAATCTAAGTGCCTGAACTTTATTCGATTAATATAGATAATCTTCCTCTAACTCATCTATTAGTTAAATTTAAAACATAATTTGAATTTTGATTTTCTTATTATTTTTCTATTAATGTGCCACACCCATGGGGTAGATATTGATATCTCTCTTTTCTTCCAAATCTAAGTTGATTGTTGTACTAAACCAACTCATTTGCAATTTGATAGGAAGAAATTAAAGCTAATTGAACAAGTCAAAGATTTGAATCGCTAAAATAATCTCTTGCAATACAAAATAAGATCACGTATAGTAGATTGGGAGTTTCGTGCACTTAATTAATTTTTTTTCCTCTTTAGTTAAACTACCCATTTTCCATAAAAAAATATAGACAATTCCAAATAGCAAAACCTGCAGAATACAATGCTATTTAATCGGGAGCTGGCGATACTGAAGTGTGTAGGATGAATGTTATAGCTCCAATAGGGAAGAGCTTTGCAGACTAGACATCCCTTCTGCACAGGGGACAGGATCCATGCCTGATGAGCCAACTATCAATGCATGACAGATGAAACACATGGCAACAAACAGGCAACCTCCTCACCATTTCCCCCAATTGCAGCTCCTAAACAAACTAACAAGTTACTGCCAATGATTCCAAATCACAATGGTTCAATCGAAAGAAGAAGAAGACTGTACCTGCAGGCACACTGAGCAGCTTGTCTTCTCCTCTGATGCATCAAGCTCGTCTCTTGCAGTGACTTTGGACTTTGGCAGCTTCTCGACTTCATCAACGGACAAGCCCTTGGCGTTGGCACCGGCGTCATAAAGATCAAGAGTTTCCATGAAAGGCAGACCGAGTGCATTCATCTGCGAGAGGGACGAGAGACAAGATCTGAGAAAGATTTCGAGCAATCGGGCATCGAATTATTTATCGGATAAAAAACCTGACTCTGGACTGCACTCTGCACTGCTGGCCCAACCTTCTCCCTGACCAGTCGTCCATTGAATAGGCTAGAGATTATGTCGAGCTGCTGCAAGACGATCAAAGACTCAAAGTGATGACTAATCGAAACGAGGACAGGAAGTAGTGTTCAGCGAGTGTCGGCAGAATTACCAGGTAGAGAAGGCTCCAAATGCCAGAATCCCTGGAGTTCCATAGATCGAGAGACGAATCGATGACTTCGATGGAGAAGACGGCGCCGGAAATGGCTCCGACTCCGGATCCTCTGAGGAAACCACTCTCAGTGGCAAGGCCTATGAGAGCGCCGGTGACGGCTCCTACCAGTGAACCAACTACTCAAACAACAACAACAACAGCAGCAAAAAAATCAAAATTTAGACTAGAATTTGCAAAACCAAGTCAAACAATAACAGATGAGGATAGCAACGAGTGCTGACCGATTGCGAAGATGCAAGTGAAAACCACAGAGAACGCTCTAGCAAACAGCTCTGAGGCCATGCATCTGAATCCAAAACTCTCTCTTTCCTCTGAAAAAGAAGAAGAAGAAGACGACGAAGAAGAGAGGGAAGCCATGAGGTGGTGAGGGTAGTAGGAAGGTGACATATATTCACAGGGATGATGCTTCAGTTCAGTTCCAAGTTCGCTCGCATCATTTCTTTGAGAAATTTTTTATTTTTGTTTTTGTTTTTGTTGGAAAGGACTATCTTGTTGGAGAGCGAGTGATTGAAGCTCTGGACACAAATATCTATCAAAAAGAAGTAATTTTTTTTTGGGAGGCATGGCCCCAATTCTGACCCATGCAGGGTCAGCAGTTCTTATCAGGAAGGACTGTGCTGGAGATGAACTGAAGACTAATAAATGAAGACAGCTCAAGCGAAGTGAAAGGAAAATCGGATCGGAGATGGTTCAGGGGTGGTATGTGGTTCACTCATCCAAAGAATGGATCGATTCAAGAAATGACATTTAAATTGAGGAAAGTTTCGGTTCGTGTTTTGTCCTCTCAATTTCGCCCATCAACTAGTTACATTTATTTCCTACTATTTATTGTTCAAACATTAGCACTTTAATCTTACAACACCAGTCAGGTGTCTAATGAGTCAGAAAGTGTTAGATTTACGGTAATAAAGTAAGGATCAAATTTTTACCATCGGTAAAAAAAATTATCCTCACCTAATTTAATTTAATTTAATTCTGACAAGATAATATCATTCTCGAAAACATCTTATTAACAATGAAAATCATGACCTATATATGAATAAACAATCAACCTAGATCACTAAACAATCAATCAACCGTAATAGACTGCTAAACAGCCAGTCAATCATCAATTTTAAATTGTTTATTTTATAGAAATAATTAATCCAAAGGTGATGTGATATGTGAGATGTATATTAGAATCTGAATTGCAGGTTAATATATAGACTGTAGTGCTACCTCTTTGTCATTCCCTTCAAACTTCATTAAGAACTTTTTTTTTTCTTTTTTGAGTTTGTCGTCTGAAATAAAGATCTAAATGAAAGTGTGCAATTGTTGAAAAATGCTCGATAGCTATCATAACACAACTTCCTTTCTTTTTTGAAAAAAATAAGAATCATTCACAGCACTGAATTCTCTGTGAGCCATGCCTTGCTGCTACTGATTCTTCAGTACCAAGAATGAGGGAGCATGGAACAAAACATGGAACTACACTGAATTATGAATATCAGAAACTATTACAGTAAGTTTCATGAGATCTTTTCTTTTCTCAAGAAAGAAAAAAAAAATCCATGAGAAATTTGGATTGGATTTTCTTCTCAGTTGATAATCTGTCAGTGGTGGTGGAGATTAGTTGGAGATGTTTGTATAAGTATCTTGAGTTAGTTTTGATATAATCAAATGAGTTAAATTAGGTTATACAGATTTGATATCTTATATCTAATTATATAAGGACTTAGAAATACGAGAAATTGAGCGGAAGACACAACGAGCGAGAAGGATGACACGAGAAGGGAGTCGACGAGTTTGGTACATCCGAGGGATAAGAAGCTGTGGAAGAGTAGACCGGTGGACGAGAAGAATCTGTGTGGGGCACCTGAGAGATGAGCAGTCAGGGAGGAAATTTGTTTGAGGAGAAAGCTGAAGTTAGGTTCGAGTGAGCTCAACTTTCAATTGCTGTAAGAGACTACTTTACCTTTGAGAAGGAGATCTTAATTGAGCTTTCATTATCTTTGATTAACAACTATGTAGGTTGTAACCAAGTGAAAAACTCTAGTATCTCATTTATTTAATGTTAATTGTTTATAATTAATTAAAATGTATCCTTGCTAAGTAAATAGTTAGAGAATGTTCTAATTTTAGTTACAGGATTATTCATTCCTCTTTATCGGATCCACCCGATGCAAGAGTTAGTTCATCATTTTCAAAGGCCTTTCCTTTCTTTTGGTTGTTGCTAAGCTTGAAAGCAAAATGCTACTTGTTTCTGGTGCAACTTTTAACTTTCACCCTTTTCTTTTCTTGTCTGATATCATCCTTAAATAGTGAAATTGAGTCTTACAAGGAAATTAAAATCTTTTAATATTATCACACCTTATTGTCAATTAACTTAAACTCTCAATCTTTTCTTGTAATATTGCATTATGAATACTACCAACCCTTTTCTTTAGTTCGTCTATCGAGTAAATTTGGAGCACCGTTTATACACATTTAGAGGTCGATTCTAAGAATATTTGTCTCTCTATTAGGATTCAAACTCAGGTCCTCTTATTTATTCCCTTAAACGTTTTACTAATGCACCATACTAGTAGGGAATCTTGCAACACTTTTTTTTCTATTATTAATCTAGGTATTCAACTCTTGAGGTTTGAATAATTTTGGAGGTAAACAATTTGATCCCACGAACTACCTACTAAGTAAATTCAGGAACCACAAGTAAGTCATGGTAGGCACCCCAGCATCACCAGTTGTTCAAAATTTGCAAGCGTTCGAAAATACCCAATGTGAGTTTCAAACCTTCGTTGAATGAGAATCAACCTTGTCCTGTATCACCATATCATGCCACAGGGAAATCTTGTAACACCCTTTTTTATACTAAATATCTAGATCTTACAATCAGACTAATCCTGAGGTAGACGGTTTGATTCTATATTCCACCCACCCAGCAAATACAGGAAATGAGATGACTCTTAACATGATGACCTAGTGTTACAATTTGTTCAAATACCACATGCATGAGCTTAAACAAAAACAAGAAACTTAGGTTGCTTCTTAAGAAGCACTTGTTAATTGTCATAAGCTTGACCCCTTATCAATGAGGTGTTTTCTAAATCTTATTCTTGGAAGAGTAAGATATTTCAGAATTTTCTTGCCAAGAGTTCTTGGCATATTACATCAAAATACTCTCCTTCAAGGGCTCGTCATGATATCGTCCATGTGATTCTTATACAAAATTTATCCTACCACCATGCTCAAAAAAGAATTGGCTAGTAGCTTTAGATACATCAAATAATATCTTACATTACCAATTACCAAAAAGAGCAAATTATTGAACATGATTTCAGATGTGGATAGAGAAGACTCTTCTAATCTTTGAGAATTAGAGGTATTTGAATTAGAATAGCACATTTCTTTATTAAAGTCTCAATTTCATGTTCCTCAAACTCATCCTCATTATTTTTACTCATCTGAGACTCCTCCCAAATTGAGAGTCAAGATGACATTCTAGTATATACTGAGTTTAAGTCAGTGCACTTAACATTCATATGCTTGATTTCCTTGCGCATATGAATTTGTGATGATTGAAAGCTTTTTGCCATTTTCAATATTCTATCCAGCTAGGATGAAGATAGAGCTTCCATAGCTTACCTATAGTTGCCTTTCCCCTGACTGTGGCTAAAAAAAATTTGAGGGTTCCTCCAACCGGATCCATTATGATAAGATAGAATATAGAAGTAAAAAAATTATTAGAAAGATAAAAATACATAATTTAAATGGCAAGAAAGAAAGAGAAGAATTAAAGATAAGAAATAAAAATATAGAATTTATTAACAAAAAGAAAGAAGTATAGAGTAACTAAATTGTTAGTAAACTAATGTTAATAAAAAATAGTCTCTAGTAACGGTACCAAAAATTTATTATCTTATCATAAGTGCAGGCTAAATTCATCAATTAAAAAAATATTGAATTCACAGGGACTGTTGATTAAACACTAAATGAGTTCGCAAAGCAAGTTATCTAGACGATCGAAGAATGTATTGATCATGAATGAGAGAGAAAGAGAGAGAGCAAGTGAGTAAAGAGAGAAGTTGGCTTTGGGGGGAGATTCTAGGATTTTAGTTTCACAATGGTGCTAGTTAATGTCCCTATACATTATTCATCTCCTTACCTCTATGCTTATATTCTTGTAGGGATTCTAACCAAATTATCGGCACAGATTCGTTAAGGTTATATCGGAGTGTTTACACCAATTTCCAATGTTATTAAATAAAGAAAATAACTCTAGAAAGTCTGCTTAAGGGATACCCTCTATTACTAAGGGCCCTACGGTCCTACTTTTTAGAGTTTTATCACTTACTTCATAATGTTAGATTAATGCTATTAAGTAAAGAGGTAACATAGAAAGTTTGGTTAAACGGATACCCCTCACATGAGGGCCCTCGATCATATAGTCTAGATTATACAAATCACTTTCTAACATTAAGTTGGAGAAAATCCATCAGACTTTAATTATCTATTCCCGTGTAGAGAATTGATCCCCACTTCAAGATGATGACTCTAGAGAATTGATCCCTTGCAGATAATTATCACTTTATAACATTAAAAGGATACCCTCTATCACTATGGACCTCTCGGTCATAAAATCCAAAACACTTCCTCTACATTATGACCAATTCTTCCATATGCATTCGCCACAAAAACATTTAATCAAACACAAACAAGACACAATATAATAGAACAAGTCATAAACATATTATATATAGAAGAAGAAAATGGATAAATTCATAGCTCATACATCCACATTACATCATAATTACTCTATACATTCTAGAGTTTAGAGGTCTACTCCATGGAGAAGGAAGAACAAACCAAAGACATGAAAGAAAACATTCTTACAATCTAAATCCAAGAATAGAGGAGAAGAAATGCTTAGCTTGGAGATTGCTAGTGTCTTTGTCTTCGGGATGTTCCCTTACTCTGGAACTAGATAGATCATCGCGACGACTCTTGAATTATAGATCTAGATTTCCTCACAAGGGAAGAACCCTTCTCCAAGGAAAGGGGCAAGCCCCAAATCCAAGATGTATTAAAAGAGGAGAAAACTCCCTTTTTATAACAGAGCACATGACCCTGCTACACACCAGATGATCGTGTTAAAAGACTTGGTCATGGCATAAAGTGTGCTAGAAATAGGGCACGATCGTGCCTGTGAATCATGGCCATGGCATAAATACCACTGTAAAAAGGTACAACCATGGCATGGAACCCATTGTGATTGAAGAACGCCTGTGCCTTTTGGGTACAACTTGCCCTTGTAACCTTCTGTTTGGCTCTGAGAAGAAACACCACCATGCCTGAGAGGAACGTTCGTGGTATAAAACTTTCTTCTTGGGAGACACAGCCATGCCAGCTGAATAAGGCATGACCATGTCAAAAGACACGACCATGTCCTAGAATATTCTACCCTTGGTGTGATGAGGCATGACCCTGGTGAAGTAAGCACAATCATGCCTCATGGCCTTGGTGAAATAGGCATGACTCTGGTTTCGTAGGCATGATCTTGGTGAAGTAAGACTTGACCCTGGTGAAGTAGGCATGATCCTGGTGAAGTAGGCATGACCATAGTTTTGTAGGCATGCCCCTGGTGAAATAAGACATGATCTTGGTTTTGTAGGCATGACCCTCGTGAAGTAAAGCGTGGCCCTAGTGAAGTAGGCATGACGTTAGTGAAGTAGGGCGTGACCCTAGTGAAGTAGGTCTGGTCCCGGTGAAGTAAGCTGTGACCCTGATTTTGCTGAAGTCTCCCCAAACTTGCTCCGACGTCCAATATAATTCGTTTTCCCTCCAAAATGCATCCTATCAATGAACATAATAAAGAGTAGTTACCCAAACTAAAAGAATATAAGTAATTAAATCATATAGAAATAGAGTGTGTAATGTAATTATGCTCATGAAATGCAATAAGATATATGTTAAATGATGCTTTAAAACATATATAATCTATACACATCAATGATCCGACCCCACATTTCACCCCACCAAACAAATCCAGCAAACGAGGTGACTCCTAATGTGATGCCCCAGCATTACTATTTGTTCAAATGTCGAATGTATGCGTTACGTGGGTTTTGAACTCTAGTTGCTTGGGAAAAACACCCTATCATTTACCACCACACCATGCCTTAGGAGCCAATCTTACAATTCCTTTTTTTTAATACCAAGTATACAAATCTTACAACCCAACTAAATTTGGGATAGATGATTTGATTGCATATTCTACCTATCAAGGAAATTCAGAAAGCGGGGTAACTCCTGACATAGCACCCCAGTAGTTCAATCATCATAGGTGTGCCTTGTGTGATAATTGAATCCTAGTTGCTTGGGAAATGCACCTTGCCTCTTATTACCACACCAAGCCCTGAGGCACAACACCCTTTATGATGAAAAAGGTGATAACGCTCATCTTAGACGCCCCACTACTATCCGCCTCAAGGCCTTGTGGAAGGGAGGTAAATCATGGTACTGAGCGGTCTCTTAGGTGGGAGGGACTTATTTCCTAAGAGAATGAAATATAGAAAATTCAAACCTTAATTGCTCCTGTGATGCCAATCTACCACTGAAGACTAACTCGGCTATGCTCATGTGGACACTGTTGGAGGATCGGTGGCCGGCTTAAAGGGGGGTTGGATAGACGGCACCCCCAAATCGTTAGCTTCCTACTTATTCGTTAGTATGCGCAGCGGAAATCTAATACTAACTATAAATAATAATACAAAGAAAGCTTAAGACAAGAATAAGAAATGGCAAACCAAGCTAACACGTTCGTTTACGTGGTTCGGAGATAACTTGCTCCTACTCCACGGCTGTCCGTAAGGTGGACGATCCCTCAATCCGTCGGTGGATTAATCCCCGGAAACTCCGGCTAGCACAATCCTCCTTGTCGGTGGAGAAACCTCACCACAACTCGATCAAGAGCACTTGGATTGCTAGGGCACTAGTTGACTACTAATTAGAGGTTACCCACCACTAATTTCGTCAACTTTGGCCGGCCAAACCAAGCTCCCTCTTATAGAGCTCGGGGAAACAGCCATGCTGTTTTGCCCGTTACCAGTCGACTGGTCCATGCACCAGTCGACTGGTGCCAGCCACAACGGCACTCCAACGGCTATCTATCAGTCGACTGGTCCCATGACCAGTCGACTGATCCCAGCCATTTCGGGCACAGAATGCTTCTGTGCTCACCACCAGTCGACTGGTACAACCCTAAACTTAGGGTTTCCCATGCCGAGTACATTTCACTCGGACCCTCACGACTCACTTGACTCTTCTTTGCAGCATTGACCTCTTGCCTTCAAACCTACTTCCTTTGGCTCTCGTCCCTCGGATGCATCCAAGCCCGCGGCTCGTCCCAATGCCATCCTTCGCGTATGCCTCGAAGTCGCTTCCCTCGGCCCTTGTCCTTGCTGCCTTGTCCACGATCCCTCAGATGCATTCAAGCTCGCGGCTTGTCCTCAATGCCATCCTTCATCGGACCCGAAGCCGTCAACCTGAGTCACATGTGTCACATGCAGTCCTGCACAACTCAAGTACACATATCAAATAACGAGGGTAAACCTAACTTAAACCCTTTGCCCAAACACCAAAATACATGGTCCCACGAACCATTGGGATTGCTCCAACAGACACCACCACCCTCTTTGATGGTAAAAGGCGATTACACTCACTTCAAACGTCTCTCACAGTCCGTTCTCAGGTTATATGAAGGAAAAAAAATCACGGGGTTAGCTTATAGCCAACCGACAATTTGGTTAGGGAGTGGGAGGGATTTTTTCCCCAAGGGCATGTTGGAGTGTATACTAAAAGCCTAGCTTTTGGTATAAACATTTATCTAGAAATAAGAATCACATTGGTCGAATGTCTACATTTATGATAAATGTAGTTGTTCAATTAATTTATATTGTAGATGACATGGTGTGTGGTGTCACACACAGAAGATCATGTTATCAGTAGCTTATAAATTATAAACAGTAGCTCACGACCATGATGGAAAGGAACAAACCATTGGAAGGTCGTAGTGTAATTAGGTATTAGTTTATCTTGACTATATAATTACACTAGTACACTCAGAGTGTATTGAGTAGGACCATTTGAGGTCGTTTCTTTTATACTGACTTTATAAAGAAACAAAGACCTCGGTTATTATGGAAGTGTGTGCTCTTAATCCTAATGTAATAACAAGCACATATATTTGATATTTATTTCTTTAATTTATCAATGGGTGAGATTTAGTTCGTTGAATCAATAAACCCGATAAGTTGGGAAATGGTATCACTTATAGTGTGTGTTGTTGATTATAGAAGGAAACTGTGTCCTAGAGATACTAGGTTGATAATGTCCTCAAGAGGAGCTCATAAAGATTGTCATGTTAAACCCCGCAGTGGACTTAGTCCGACATGATAATAAGGTTGAGTGGTACTACTCTTGGACTTAGATATTAATTAAATGAGTTGTCGAACTCACTTAATTAGTGGACATTTGATATCTTAAACACAGGAGACTAACACACTCATAATAAGAAAGAGCCCAAAATGTAATTTGGGATTGGTGCGTAGTTCAATGATAATTCTCTAGTGGAATGAATTATCATTGATAAAATTAAGTTGTGTGTTCAAGCGAACACGGGATGCTTAATTTTATCGAGACCAAACCAATTCCTCCTCTCGGTCCCTATCGTAGCCTCTTATTTGTAGAAGTTTAATACCAACCTATACCCACCTTCTATATCCACTAATAAGGGGTCGGCCAAGCTAGCTTGGGAACCAAGCTAGGGCCGGCCTAGGTATATTATTGCCCTAGCTTGAACCCAAGCTAGTGGGGCCGGCCAAATTAAATTAAAAAGGGATTTTAATTTTAGTTTTTATTATGTGGAAGAAATAATTTTTTAAAGAGAATTAAAATTAAAATATCTCTCTTGTAAAAGATCTACAAAAGATTAAAGAAAGAGATTAGATCTCTTTCCTTATTTGTAGATTGATGAGTTATTTTATTTTCTCTTTAAAAATTATCCACATGTTGATAAAATTAAAATTATAGAAATTTCCTTTATCAACCATGAAGAGATTTTTAAAGAGAAATTTTATTTTTAAAATTTCCGAAAACAAATTAGGAAGTTTTAATTTGTTGATTAAAACTTGTCTAATTTATTTCCTCTAGAAGTGGCCGGCCATTAGAGATTAAATTGGGAAATTTTATTTAATTTTTCTCAATTAAATCATGTCAAGGAAATTAAGGAAATTTTATTGTAATTAAATTTCCTAATTTGCCTAGGCCAAGGAATATAAAAGAAGGGGTGAGGGTGCCTTCACAAGACACAACATCTATTATTCCTCTCCCTCTTTTGTTCCTTGGTGTGGCCGGCCAACCTCTCCCTCTCTTCCTCTTGTGGTGGCCGAACCCTACCCTTCTATTGGAGCTCTTGTGGTGGCCGGATACTACTCGGAGAAGAAGAAGAAGAAGGAGAGAAAGCTAGCATCTCTTGGAGCTTGGTTAGTATTTTGTTTTTCTTCCTTGGTGAAGCTTTCTCTTTGTTGGCCGAACCTAGCTAGGAGGAGAAGAAGGTGATTGGTGGTTTCTCGTCTCGGAAGATCGTTGCCCACACAACGTCCGAGGTTAGAAGAGGAATACGGTAGAAGATCAAGAGGTTTTTCTACAAGGTATAACTAGTAAATTTTATTTCCGCATCATGCTAGTTATTTATGGAAATAATACCAAATACAAGAGGCTTACGCTCTAGAATTTCGAATATGTTTTTCAAGTTGTGTTCTTTTGTTTCTTTCTTTTCCTTGTGATTTGATTGTTCTCTTTGGTTAACCTAAAGTTATTTTAGGAAATTAAATATTAGCTTTCTATTAAAGGTTTTGTCTAGTCGGTGGTGGTTGCTCCCCTATCCAAGAAGGCCATGTGCCTCGCCACGCCAATATGGGAACCTTTATGGAAATTAATATTTAATGGAATTAATAACTTAAGGAGACTTGGGTCGAACGTGTTAAGTTCCGCAGAGATCCAAGTCAAAACCTAAAAGAACAAATAGATTAAGTTTTGGATCAAACGTGTTAAGTTCGCGATCCATCCAAAATTTAATTTAAAAGAACACATGGTAGCTAGGAAAAGGTTCGACCTTTGTACAAAATTTTTACACAGGGGAACCTATAGGTTTTCCGAGTAGCAACCAACAATTGGTATCGAGCTAGGGTTTTGCCTCCGTATTTGGTATTTAGTTTAATTATGCACATGTCATACATAATTTAGGCGGGTTAATAGTAGGATGTGCTAACTCTATGGATGCAGGATCCAACTATTATGGCTTTTAGTTATTATGTGTGTGATTGGACCCTTGGACATGTCAAGGGCAATTTATATGTGTGTGCATGATTGTATTAAAATATAGCAGAGTGTATTTAGTTTTATTAGAATTTTATTTTGATCTAGATACATGTACATTCCTTTTATGGAATATAGGATCAAAATGTAAAATTCTATTTATGTCATGGATCGAATCTTGCAAAGCGTGGAACCTTCTAAGGACCAGAGGCGCAGTGGAACTAGGAGCAAGATGGATGCGACAGTTAGACCCGGTGGTGGTGGCCAAATATGGCAGCAGCTTGGATGACAACACACGGAGGACAATTAAAGATAAAAGCCATAATAGTTGAAAATTAGATTTTCTATTTATTGCTTTTATATTGTGCTGTGTGTGCATATTAGTTTACAAGTTTAGTAGGCTAGCATAGTTAAAATTCCTCATTTATAAATAACTAAGTGGGAGAGGGATTTTTAAGTAAATCCCATGGTCTCCATTACTGGTTTGTAAGTGATGCAAACAAGCTTGCGCGTTGGTTCTGAGTGCCTTCCTCCATAACGGATGAGCTTGTTTGCGGATCACTAGAACAGACTTCCATTTTTGGATGACTATAGGAAGTTAATTAAGAGCGTGTGATCTTCCCCAACGGAAGGGGCATAATCTTATTAATGGACTTAGTGTCAAGTAATGGTATACATTTAGACACATCTAATAGTATCCTCCCCATCGGAGTCACTGCTATTATTTGTGTGACCAAATGAAACCAACTATTAATTTGTCATAAAACTAGGTTGACAAGATAATAAAATTAAAGGGTTAAAACCCCTCTTACAAATGATTGATTTTATATACGTCCACACTAACGTGGCATACAAAATTAATGGTGTTTGAGATAATTTTATTTGTCATAAAGATACGTTGACAAGATAGATAATGGGTAAAACCCTCCTTTTACAAATGTTGAATTTGTATACGTCCACACTAACGTGGCATGCAAAATTCACGGTGTTTGAGGTGTTGGTAAATTTAAATAATATTGTTTGAGGAATCAATGTTATTTTAAATTCAAAGAGTTTTGACCAAATATTTGATCAAAGACAGATCAACTATTAATTTTATTCGTCATAAAGTAAAGTTGACGAGATAATAAAATTAATGAATAAAATCTCCTCTTCAATTTTGTATACACAAAATTCATGGAGATTTTAAGGAGTTGATCTTGACCAAATGTTTTTGTGATTCTTAGGATGTTTGTCAATCCCTAGTAGTCATACTATAGAAAAAGACTTAGTAGTCCCAATTGTAATGATTGGAAATAGGACTTGGACATTAAGGTAGACTGTCTTCTTAGAACTAAGAATAATTTAGGTGTATTTAATTCATTAGTTGAAACATGTCTAGTGGTGTTATCTACCAGAACCTGGAAGTGTAGATACAAGATGTCATTAATCATGTCTGCAATTCATTGCAGGGTTCCAGGAAACCCGACAACTAAATGAAAGGTAAATCACCGTCCACATGGGCACTACTGTAAAAGTGGTAGCTGTTGCAGTGGGAGATGTTTATCCTTTGATAAGAATAAAATATGGATTTTAAGTAATTGTCTTTACGTACCAAGTTTAGAAAGAACCTGATTTCAGTTTCTAAACTATTATAGATATTGTGTCTATTTTGATAACAAAGTTGTTATCAAGAAAAATAGGAAAGTTATCTATTCTGGTATGATGGTTGACAATTTATAATCCAATAACTCTCACGATGCAACAAATGGAAATTAGTAACACATCTTCTAATTTTAAGAGAAAGCAACCTTCGGAAATGACCCAATTATATCTTTGGCATATAAAGCTAGGTTATACTTGAGTAGGATTCATTGGTAGCTGATGAACTTTTGAGTTCATTGGTAGTGGAAATCTTTCCAACCTGCGAGTCTTACTTGGAAGAAAAATAACCAAGAAGCTTTTAAGTCCAAGGGGTATGGAGTCAAAGATATGTTGAAATCGGTTCATTCTGATTTGTGTGATCCTATGACTATCCAGACAAGAGGTAGTATTGAATATTTTGTCTAATTTATAGACAACTATTCAAGATACAAATAAATTTACTTAATGTACCGCAAGACTAAGTACTTTGATTAGTTCAAAGAGTACAAGGTTGATGCGGAAGAATAAAGTAAAAAGTCACTATGGAAGATCATAGTGGCAAGTACCTCTTGAGAGATTTTAGGAGTCACTTATCAGAAGTTGATTTCAATCCCAACTACTGCATCTGGTACACCCCAACAGAATGGTGTAGTAGAAAGAAGGTAAAGAACTCTTATGGAATAATTAGATAGATGATGAGTTATTCAGAAAATTACCAAATTTGTTTTAAGGATAAACTCTGAAAATGAAAGTCAACATAGTGCCTTCCAAGTCATAACTCTCTACTCATATAGAATTGCTGAATAGGCGTAAGCCTATTTTGAAGCATATTCGGATTCAGGTAATCCAGCATATATGTTAAAGAGAGATAATGATAAGTTGGATAGGAGTTCACTTGTTTGTAAGTTATCCTAGATAAACAAAAGTAGGTTTATAGTCTTAAAATCGAAGGTCATTGATAACATCAATGACTGATTTTTAGAAAAGGACTATATAATGAACCACGTGCTCATAAGTAAATTTGTTCTTAAGAAAATAATAAAAGACATGTCTAATCTAGTACCAACTGTACAAGATGAGATACCACAAGAAAACTGCAACACGTATCACAAATGATACACAATTGCAGAAAATGCCTTGTCGTAGTGGGAGGGTTGTTAAGCAACCTTAAGAGATTCATGTTTTGGGAGAGTTTTTGAACTCGATCCCTGAAGGACATGAACCTGATCTCCGGACATATGACGAAGCACTCCAAGATAAATATGAAGCATCTTGGCAAAGAATAATGAATAATAGAATTAGAATATATGTATTCTAATAAAATCTGGAAGCTTGTAGAACCACCAAGTGGTGTAAAAGCCTTTGGGTGTAAAAGGTCTATAATAGGAAAAGAGGGATAGACAGGAAGGTAGAAACTTTCAAAGCAAGGCTTGATGAAAAAGGAAACTTTTTCACTGGTAGCCATGCTTAAGTCTATCCGGATTCTTTGATCTATTTGGCAAGTGGATGTCAAGACAGCATTCCTTAATGGAAGTCTTGAAGAAAGCATCCATATAAAGCAACCGAAGGGTTCATTGCAAAGTGCTAAGAGCATCTTGTGTGCAAGCTCAATCAGTCTATGGACTGATACAAAGCTTCAAGGTCTTGGAACATCCAGTTTATCAAAGTAATCCACACCTATGGATTTATTGAGTAAACGGATAAAGTTTTGTGTATACAAAAGATGTGATGGAAACGTGGTGGTATTTCTTGTACTATACGTAGATAACATTTTTGGTAGTTGGAAACAATATCAAAATGTTGTCAGAAGTAGGGGTATGGTTGTCCAAATAATTCGATATAAAGGACTTGGGAGAATGTATATATTTTTAAGATCAAAGTAATAAGGGATCACAAGAAAAAATATATTTATTCCAAGCTTGATACATCGAAAAAATCCTTGCTCGTTTTAAGCATGCAAAACTCCTCAAAAGGTTTCTTACCTTTTAAGCATGGAGTGTCTTTATCTAAAGAGATGTCTCCGATGACATTAAAGGAGATTGAGGACATATAGGCAGTTCTTTATGCTTCGGCAGTTAGACAACCTAATGTATGCTATGCACGAGATCAGAAATCTGTTTTGCTAAGAGCATAATTAGCAGATATCAAAGTAACCCTAGACAAGGACATTGGACTGCAGTAAAGTATATATTAAAGTACCTTAGAGGCACTAAAGATTATATGCTAGCTTACAAGGCAGTTAATTTGGTTCCTATGGATTGTATGGATTTTGACCTCCAATCGGATAGGGACAATAATAAGTCAACCTCAGGGTTTTTGTGTTTATTTTAGGAGGTAAAGTCATAACTATGGAAGAGTGATAAGCATAGGTGTTTTTCTGGACTCCACCATAGAAGCTTAGTATATGGCAAGCCTCTGAGGTAGCCATAAAAGTTGTATGACTCAATAACCTCAAGATAGACTTAGATATGATTTCGGTTTGTCCAAAGATTATTACAATTTATTGTAATAATGTTGGTGCAGTAGCAAACTCGAAGAAACCATAAGTCTATAAGGCAAGTAAACACAATAGAGCAAGTACCACCCAATACGAGAAATCGTATAAACGAGGAGAAGTTGTTGCCACCTAGATTGCATCGGGTGATGACCTAAGGTCCTTAAGGCAAGAGCTTTTGATGGGCATGTTGAAGGGTTAGGAATCAGATGTATGGCGGTAGATATAGCAGCTTAGTCTTTTAGTATAAGTGGGAGATTGTTGGAGTGTATACTAAAAGCCTAGCTTTTGTATAAACATTTATCTAGAAATAAGAATCACATTGGTCGAATGTCTACATTTATGATAAATGTAGTTGTTCAATTAATTTATATTGTAGATGACATGGTGTGTGGTGTCACACACAGAAGATCATGTTATCGGTTCTTTATAAATTATAAACAGTAGCTCACGACCATGATGGAAAGGAACAAACCATTGGTAAAGTCGTAGTGTAATTAAGTATTAGTTTATCTTGACTAATAAATTACACTAGTACACTCTAAGTGTATTGAGTAGGACCATTTGAGGTCGTTTCTTTTATACTGACTTTATAAAGAAACAAAGACCTCGGTTATTATGGAAGTGTGTGCTCTTAATCCTAATGTAATAACAAGCACATATATTTGATATTTATTTCTTTAATTTATCAATGGGTGAGATTTAGTTCGTTGAATCAATAAACCCGATAAGTTGGGAAATGGTATCACTTATAGTGTGTGTTGTTGATTATAGAAGGAAACTGTGTCCTAGAGATACTAGGTTGATAATGTCCTCAAGAGGAGCTCATAAAGATTGTCATGTTAAACCCTGCAGTGGACTTAGTCCGACATGATAATAAGGTTGAGTGGTACTACTCTTGGACTTAGATATTAATTAAATGAGTTGTCAATAACTCACTTAATTAGTGGACATTTGATATCTTAAACACAGGAGACTAACACACTCATAATAAGAAGGAGCCCAAAATGTAATTTGGGATTGGTGCGGTAGTTCAATGATAATTCTCTAGTGGAATGAATTATCATTGATAAAATTAAGTTGTGTGTTCAGGGCAACACGGATGCTTAATTTTATCGGGAGACCAAAACCAATTCCTCCTCTCGGTCCCTATCGTAGCCTCTTATTTGTAGAAGTTTAATACCCACCTATACCCACCTTCTATACCCACTAATAAGGGGCCGGCCAAGCTAGCTTGGGAACCAAGCTAGGGCCGGCCTAGGTATATTGGGTGGTCGGCCCTAGCTTGAACCCAAGCTAGTGGGGCCGGCCAAATTAAATTAAAAAGGGATTTTAATTTTAGTTTTTATTATGTGGAAGAAATAATTTTTTAAAGAGAATTAAAATTAAAATATCTCTCTTGTAAAAGATCTACAAAAGATTAAAGAAAGAGATTAGATCTCTTTCCTTATTTGTAGATTGATGAGTTATTTTATTTTCTCTTTAAAAATTATCCACATGTTGATAAAATTAAAATTATAGAAATTTCCTTTATCAACCATGAAGAGATTTTTAAAGAGAAATTTTATTTTTAAAATTTCCGGAAACAAATTAGGAAGTTTTAATTTGTTGATTAAAACTTGTCTAATTTATTTCTCTAGAAGTGGCCGGCCATTAGAGATTAAATTGGGAAATTTTATTTAATTTTTCTCAATTAAATCATGTCAAGGAAATTAAGGAAATTTTATTGTAATTAAATTTCCTAATTTGCCTAGGCCAAGGAATATAAAAGAAGGGTGAGGGTGCCTTCACAAGACACAACATCTATTATTCCTCTCCCTCTTTTTTTCCTTGGGGTGGCCGGCCAACTTCTCCCTCTCTTCCTCTTGTGGTGGCCGAACCCTACCCTTCTATTGGAGCGCTTGTGGTGGCGGGAGACTACTCGGAGAAGAAGAAGAAGAAGGAGAGAAAGCTAGCATCTCTTGGAGCTTGGTTAGTATTTTGTTTTTCTTCCTTGGTGAAGCTTTCTCTTTGTTGGCCGAACCTAGCTAGGAGGAGAAGAAGGTGATTGGTGGTTTCTCGTCTCGGAAGATCGTTGCCCACACAACGTCCGAGGTTAGAAGAGGAATACGGTAGAAGATCAAGAGGTTTTTCTACAAGGTATAACTAGTAAATTTTATTTCCGCATCATGCTAGTTATTTATGGAAATAATACCAAATACAAGAGGCTTACGTTCTAGAATTTCGAATATGTTTTTTCGAAGTTGTGTTCTTTTGTTTCTTTCTTTTCCTTGTGATTTGATTGTTCTCTTTGGTTAACCTAAAGTTATTTTAGGAAATTAAATATTAGCTTTCTATTAAAGGTTTTGTCTAGTCGGTGGTGGTTGCTCCCATATCCAAGAAGGCCATGTGCCTCGCCACGTCAGTACTGGGAACCTTTTATGGAAATTAATATTTAATGGAATTAATAACTTAAGGAGACTTGGGTCGAACGTGTTAAGTTCCGCAGGAGATCCAAGTCAAAACCTAAAAGAACAAATAGATTAAGTTTTGGATCAAACGTGTTAAGTTCCGCAGGCGATCCAAAATTTAATTTAAAAGAACACATGGTAGCTAGGAAAAGGTTCAGACCTTTGTACAAAATTTTTGTACAGTGGAACCTATAGGTTTTCCGAGTAGCAACCAACAGGGCATATGCTCACTAGGAATTGATCCTTTGCCTCATTATAATAAGTCTGTCACCGAGAGCATTTAGCTTGCGGTTTTCTAAATGTGGTTTGGTGCGGTGCATCCCTCGTGGAAATGCCATGTATCTTTTTTATAATAAAAACACTCCTTCTTGTCTTCTCTGTCGACCTTGCCATGAGCTCCAGAACTACTGACCGCGCCGCCTACCCACCGCCTGCCTGCTCGCTGGTCTTCAGCTCGACGTTCGGCTGTCGCTTGCCTACTACTGCCCTCTTCCGACCACCTGCCCAAATTGAAACTATATCTTGGGGGAAATCTGAACCCCAAGAGGTTTCGGCGCGATTCTAACCGGATAGAGGCTAAATTTTGGCCGGATTCCAGCCGAATCACGATGAGAATCAGCAACGCTGCGTTTGCCAAGGTCGAGTTTGATTCTGGCCACGAAACGATCAAATTTTGGCCGCGATCCTGCTGGAATCCGGTCGCGATCCAGCTGGGGGAGATCCACCAACGTCCAGTACGTGAAGATTACCGACAATCGACTCGAGACACGAGAGAGAATAGCGATTAGCGTCTGCTGCGGCGGAACTGGAGCTCAAAGAACTAGATTTTGCATTTTTTTTTTTTTCTTTAATGTGTTTTCTCTTTAACGTGGCATGTTCAGGTTAGCCAAACCACACACAACCGCACTATTGATGCTGCAAAGTAATATTTTCATGTGTGTGTGTGTGTATATATATATATATATATATATAACAAATTCTATTATTCTACTTTCAAATACATTGATTTTCAAAATCAGGTGCCCTGTTATTTTTTTGTTAAATACTAATTTCACTTTTTGTTTTTCACTGCAAGTGCGGTTCCTTCACAGAGAGCTTTGTGAAAGGTGTTAGAGTGTATACTAAAAGTCTATCTTTTGTAAACATTTATTTTTGAAATAAAAGAATCACATTGGTCAAATGTCTATATTTATTTGTTAAATATAGTTGTTCAATTAATTTATAAAATAGATAACATGGTGTGTGGTGTCACACACAGAAGATCATGTTATCAGTTCTTTATAAATTATAAATAGTTGCTCACGATTAAGATGGAAAGGATCAAACCATTGTTATAGTCGTAGTGTAATTAAGTATTAGTTTATCTTGACTAATAAATTACACTAGTACACTCTAAGTGTATTGAGTAGGACCATTTTAGGTAAGTTCTTTTTATACTAACTTAATAAAAGAACTAGACCTTAATTATTATGGAAGTGTGTACTCTTAATCCTAATATAATAACAAGCATATATATTTAGTATCTATTTCTTTAACTTATCAAAGGGTGAGATTTAGCTTAATAAATCAATAGACCCGATAAGTTGAAAAATGATATTACTTATAGTATGTGTTGTTGATTATAGAAGGAAACTATGTCCTAGTAATCTAGGTTGAGAATGTTCCCAAGAGGAGCTCATAAGGATTATCATGTTAAACCCTGCAGGTGAACTTAGTCCGACATGACAATGAGGTTGAGTGGTACTACTCTTGGACTTAGATATTAATTAAGTGAGTTGTCAGTAACTTACTTAATTAGTGGACATTCATTATCTTAAACACAGGGAGACTAACACACTCATGATAAGAAGGAGCCCATAAATGTAATTTGGGATTGGTGCGGTAGTGCAATAATAACTCTCTAGTGGAATGAGTTATTGTTGATGAACTTGAGTTGTGTTTAGGGCGAACACGGGATACTCAAACTCATCGGAAGGCCAAAACCAATTTCTCCTCTAGGTCCCTGTCGTAGCCTCATTAGTGCCTTATAAACCACTCATTAAAAGCCCATCTTGCTGTCCAAGAGAGGGCCGGCCCAAGGCTTGATGACCAAGCCAAGGGCCGGCCCCTTGCTTGGTGCCCAAGCAAGAGGGGGCCGACCACATTAATTCAAACAAGGAGGGGCGTTTTGAATTTTTTAAAATCTTCTCTTTGGAGAATTCTACAAGTTTTAAAAGAGAGATTTTAAATTTAAAATTTTTCCTTATTTGAATTATGCCACATGTTTTAAAAGAGAGTTTAAAAGCTTTAAAACTTTCCTTTTTAACCATCCTCATGGTTTTTAGGAAAAAGGAAGAGAAGTTTTAAAATTTAAATTTTCTATTTTTGTAACCATGTTAAAAAAGAAAATTTTATAAGAGAAGTTTTAAATTTTAAAACATGATTTTAATTTTTAAAACTTTCCTTTTTTAACATCTACTATAGGAAAGAGAGCATGTAAAATTTTATAGGAGGATTTCTTCTTTTATAAAATTTTATAAAAAATTTTCCTTCCCCTTGATGATGTGGCCGACCACCCTTGCTTGGTGCCCAAGCAAGGGGCCGACCAAAATAAATAAAATTAAATCATCATCCAATTAATATTTGATGATTGAATCAATCAAGAGGAAAGAAAAGGAAAAATAAAAGGTAAAAGGAAAAACAAGAGGAAGATTTTATTTTTTGTAAAAATTCTTCCCTTATTTGCCTTGGGCAAGTAATATAAAAGAAGAGGTGAGGAGGCCTCATGAGACATCAATTCTTATTCTCTTGGTGGAGTTCCTCTTGGTGGTCGACCCCTCTCTCCCTCTCTTTTCCCTTTGCTCTTTTTTGCTCCTTGGTGGTGGTGGTGGCCGAATTCTAGAGAAGGAGGAAGAAGGCTTTGGGTGGTGTTCATCTTGGAGGATCGTCGCCCACACGACGTCCAAGGTGAGGCGAGGAGTACGGCAGAAGATCTCGAGGTTATTAGCATACAATGAAAAAGTATAATTAACAATTATTTTCCGCATCATGCTAGTTATTTTTCTTTGTATGAATTCCAAACACAAGAGGCATTAGATCTAGTTTTTCGAATTAGTAATTCGTGTTTGTGTTTTTTTTGTTTTTCAAATTTGTGATTCGATTGTTCTTTTTGGTTAAACCTAGAGTTATATAAGGAAATTAAATATTAGCTTTCCTTAAAAGGCTTTGTCTAGGTGGTGGTGGATGCTCCCATACCCAAGAAGGCCATGTGCCTCTCCATGCAGTCCTGGAAGCTAATTTTGGAAATTAATATTTAATGGAATTTATAACATAGATGGATTTGGATCAATAGTGTTAAGTTCCGCTTGCAATCCAAATCTAAACCATTAAGAACAGATAAGTTAAATTTAGAATCAATGATGTTAAGTTCCGTCTGCGATTCCTAATTTAACTTCTAAAGAACACAATAGGTTGTTTAGCAAAGGTTTGACACTTGTACAAAATTTTTATACAGTGAAACCGATACGATCTTCCTAGGACTAACCAATAATTAGTATCAGAGTTAGGGTTTGCCTCTGTGTGTTTTAGTTTTCAAATTAATTATGCACATGTCATACATAATTTAGGCAGGATAATAGTAGGATGTGCTAACTTTGTGGTTGCAGGCTTCAACTATTATGACATTTAGATATTGTGTGTGATTGGACCCTTGGACATGTCAAGGGCATTATTTTGCATGTGCATGATTGTATTTAACTAATATAGCAGGAGCTATATTAGCCCTAGTTTTTTTTAGAATTTTATTTTTTCGATCTAGATTATATGTACATTCCTTTGTAGAATATATGATTGATATATGTAAAATTCTATATTTGTCGTGGATCGTATCTTTGCGAGGCGTGGTGCTATTGGAGGACCAGAGGCGCAGCAGAATAAGAAGCAAGATAGATGCGACAACTCGACCCGATGGCGGTAGCTAAAGATGGAAGCAGCTAGGGTTGGAGCATACTGAAGACAGTGATGGAAAAGGCCATAATAGTTAGAAAATTAATTTCCAAATTTATTGCTTTTATTTACTGTGATGTATGTGTGCATGATATGCTAGCATAGGTTAAAATCCTCAATTTTAAATAACTAAGTGGGAGAGGAATTTTAATAAGTTCCACGGTCTCCAATACTAGTTTATAAGTGATGCAAACAAACTTGCGCGTTGGCTCTGAGTGCCTTTCTCCATATCGGATGAGTTTATTTGTGGATCACTAGATCAAATTTTCATTTTGGATGACTATAGGAAATTAATTAAGAGCGTGTGATCTTCCCCATTGGAAGGGACACAATCTTATTAATGGACTAAGTGTCAAGTAATGGTATACACTTAGGCACGTCTAATAGTATCATCCCCATCGGAGTCACTGCTATTATTTGTGTGACCGAATGAAAACCAACTATTAATTTTATTTGTCATAAAGTTAGGTTGACAAGAATAAAATTAATGGGTAAAACCTCCTCTTACAAATGTTTGATTTTGTATACGTCCACACTATCGTGGTATACAAAATTCATGGTGATTTGAGGTGTTGTTAATTTAAAATAGTATTGTTTGAGAAATCAATATTATTCTAAATTTAGAGTCTTGACCAAAGTTTATTTTTGTGATTCTTAGGATGACTTTCAACCCACTGGCCATTATTCTGAAAGAGAATAGACTTACTGGTCCCAACTAGATTGGAAAAGAAACCTGGATATTGTCTTAACTGCTGAAAGCTATAAGTTTTTACTATCAGAGGTATGTCCAGATACACCTAATGGTGAATCTACCCCAGAGGAGATTGAGTATCATAAGAAATAGGTAAAAGCAGATGAGATGGCGCGGTATTACATTTTAGCTTCAATGTCAAACGTATTGCAACATCAGCATCAAGATTTACCAACTGCTTATGATATAATGAACAATCTCAAAGAACTCTTTGGGCACCAGAGTCAGACTGCTAGGCAAGAAGCAATGAGAAAGTTAATGACAGCCACCATGTCGGAGGGGACAGCCGTAAGGGATCATATCCTCAAAATGATGGCTTATCTGAATGAAATACAAGTCCTTGGAGGTGAAATCAATGGGGAAACCCAGGTCGATATAATTCTCCAAACTCTACCCAGAAGTTTTGAGCAGTTCCGCCTGAACTATAACATGAATAAAAGGGAGTATACATTGGCGAAACTTCTGACAGAACTACAGGCAGCAGAAGGTATATTTCATCACAGTTCTCAGATTCACTATGCTGAAAATGGTTCTACTTCTAAGCCGAAAGGCAAGAAGAAGAAGAGACAGGTCTTTTCAGTAAAAAAAAGTGAATAAACCTCAGGGTACAGGACAAAAAGCTGGAATGAAGAAGCCGAAGGGCAAGTGCTTCATCTGCAAGCAGTCAGGATATTGGAAGATGGACTGTCCTCGTAGGAATCAGAACAATAAAGGTATATCTCATTCTCTAGTAGTTGAAACATGTTTAGCGGTGTTATCTACCAGCACCTGGTGTGTAGATACGGGAGCCACTGATCATGTCTACAACTCTTTGCAGGAGTTCCAGGAAACCCAATGACTATTTGAAGGAGAGATAACCGTCTACATGGGCAATGCTACTAAGGTGGCGGCTATTGCATTGGGAGACGTCTACTTATCTTTTGATAGGAATAAAAGTTTGGTTTTAAGAAATTGTCTTTATGTACCCAGTTTTAGAAAGAATTTAATTTCAGTTTCTAAACTGTATTTGGATGGATATTCTGTTTCTTTCAATAACAATGTAGTTATAAAGAGAAATAGAGTTATTATCTGTTCTGGTGCATTGGTTGGTAATTTATATACATTAAATCTAATTTCTCCCATAAAGCAATAAATGGAAATTAATAACACATCTTCTAACTCTAATAAGAGAAAAGAACCTTCGGAGATGAACCAAACATATCTTTGGCATCTAAGACTTGGTCATATTAACTGATCCGGCGGTAAAAATCCGGAACCCCATAAGAAGGAGTCAACGCTAAGAGGAGGTCAAAGGGTCCAGTGGCTCGCCGGAAAAGGGCGAGCCGACCGGACTCAGAAGAAAGAGAAATTTGATAGTAAAAGGCACCCTGGCAGGGACCAGGGTTCCGACGCTCAAATAAAGCAGTACGTAATGACCGAGCGGAAGGAGGTGCCGCCCGGACGGCGCAAAGAATCAAGGTCGTCCGGACGACGTTCATCGTCCGCCCGGCGGGCCGAACACCCCAGTCAGACGGTGGGTAAAAGACGGGGACATCTTCTGACAGCCGTCAAGTCGTATGGCTATGCCATACTTCTAGTCTGACAACGGGTGGTCCTGCCGTCCCATCAAAGAACATGCTCGGACTGTGGCAACATTGTGTCAGGTAAGCTCTCTGACAAGTGCATACCGTGGTATGGGTTGCTGACACGTACGCACCTCGGCGGGCATGCATCAGTTCCTTCTCCGTCCTATATAAAGAAGCTATTACTTCGCCAAAGGTACGCGTAATACAAATTTGGTAGCCACTTTCTCCACCATTTACTTGACTTGAGCGTCGGAGGGTCGTCGCCGGGAACCCCTTCCCGGCTAGACTTTCGTGCAGGATCGCCGGAGCTTCGTTCGACCAGCCGGAGATTCACCCCATCGACTAGGAGCGTGCCGCGTGCCCAGCGTCCTTTGGTTCAGCGATTCGGACAGGATCAAATTGGCGCCGTCTGTGGGAACGCTCCTGCATCCGATCGGAGACAATGGACGAGGCTGGACGACAACACACGGTGACGCTTTCAAGGGAAGAACTCGATGCTCTGGTCGAGATAAGGGCCGCCAAACTCATGGAGCAAAAACAAAAAGCATCCGCCGAGCGAGCGGAGCAACAAGCAACATCTGCGTCTGGTGGCCGAGCGGAAGCACCTCCAGCCACCGTCGCATTCCATCGAGCCTTATTTCGCACCCCTGAAGCCATACTAGCCCGAAGAGATAGAGGATCTTCCTCAGATGAAATGCCAAGGCGGGATGACAGGAAGGGGAAAGCTCCCCGAGCGGACTCCTCCCCCGAGCGGATCAATCGCCAATTTTCGGAGGCTATCCTACAAGACCCTCTGCCCAAGCACTACGTGCCTCCGACGATCGGCGAATACAATGGAACAACAGACCCGGATGATCATCTGGGTAAGTTCGATAATACAGACACGCTCCATCAGTACACAGATGGAGTAAAGTGTAGAGTCTTCCTTACCACCCTCTCGGGATCGGCCCAACGGTGGTTCCGGAGGTTGCCGGACGGATCCGTCACCAGCTTCAAGGACTTCCGAACGGCTTTCCTCCACCACTTCGCCAGTAGCCGGCGTTATCAAAAGACAAGTGTCAGCTTGTTCGCCATCAAGCAAGAGCCGAGAGAATCGCTTCGAGCTTACATTCAGCGATTCAACCAAGTGGCGATGGATATCCCCACGGCCACATCGGAGACAATGATGAATGCCTTCACGCAAGGCCTTGTGGATGGGGACTTCTTCCGGTCGCTCATCCGAAAGCCGCCCCGAGATTATGATCACATGCTACATCGAGCCAACGAATATATAAATGTGGAAGAAGCGCAAGCCGCTCGGAAAAAGGAAGCTCCAGCCGAGCGGGCACCTGTTCATGCCGAGCGGAAACAGCACGCCGCTCAACAGCCACCCAGAGGACCGAGGGCCGAAGCAATTCGATCCCCTCACGCCAGATCGCACGTACAAGAAGTGGCTGCCGCTCGGCCCAAGCCAAAGAAGAGGTGGACCCCTATGTTCTGCTCCTTCCACCAGTCGGATACGCACAACACGAGGGACTGTCGAAGTTTTCCCTTCGTGGCTAATCCCGTTCCCAGGAGAGCCGAACGACGGTCGTCTCCCACCGACAGGAGACAAAGGACCCATGACGCTGACCGGACCCGCGTCGAGAGGCGACATCACCAGACGCCCGATCGGCACCGATCCCCAAGACAGGAAAATCGCCGGGCATCCAGAGAACGGTCCCGACCGTCCACTCGGGAGGAGGAAAATAGGAGCAATACTTCCCGGGGCGAGATCAACGTTATTGCTGGTGGGCCGACCGGAGGAGACTCCAACCGAGCCCGAAAGGCGGGCGTCCGGCAGCTGCAGATCCACGCGGTCGGCTGCAGCCAAGAGCGGGCAAATGGACCGGAAATCACTTTCGGACCCGGGGACTTAGAAGGAGTAGAAGTGCCCCACGACGACGCGCTGCTCATTAAAGCGGTAATAGCAAATTACACCATTCACCGCATATTCGTTGACACAGGGAGCTCGGTCAACATCATATTTAAGAAGGCGTTCGATCAGCTGCAAATTGATCGAGCCGAGCTGCTGCCCATGACGACCCCGCTCTACGGGTTTACGGGCAACGAAGTACAGCCGGTCGGACAGATCCGGCTGGCCACCTCTCTGGGAGACGAGCCGCTCAGGAGAACCAGGACAATAAACTTCGTGGTGGTCGACTCTCCATCATCCTACAACGTCATTTTGGGACGACCGGCGCTCGGCGAGTTCCGAGCGGTTGTCTCAACTTTCCACCAGAAGATAAAGTTCCCCGTGGAGGACAAAGTAGGAGAAGTGCGTGGGGATCAGCTAGCAGCTCGGCGGTGCTATATAGAGATGATCCGAGCGGAAGCCTGCTCCGCTCGGAAAGCGCCCCGAATCGAGGTACACGCCATAACCGAGAAACCTCCTGCTTTAATTTATGATGAAAAGGAGGAAGTTCAGATCCATCCGACCCGATCGGAGGCCACGACTTTTATCGCCTCTGATCTGGAGGAAGAACAGAAGGAGAAGCTGATCCAATGCCTCCAACGAAATCATGACGTCTTCGTCTGGTCGACACATGAGTTGCCCGGAATTTCGCCAAGCCTAGCGCAACACGAGTTGCATGTACGATCGGACGCTCGGCCAGTGAAGCAGAGAAAAAGGGACTTCAGCGCCGAGCAGAATGCCATCATTCGGGCGGAAGTGGGAAAACTTCTAAAGGCCGGCCACATACGCGAGGTGCAGTTCCCAAGCTGGCTGGCCAACGTAGTATTGGTCTCCAAGCCGGGCGGCAAGTGGAGAGTCTGCATCGACTTTCGGGACTTAAACAAAGCATGCCCCAAGGATTTTTATCCCCTGCCCCGGATAGATCAGCTGGTGGACTCTACGGCCGGCTGTGAATTAATTTGCATGCTTGACGCCTACCAGGGATATCACCAAGTGCCGCTCGCCCGGGAAGATCAAGAAAAAGTAAGCTTCGTAACGGCCGACGACACTTACTGCTACAACGTGATGCCGTTCGGATTGAAGAACGCCGGGGCTACCTATCAACGCTTGATGAACAAGGTATTCCGGGAGCAGATCGGGCGGAATCTGGAAGTTTATGTAGACGACATTCTTATTAAATCCGTCCGAGCGGCAGATCTCTTCAAGGACATGGAAGAAACCTTCCGAACGTTGCGCAAATATGGAGTCAAGCTAAATCCCCAGAAGTGCCTGTTCGGAGCAAAAGGAGGGCGTTTCTTGGGATATATAGTGACCGAGCGAGGAATTGAAGCCAACCCCAGCAAGGTGAAAGCTCTGCAAGACATGCTTCCTCCTAGAAACACAAGGGAAGTGCAACGGTTGACCGGTCGGATAACTGCTTTGTCCAGATTCATCTCCAAAACCGCCGACCGGAGCCTGCCATTCTTCAAGATCCTGCGCAAGGCTACTAAGTTCCAGTGGGATGAAGAGTGTGACCGAGCATTTGAAGAGTTGAAAACATATCTAAATTCTCTGCCTGTGCTGGCCAAGCCGATCGGGGGTGAGTCACTGTATATGTATCTGTCGTCAACTGAGCATGCTGTAGGCTCAGCACTTGTGAGGGCGAGCGGCGAAGAGCAGCCGGTGTATTTTCTAAGCCACATTTTAAAAGATGCTGAATCTCGTTACACCGGGCTCGAGAAGTTGGCCTTTGCTTTGGTTCTAGCCGCTCGGCGCCTTCGACCGTATTTCTTGGCTCACACCATCATTGTCCGAACGAACAGTCCACTCGGAAGAGTGCTGTTGAATCCAGAAGCATCCGGACGGCTTATCAAGTGGACGACAGAATTAAGTGAATTTGACATCCAATATCAGCCCCGCTCGGCTATTAAAGCCCAATCCTTGGCTGATTTTGTGACCGAAGTGCAAAGGCCAGAGCCGGAAGCTATGTGGAGAATATATGTGGATGGATCCTCCACTCGGCTCGGAAGTGGGATCGGAATATTACTACTCTCACCTCAGGAAGAAAAGATGCACCTATCCGTCCGGCTAGATTACAAAGCTACTAACAATGAAGCAGAGTATGAGGCCCTCATAGCCGGATTGCAGGCAGCACGGCATGTGGGAGCCGGTCGGGTAACACTTCATTCGGATTCACAGTTGGCCGCTCAGCAACTTTCCGGCACCTTTGAAATCAACTGTGTTCGGCTTAAACTCTACGCTGAGGCCTTTGAAAAACTCAAAGCTACTTTCCGAGAGGTGCTTATTCAGAAAATTCCCCGAACGGAGAACCAGGCGGCCGATGAGTTAGCCAAACTCGCGAGCTCAATAACGCCGGTCGCCATTCAGCAACCAATTGAAAAAACGCTGCTGGTGGCGCATGTCGACCAGATGCAAGGTCTCGCGTTTCCAAATGACTGGAGGACACCTATTATAGAATTCCTCCGTTCAGGCACCACACCATCCGATGAATATGTAGCCCGGCTCCTCAGAAGAAGAGCCGGTCGGTTTACACTAATCGGAGATCAGCTTTACAAGAAAGCTTTCTCGCGCCCTTTGCTGAAATGTGTAAGCTCGGAGGACTCAGCTTACATTCTCCAGGAAGTACATCAAGGATCATGTGGGGGTCATCCAGGCGGACGCTCGTTGGCCAAGAAAATCCTCTTGGCCGGATACTTTTGGCCAACTTTACAAACAGATGCCGCTCGGACAGTATCTACATGCCTTTCATGCCAGAAGTATCACAACTTCTCCCACCGACCGGCAGAGGAGATGAAGGCATCAACCATCTCATGTCCATTCGATCAATGGGGAATGGATATTGTGGGCCCATTTCCGATGGCGACCGGGCAGAGGAAATTTTTACTAGTGGCGGTAGACTATTTCTCCAAGTGGGTGGAGGCCGAGCCGCTGGCAAAGATCACTGAACAAATGGTTAAAAAATTCGTCTGGCAACACATCATTTGTCGGTTCGGCATCCCTCGCCGACTAGTGTCCGACAACGGGCGGCAGTTCACAGGGAAGATGTTAGAGGATTGGTGCAAAAGCTACGGCATTGAGCAACATTTCACGTCCGTGGCCTATCCTCAGAGCAACGGTCAAGCTGAAGTCGCCAACCGGGAAATTCTTCGTATTCTGCGCGCTCGGCTCGACCATTTGGGAGGGAGTTGGCCGGATGAAGTGCCGAGCGTCTTGTGGGCCATCCGAACGACGCCAAAAGAAGGGACAGGAGTCACACCGTTCCATTTGGTATATGGCGGTGAGGCTGTCATCCCGGTTGAAGTCGGCGTTGAGTCAGCCCGAATCCAGAGCTACGATAATGACAACGCCGAACGAAGAAACATGGAGCTGGACTTGGTAGAAGAAGAGAGGGAAAAGGCGTCCGTTCGGCTGATGGCTTACCGTCAGCGGATGAAGCAAAACTACAACCGGCGCGTCATTCCCAGATCGTTCCAGGTCGGCGATCTTGTCTGGAAGAAAGTCAAGCCGGTCGGCGACGTCGGCAAACTTGAAGCTCCGTGGGCAGGTCCCTTCAAAATCATCGAGAAGCTCCGCTCGGGTGCGTATTATGTGGAAGATGAGGAAGGTCGTCAGCTAGATAGGCCATGGAGCGCGAACCACCTCCAGCCTTACCGGGCAGGGTGAAAGGTGTGCCTATGTAAATCATCTTGTGTACTTTTTTCGACTAAATACTTGAAATGCAGAGATGAAAAGTCAAAAAAGCGAATATAAGGCATTATCGTCGTAACCCGAAGACCCCAGGCCGTTCGGCCGGGCTGCGTATAGAATATAAGCTGCATTCGAAATCGAAGACCCCGAGCTGTTCGGCCGGGCTGCATACTAGTGTGGCAGGAAGGACAACAAAACCCTGCGCTGTTCAGGATGATAGAGGAAGGTGATTGCCTAGAGCGAAGGCCTGAGCCGCTCGGCCAAGTAAATTTTAGCCGAGACTACCTCGGTGAGGATTATATACAAGCCAAGCGCTCGATGTTAAGGCTCGAGCCGGTCGGCCGGGTATATTGCTTTCCCAGCCAAGCGCTAGACGACGAAGGCCGAGCCGTGCGGCCGGGTGTGTAATCTCACTTGAGAACCGACGAGCCCCGTCGTTAAAAATCGAGAGCCGCGCCGACCGGCTATAAATATCCGCGCCGACGAGCCCCGTCGTTAAAAATCGAGAGCCGCGCCGACCGGCTATAAATATCCGCGCCGACGAGCCCCGTCGTTAAAAATCGAGAGCCGTGCCGACCGGCTATAAATATCCGCGCCGACGAGCCCCGTCGTTAAAAATCGAGAGCCGCGCCGACCGGCTATAAATATCCGCGCCGACGAGCCCCGTCGTTAAAAATCGAGAGCCGCGCCGACCGGCTATAAATATCCGCGCCGTCGAGCTCCGACGATAAATATCGAGAGATGAGCCGGCGTCTATAAACAATCCGAGCGGACGAACAGACGAGCCCCGTCGCTAAGAATCGAGAGCCGCGCCGACCGGCTATAAATATCCGCGCCGTCGAGCTCCGACGATAAATATCGAGGGACGAGCCGGCATCTATAAACGTCCAAGCGGGAGGCCTTGCGAAAATCCAGCAAAAACCCCTTTGAGTCATTACATAGATAAGCGGGGCCGAACGGCGGGAATTCAAAAAAGTCATTACATAGATAAGCGGGGCCGAACGGCGGGAATTCAAAAAAGTCATTACATAGATAAGCGGGGCCGAACGGCGGGAATTCAAAAAAGTCATTACATAAATAAGCGGGGCCGAACGGCTGGAATTCAAAAAAAGTTTACAGAAACGCGCCTCACACATCAAAATCAAAAAGAGCGTCGGGGATGGCGTCCAGCACGCTCGCCAGATCCTCGGGGGGGATGGTCAGCTCGGCAGACAAGTGACCTTTGGTCTTCAGATAGCCCACCGCCGCCTTGATTGCCTCCTCGAACGTGAGGGATATCTTATCGGTAAACTTCTCTCCGAAGTCTTCCGAGCGGAGAAACGCCTTCCTCACTTCATTCGAGCGGGCCGACTCCCCCTCTTGATATTCCTTGAGCGCAGCATGGGCAGCGTCGCTAGCAGCTTGGAGATCCTTCAAGTCTCCATTGAATCTTTGGAGGTCAGCCGAGCGGCTCTCTTTTTCGGTGGCCAGCAGAGCATCCAGGTCCTTGATGCGTTGCTCCAGCCCCCGGATCTCCACCTTCATGTGGTCCATGTCGTTGATGGCCTGTAGCTTCCGAGTGGTCGCCGTCTGGATCTCCTTGTCTCGCTGCTTAATCATTGTTTCAAGCCGAACGACCTTGCTCGCCAGATCAGTGGCTCGTTTCCGTTCGGCTTCTAGCGATTTCTTGGCCTTCTCCAGAGCGGCCATCGACTGCCTGGCGTCCCCCGCTGTTTTTTGTTTCTTCAGTTCCTCCTCCAGCTCGGCCAACCGATCGCTAATGGCGATCTGCTCCACCCAGTTCTACTAGCAAACACGAACAGGGTAAAAACTTCAAATAAGAGAGAGAAGGGGGGGAAGGGCTATACCCCGGTGGCTGATTGAAGGTTGCTGTCGCCGAGCTGCCCGGGAGTCAACTTAGCTATCCGACTCCGAGCATCTATCCAAGCTTGTGCGAGAGGGCCCGTCAGGGTGATCATCTGCTCAGGAAACACCGGCCGATCGGCGGCAGCCATGTACGCCTCTGAGGGAAGGCGCAGAACGGTTTTTAGTAAATTCTGGCCGCTCGGCCCGCTCTGAGATGGCCCGCCAGCAGAAGAGGTGGGTAGCTCGCCTAAACGCCTGAGACGTCGTCGAGTCCTCGAAGGGCTGGACGGCGACACTTCCAAACTGGCCCTCGGAGAATCCTGAGGGGTCGGAGTACTCTCAAGGGAAACTGTGCCGGACAGCACCGGCGCATCTGCACCCCGCTCAGGTTGTGGCTCATCAAGTGTAGAGGCAGGTGCGGATTCCGGTCGCCGACGTTTCCGAGTACGCAGCGGCACATCATCGGCCGAACGGCCTTCCACTTCAGCTTCACTCGCAGGTTCTATATTGCCCGTGGCCTCATCAGGAGGGGCAGGGGCGTCCGGGGCTTCTGGGACCGTTGGCGGCCCCTCACCTTCTTCGCCGGCCGGATCAGCCAGAGCAAGGCCCCGTTCGGCGGCCTCCTTGCTCGTCACCGCCTCAATCCGAGCGGCCTTCAGTTTGACCTTCTCGGTGGCTCGGCCCGCCACATGATCTCAGCTGCAGAAGTAGAGAATAAATCAGTTAGAACAAAATAAAGGGGAAGATAGGGAAGCTTACTCATGCTACAAGGCAGATCGGCTGGTGTAGAAGACAAGCCGAATATATGCATTACTCCTGGGAGAAGCATCTTGTCAATGTGATAGCGCTGACCGACTAGCTGTTCGGCTGCATGGAGATAGTCTGCGTCACCTCTAAACTTGCCGAGCTCCGGTTGCGCAGGCATAGCCGTCTGCCACTTGGTGCGGAAAGTGGGCCGCTCGGGAAAGCGTATATAGAAAAAATGCTCCTTCCAGTGTTTGTTGGAGCTCGGCATATTATCGAAAAGGACGAAGCCTATCCTAGATTGGAAAACAAAGGTGCCCCACTCGGCTTGCTTGGGATAGTAGAAGTAGTGGAAGATTTTTGGGGTTAAGGGAATGTCGTTCAGTTTGAACAAAACTACTACTCCGCTCAGCAACCTAATAGAATTGGGAACTACTTGGCCGAGCGGAATGTGGAAATAGTTGCAAACTTCTAAGAAAAACTTATGAGGAGGAAAACGTAGTCCGGCCAGGAATTGATCCCGGAAGAAGACAACAGTGCCGGGCGGAGGATCGTTAGGCCGATCGGAAGGCGTGGCTAACACTATTTCGTGGTCGATCGGTAGGTCATATGCTCGAGTGAGGCGCATGGCGTCTTCCTCGTCGAACCGACTTTCCATGTTCGAGTACCAAAGACCCGGAGCACCGCCGGTCGGCTGCGAGGTACTGGTCATGATCGAAAGGCCAGAACGCGGGATAGAAGAGGATGGTTCAAGCAATGGAAGAAAATCGGCTGAAAAGGATGATTAACAGAAAGAAGAATGCGTCTGAAGCGAGAAAAAGGCTCTTACAAGCGAGGAAGATGACCGGAAGAAGCCGTGTGATCGTCGGAGAGTCTGAGAACAAGGTCGCCGGCGAGAGGGGGAATGACAGGAGTCTGGAAACGAAGAAGATGAAATGCGGCGGAAACGAAGTCAGGGATCTTATATCGCCGCCCGGAAACGATCTCCACCGTCCGATCCAGGTCGTCGATATCGAGGTTGTCATCGGATCGTCCGTTTCAAACGGCGGCTGTCCCATCGGAAGTGACGCAACCGCCATACTCTGACAAATGCACGGTCGCCACGCGTCAGCCGGTTACTAGCCGCATTTAATGAGCTCCCCTTACCTTACGCAGAGCACGTGATGGGTAGTGTAGGAGAACAACGGACATCGATTCCCAGAAAGTACACGGCATGGACAAAGTATCGCCGGACAGACAGATATCGCCGCACGGATGTGCATCTTTATGCCTGGCCGAGCGGCCTAAGGCAATGATCATTGTTCGACAGATCGGCAGTCTAGTCAGTCGGACTTTGCCTCCTTCGACTAGACTCGAGAGGAAGGCAAGTGATCCGGTGGTAAAAATCCGGAACCCCATAAGAAGGAGTCAACGCTAAGAGGAGGTCAAAGGGTCTAGTGGCTCGCCGGAAAAGGGCGAGCCGACCGGACTCAGAAGAAAGGGAAATTTGATAGTAAAAGGCACCCTGGCAGGGACCAGGGTTCCGACGCTCAAATAAAGCAGTACGTAATGACCGAGCGGAAGGAGGTGCCGCCCGGACGGCGCAAAGAATCAAGGCCGTCCGGACGACGTTCATCGTCCGCCCGGCGGGCCGAACACCCCAGTCAGACGGTGGGTAAAAGACGGGGACATCTTCTGACAGCCGTCAAGTCATATGGCTATGCCATACTTCTAGTCTGACAACGGGTGGTCCTGCCGTCCCATCAAAGAACATGCTCGGACTGTGGCAGCATAGTGTCAGGTAAGCTCTCTGACAAGTGCATACCGTGGTATGGGTTGCTGACACGTACGCACCTCGGCGGGCATGCATCAGTTCCTTCTCCGTCCTATATAAAGAAGCTATTACTTCGCCAAAGGTACGCGTAATACAAATTTGGCAGCCACTTTCTCCACCATTTACTTGACTTGAGCGTCGGAGGGTCGTCGCCGGGAACCCCTTCCCGGCTAGACTTTCGTGCAGGATCGCCGGAGCTTCGTTCGACCAGCCGGAGATTCACCCCATCGACTAGGAGCGTGCCGCGTGCCCAGCGTCCTTTGGTTCAGCGATTCGGACAGGATCATTAACTTAAGTAGGACTCAAAGGCTTATAGCCGATGGACTCTTGGGTACAATAGAGTTGGAAAACTTTCTAACCTATGAATCTTGCTTGGAAGGTAAAATGACTAAAAGACCTTTTAAGGCCAAGGGGTATAGAGCCAAAGATGTGTTAGAACTGGTTCATTCTGATTTGTGTGGTCCCATGTCTATCCAGGCAAGTAGTGGTTTCGAATACTTTGTCTCTTTTATAGACAATTATTCGAGATATGGATACATTTACCTGAGGCGCCGCAAGTCTGAGTGCTTTGATAAGTTCAAAGAGTACAAGGCTGATGTGGAGAAACGTCTTGGTAAAAGTATCAAAATACTACGGTCTGATCGTGGTGGCGAATACCTCTTAGGAGAGTTTAGGAATTATTTATCAGAGGCTGGGATTCAATCCTAGTTGTCTACACCTGGTACACCCCAACAGAATGGTGTGGCAGAACGAAGGAATAAGACTCTTATGGAGATGGTTAGATTGATGATGAGTTATTCAAAATTACCAAATTCATTTTGTGGATACGCTCTGGAAACAGCAGCGCACATTCTGAACTTAGTACCTTCTAAATCAGTACATTCTACTCCCACAGAATTATGGAATGGACGAAAGCCCAGTCTAAGACACATTCGGATTTGGGGTAGTTCAGCACATGTGCTGAAAGCATATGCTGATAAGTTAGAATCTCGTACAGAAGTTCGCGTGTTTGTGGGTTATCTTAGAGGAACGAAAGGTGGTTTATTTTATAGTCTTAAAGACCATAAGGTTATTGTTAGCACCAATGCCCAGTTTGTAGAAGAAGACTATATAATGGATCACAAACCCAAAAGTAAAATGAGAGAGGACACGTCTACTTCAGTACCAACAGTACAAGATGAAGTACCACAAGAGACTGCAACACGTGTCACACATGATACACAACCACAGACAGTGCCTCGTCGTAGTGGGAGGGTTGCGAGGCAACCTGAGAGATTCATATTTTTGGGAGAGTCTTCAGACTTGATCTCGAGTAAACATGAACCTAATCCTTGGACATATGACGAAACACTCCAAGATATAGATGCAGTATCTTGGCAAAAGACAATGAATTCTGAAATAGAGTCTATGTATTCTAATAAGGCCTGGGAGCTTGTAGAACCACCTGATGGTGTAAAAGCCGTTGGATGCAAGTGGATCTATAAAAGGAAAAGAGGGACAGACGGGAAGGTAGAAACCTTTAAAGCAAGGCTTGTTGCGAAAGGGTATACTCAGAAAGAGGGAATCGATTATGAGGAGACTTTTTCGCCGGTAGCTATGCTAAAGTCTATCCGGATACTCTTATCCATTGCTGCTCATATGGATTATGAGATTTGGCAAATGGATGTCAAGACAACTTTCCTTAATGGAAGTCTTGAAGAAAACATCCATATGAAGCAACCAGAGAGATTCATTGAAAAAGGCAAAGAGCATCTAGTGTGCAAGCTGAATCAGTCCATTTATGGACTAAAGCAAGCTTCAAGATCTTGGAGCATCCGGTTTAACAAAGTAAAACAGTCATATGGATGTATTCAGTGTCCGGATGAGTCTTGTGTATACAAGAAGTGTAACGAAAACGTGGTGGTATTTCTTGTACTATACGTAGATGATATTTTGTTAATTGACAACAATGTCAAAGTGTTATCGGACGTAAGGGTATGGTTATCCAAACAATTTGATATGAAGGACTTAGGAGAATGTGCACACATTCTTGGGATCAAAGTTATAAGGGATTGTAAGAAAAGGATGTTGTGTCTATCTCAAGCTTCATATATAGATACAATCCTTGCTCATTTTAGCATGCAGAACTCCAAAAAGCGGTTCTTACCTTTTAGGCATGGAGTAGCCTTATCTAAAGAGATATCTCCGAAGACATCAAAGGAGATAGAGGACATGAAGGCAGTTCCTTATGCTTCGGCTGTGGGAAGCCTAATGTATGCAATGCTGTGTATGAGACTTGATATCTGTTTTGCCGTGGGCATGGTTAACAGATATCAGAGTAACCCTAGACAAGGACATTGGACTACTGTAAATCCTATATTAAAGTACCTTAGAAGGACTAGAGATTATATGCTAGTTTACCAATCAGACGATTTGCTCCCTGTGGATTACATGGATTCAGATTTCCAATCAGATAGGGACAACAGTAAGTCTACATCAGACTATGTGTTTACTTTAGGAGGTGGAGCTATTGCATGGAGGAATGTGTTTCTGACTCAACCATGGAAGTTGAGTATGTGGCAGCCTCTGAGGTAGCCAAAGAAGCTGTATGGCTCAAGAACTTCCTAATGTACTTAGATGTGATTCCTGGTTTGCCCAAAATCATCACAATTTATTGTGATAATAGTGGTGCAGTTGCAAACTTGAAGGAACCACGAACCCATAAGGCAAGTAACATATAGAGCGCAAGTACCACCTGATACGAGACATCGTCAAGCGAGGAGAAGTTGTCGTCGCCAAGATTGCATCAACAGATAACCTAGCAGATCCTTTCACTAAGGCCCTTCCGGCAAAAGCTTTTGATCGGCATGTGGAGGGGATGAGAATCAGATGTATGGCAGCAGATATGACAGCTTAGTCTTTTAGTATAAGTGGGAGATTATTAGAGTGTATACTAAAAACCTAACTTTTGTAAACATTTATTTTTGAAATAAAAGAATCACATTGGTCAAATGTCTATATTTATTTGTTAAATATAGTTGTTCAATTAATTTATAAAATAGATAACATGGTGTGCGGTGTCACACACAGAAGATCATGTTATCAACTCTTTATAAATTATAAACAGTTGCTCACGACTAAGATGCATTACATCTTTTTTCGCATCATGCTAGTTATTTTTATTTGTATGAATTCCAAACACAAGAGGCATTACATCTAATTTTTTGAATTAGTAATTCGTGTTTGTGTTTTTCTTTGTTTTTCAAATTTGTGATTCAATTGTTCTTTTTGGTTAAACCTATAGTTATATAAGGAAATTAAATATTAACTTTCCTTAAAAGGCTTTGTCTAGGCGGTGGTGGATGCTCCCATACCCAAGAAGGCCATGTGCCTCGCCATGCAGTCCTGGAAGCCAATTTTGAAAATTAATATTTAATGGAATTTATAACATAGGTGGATTTGGATCAATAGTGTTAAGTTCCGCTTGCAATCCAAATCTAAACCACTAAGAATAGATAAGTTAAATTTGGAATCAATGATGTTAAGTTCCGTATGCGATTCCTAATTTAACTTCTAAAGAACACAATAGGTTATTTAGGAAAGGTTCGACACTTGTATAAAATTTTTGTACAGTGAAACCGGTACGATCTTCTTAGGACTAACCAACAAATGGGCGTCTTCATTTAGTGTCATTAAAGAACAAAGTCATTAAATTAAACCTGTCAGCATTGTCAGGATAACCAGCCCCGGTCCTAACTTTCAGGAGGCCCCAGGTAAAACGATAAAATAGGCCCTAATTTTGTTTAATAAAGTAAAATTTATTTATAATGACTTCTTCTAACTTTTCTAGATGCAAAATCATCTATAATATTATTAATTTCAAGATTTTGTAAAATCTTTTTTTCAATAGATAAAATTGCTAATCCATTCAATCTCTCTTGCGACATCGTTGATCTCATTTATGTTTTAAGTAATTTTAATTTTGAGAAACTTCTTTCAGCTGATCCTACGGTAACATGCATAGTCAACAATATTCTATAAGCAATTGCAACATTTGGATAACAATCTATATTTTTTACAAAATTAAGAATATCAACTGCCGACATTATCTCATTTGGTAAAGTTAGTTGTAGTATTTTTAATTCTATAAACAAATCATCTAACTCAACATCTAATGAATTATCATGCGTAAAAGTGGATGTCAGATTAACACAACATTTTCTCAACTCATCATTATCCAATGATTTTAATGTTTTCGAATCAAACAAAAAAACAAATATATTTTCGAAAGTTTTCATTTCATCAAATCTACTTTTCAAAGAAGAAAGTGGCATATCTACAATAATCACAAAATAATCAATTCTAAAAGATTCTTCAGGTGATAGTGAAATTTCATCTTCTTTCTCATCAAATTATTTTTTTTCAGGCAATAAACTTTATCTACATGTTTATTGTATACCAACCACTTTCGGTCTCTTTCCTCTCCATTACTTAACTTTTTAAAATAATAAGTACTTGAAAAATGTCTAGAGTAGTGATCAAAAGGAAATGTGAGATTTATTTCTCTTATAGGCCCCTTTTCAACTAAAATATCACCTGCGTTGTTATCGAGATTATCCCAATTTCTTGGGTCATATATATCAAGTGGAGGAATAAATTGTTTATCAATATTATTATTCTCATTATCTACTACATTAGTAACATTTTCATGCTCTCTTAAATTATCTCTATCTTCATTAACATCATGAATTTCATTAGATTCATCATTAGTATCATGAATTTCATTAAATTCGTCATTAACATCATGAATTTCATTAGACTCCTCGCTAACATCATGTATTTCTTTAGACTCATCTATATTATCCATATTTAAAATTTCTATATTTTCATTAGAACTTGTACTTTTAACAAAGAATTTATTAAGAGCACCTCTTTGTGATTCAGTTAATTGTTCTAGTCTTTTTTTCTTTTTTTTTTCTTTTTTCACATCCAGAAATATGTTTTTTAGGCAACATATTATAATTCACAAAATCACAATTAAAAAGATATAATTTAAATCAACTTAGTCTGAGTATAAAAGGAATAATAACACCTAGATTGAAATTATTTGTAGAATTGTAGGCTTAGCACTTAGCAGCTTAAGCACCTCGCCTCGGACACGGTAGACTATAGTAAAACACCTGTTTATTAATTTAACAATTAAGTCAACATTAAATTCCAAATTTACAATTAATTAATTAACAAAAAATTCCTATTCTATGAACAATTAACTAATTAAGTCATAGGCTATGACCTATGACTTAAGTGAGCTTAAGGCACATACCGGTCCAAGATATTTAATGCACTGGTTCTGAAGCTTACTTCTTGGGCATTTTTCCAAGTTTATTTCTCTTCCATCACCAACATCCAGCCTGAATACGAGCAAGAAAAAGGAGATTAAAATTTAAGATAGAGAAATCAATAGGTAAAATGAAGTGTATATATATGCTTCTGAGAGACTCACTGGCAGAGGTGAGAGACGTAGAGGTGAGAGAGTTAGAGAGAGAGGTGCAGTCGTGAGCCGTGCAGAGTGCAATCTAGCGGAGCGATTCGCCAGAGCAGCAGCCGCAGGCCGGTGGAGGTGAAGGAGAGTAGGAGACGCAGAGCGGCAGTCGGCAGAGGTGAGAGAGGTGCAGAACGGGGCGATTTCGCCATCAGCCGACAATGAATTTCGTGGAGTAGCAGCCGGCGGATGAAAAGTAAAGTAAAAGTTAACCTAATTCCTAAATAAATAAATATATATACATATATTTATCTACAAAATTTGGGCCCCCCCAAAACATTGGGCCTTGGGCAGACGCCCAGGACCGCCCGAGCTCTGGGTCGGGCCTGAGGATAACTATAATTATAAATATTTATCACCGGTCTGCCGGCCAGCCAACGGTTCAAGATTAATTTGTTTACATCATCGAATAATATCAGATAAGTTAATCTTTAATCATCCAGCCATATAGTTAATTTCGTATTTCATTTTCCGAAACTAAATTATAATTTGGCAAATCTAGAGGAAAAAATAAAAGAACAGTCCAAATCTTTCTAATATGGGACTTCAATTGAATCCCAATAATGCTTCCCTCAAACAAAGGATCACAAGTACTCTTATCGTCTGGGTCTCCCCGCGAGCATTCGGTCACCTTGACTTACTCCGAGCCTCCCCGCGAGTATCCGGTCACCCTGACCTGCTTCGGGACCTTTCCCACAAGTATCCGGTCATCCTGACATGTTCCGGGTCTCCCCGTAAACAGCCGGATCCGGTCAATCTTGACCTGCTTCAGGCCTATCCACGAGCATTTGGTCACCCTGACCTATTCCGGATCCACCTTCAACTTCGTTCAAGGCCGCTCCACATGGCATCTGGTCTGGACCATGCCTCTGATACCATTTGTTGTGCCCAAAGGATGTCCACATATCTCCACAATGGCATGATATTGTCTACTTTGGGCCTAGACTCTCATAACTTTGCTCTTGGGCTCTTCCCAAAAGGCCTCATGCCAATGGAAATATCCTACATCCTTTTAATCCCATGATCTTTACTAAATCTTTTCAATGTAAAACTTTGATTGAACCCAACAATATTAAAGCTATAACATCACCAAGAACTCTAAGTATGAAATTTTTGTTTGTTTGTTTTTTTGAAAACTAAGAAAAGGCTTTTAAAGACAGTAATTGATTACCACACAAGGTAGCAAATTATGAACATATCAAGAGAAAGGGCCATACAAGAATTTAGTGTGTATTATACAGTTGTTTCTTATCAGTAACTGTCTTATTAGGTAATTGTTAGCAAAAGGACAAATGAATAATGAAGGGAAATGAGAAAGAAAGGGGGCTGGTAGCATTGATGATGCAATACTACAAGGAAATTAAGGTTTTCAAGCAGCATTTTGCTTTCAATCCAATCCAAATTTCCACCAACAGCTCCAACTAATCTCCACCAGAACTGACAGATTATCAGCTGAGAAGAAAATTCCAATCCAAATTTCTCATGGATTTTTATTTTTATTTCCTTTCTCGAAAGGAAAGATCTCATGAAACTTACTGTAATAGTTTCTGATATTCATAATTCACCCTCATTTCTCCCTGCTGATAATGGTACTGAAGAATCAGTAGCAGCAAGGCATGGCTCACAGAGAGCTCATGTTTTTAACCTGTTCATGCTTCTATTTTCTTTTAACAGACAAGTGTTGTCGACTAAGACAGCGTCTGAACCCAAATTCAGTACTGTGAATGATTCTTGTATTTTCAAAGAAAGGAAGTTGTGTTTTGATAGCTATCAAGCATTTTTCAACAATTGCACACTTTCATTTAGATCTTTATTTAAGATGAAAAACTTAGAAAAGAAAAGAAAAGTTCTTAATGAAGTTCCAAGCGAATTACAAAGATGTAGCTAGAGAAGCCACTACATTCTAAACAAACTGATTGGTTGACTGTTTAGCAGTCCATTACTGATTGATTGATTGTTTAGCGATCTAGGTTGATTGTGGTCATGATTTTCTTTGTTAATACGATGTTTTCAAGAATGATATGGTCTTCTCAGAAACAAATCACAATGTGTTATTCAATGAGCTCATGTATTTACACAACAATACACACTCCTAGCTATGAAATATATTAAGTATCATACTACTATTCGTTGTCGGTGAGATGGATGGCTAACTAAAGAGGAATCCCAACATCGGTTTGCATTGATGGAGGCAAGCAAAGCCTTCTCCACATCTCTTGGCATGCTTCCTTTGAGCATTGAGAGGATGTACTCCATGAAAAGTCCACTACATGCTAAGGTGATTGGCCCCTCACTGGGCAATCCGAATTTCTCAGCTGAAACCTCGAGGAGTTCTTCGAAAATACAGCTTTTGAGGAATGCTAATGGCACCATGAACCTTGTGCCATCCACAGTGTAGACCACAAAATGGCCTGACTTGGCAGCCATTCCATTTTCGTTGCACGATCCCGACCGGCTATTAACTCTCAAGAGGGGAAGTCCCTTCTTTGCCTTCTCAACAAGTCTCTTAGGGCTCAACATGGTTGAGGCTTAATCTAAGAATTGAAGAAAGGGAGAATTGTTGAAACTTGGGATGTGCCTAAGAGGGGCAAGCGAAGTGCGCTTTACTTATATTGAAGGAGAGGCGACTCGGGCCAGAGATGTGTCTTTCCAAAACTTTTCGCCGAAAGGGAGCATGCCACGTGAGCATGCTATAGGAATCAAATCTGACAGCTACTTTGTTATATATTGGTTGGACAAGATATCCTGAGTGAATATTGTCCCTACTACAATTGCAAGTGAAGGATAATGATATTTGAGCTACCATGCTTGAGTGATTCTGGACCAAGGCACATGATTCCAATCTGGAATCTAATTGTGATGAGTTTATTGAAAGTGAAATTATTTTCTTTGAGAAGATTGGTTTCATTTATTAATTAGTTGAGCTATCACTTATGATGGCTGATGATAAGCCATGATTAAGTTCTTGAGAGTGCTACAACTGTACTTCTTGTTCTTTCTTTTGTCCTTGGCACTGTATGAAATCATTGTTCCTGCTCATTTATGATTTCCTATTTATGATAGCTATTGAAGCTCTACGGCATACTTATGCGAAAGAGCAGTGCAATTGCCATGGAGCCTACATGCCTTCATTTCACTTGAATTGCCCATCTGCCAGAACATGGCTTTGCTTCCTATTGAAGTAGTGGAACCTTTGATGATTCCAAGCATGTTTACAGCTTCAGCAATAATATTCAGTAAGTTTTGCAGTCAACCAATTAGCCATGTTGAATCCCAAGAGACTTGTCGTCAGGGTTGTAAATGAGTCAAGTCTAGCCAAGTTTTGTGGTGTTCAAGTTTGTTTGATAAGGTAATCCAACCAAAGTGAGCCTAGCTTGTTAATGTTCAAGCTTGGCTTGATTTCTTTGTTATGAGCTTAACTTGATTCTAGCTTGGTTTGACCTTGGTTTGTTTAATGTTCATGATCATTATGTCAATCTCCAAGCTGGGATGAGATTGGAAGGCATTGTAGCTAGAATTTCCTCTATTAGAACTTTATTTTCATTGACTTCCATTTACAAGCTTAAGATTCACCAAATGGCCATGAAAGCAACAAAGTCACAGTTGAAATGTTCTAATTTGTTGGGATGTTGATAGCATGCTTATCCTTTTACTGGCTTAAATGAAATTAATGAAACTAAATATATCTAGTTTAGTAACTTCGACATGAAAGAATTAGGAAGCTAATGTTCATTAATCTAGAGGAGTGTTTAGCTTTTCTTCTTGTATCACATTAATATGCATTAATACAGAGGAGTGTCTAGATTGTCCTTTCGTGAATTATATCCTCTTCCTCTCCAACAGATGATTTCTTGACCATTTAATTAGTTCTGGTTTACGATCGAACTTGAAGCTCTAATAACTTAGCACATTGTTGGCCTTTATTGCCCTTGTATCAGTGGGATACACCGAAGAGTGATGCAACTAGCAGGGAGCCTACATGCCTTCAGATCTCTTGAATCACCCACCTGCAAGAACATGGCCTTGTTCCCTACAGAAAGTGACATCTCTGTGTCATTAACTTCCTCATCTTCCTTATAAGTTGTGATTCGATGATTCCGAGCACATCCAGAGCTTTAGCAACATTTCGCAAGTTGGAGGAGAAGAAAACTTCCTTATTCAACCAATTAGCCATGTTGAGTCCCAAGAGGCTCGTCGAGAAGGCCAAGAAGAGGCTCCCCATGGCCTTGATGAGAGCCAACAGCAATTCCAATTCCTATGAAGGCACTGCAGTGGTTGCTGAAAAGGGCCACTTTGTGGTCTACACTGTGGATGGCACAAGGTTCATGCTCCCTCTAGCATTCCTGAATAGCAAAATAGTCCAAGAACTTCTCAAGTTGTCGGAAGAAGAGTTCGGGTTGCTCGGTGATGGCCCAATCAGATTGGCGTGCAGTAGAGCTTTCATGGAGTATATCATCTCTTTGCTCTATAGGCGTGTGTCTACTGATGTGGAGAAGGCCTTGCTTTCCTCCATTGATGCAAACCGGTGTTCGGCTTCTCTGTTGAGCCATCTTGGAAAAGATCAGCACCATTTAGTAGCATTGACATAGATATCAAACCTTTTGTTTCTTTTGACTTAGCTAAACTTCTTGAGAAACATGTAGTTGAAAAAAATGAATACATGTATCTTGCAACCATTTTCAGCAGGAAGCTTGGGACATGGTTCCCTTAATTATGAGCAGAAACACCATTTAACTTTGTATGCATGAAAATAACACATATAGCTTCTATATTTATTCTCTAGCAGCTTAATTGAATTGCCTCTCTTAGAGCTTTGTTGGCATTAACTTCCTTCTACAAGCTTGAGATCCAATAAAATAGATGTGAAAACAATGAAACAGTAGTCCTACCTAAATGCTGATGATGTAGTGGAGAACATTTAATGGATCAATCTATCAAAAGGTTTTGCTGTGCCAGATAAGAACACAAGGCATGCAAGTCTTACACGAGAAATTTAAACGTCATCTATAAATTTGTTTTCGGTAAACTTTCATATCTGTTGCCTAATTTCTGTAGAATGATAACTAAAAATTTAGAATGGTGGCACAAGTATACCAATTTGATCAGTGAGATCAATTATGGCACAAGTAACTCAATGCTTCATTGTGAAGACCGGTCGGATAAAGGAAGGAGTGGAAAGGATGGAGTTAGTGAGACTCGAAATACTTGGGTAATAGAAGTAGTGGAAGGGATGGAGTTAGTGGGATAATTGAAGGTGGAAGTAGTGGGGTTAGTGGGAGATCAAATCTTCACCCTCGCCTTTATAAATAACTTCACATCTATCGGAGGAAAGGTTTGACTGTAAGAGAAGACAGAAGTCTGACAGATTCATTTCAGGCAAAGAAGAAGATGTAATCGCTGTAGCAACTTCTAAGGAACGGGTAAGTGGATTTATTATGCAAATTCTAGATTTTTCGAAAGAAATAGTTTTTATTCTCTGAAAATTAATTTGTTTCACTCCCGAACTTTTTTGATTACTGATTACTATTATTTCTGTAATTTTTTGGATACTAGACTAATTATGAACTAAATGGTAGGAATACGTATTTTGAACATGTCTAACTTCTAACTTCTGCAATATTTCTGATCTTCGCTCCTCTAGGAGGGATAATTCTAGAGGGTTGATATCAGTTAAGTCATGAGGAACTTGATTTAATTTAACTGTCTATGTGAAAATCTGTGTCTAGATTATTTTTTTTTTGTTATTTTTACTACTGTTTTCCAAGAATTTCAGTATTTGTATTTTATCCCTTGCTTGTTGAGTGATTCCCAAATTACCCACCCCCTTATAAACCATTCAGTTAGAGACGAAAGTAGTATCGAGAATGAGATCGAGGATAGAGAGCAAGTCGAGTTCTGAGGATGGTGAACCAGCTCCAATTACGGACAGGAGGACTAGAATTCTGCTGCAACTATGAATTTCTTAATTTAGTTAGGGGAATGCAATTTAATTCATCAAATAGTGAAAACAGTGTACTTTTTACGTTGGGAATGTAAAGACCAACTTTATGTGGCAATTACTATACTATCGAAGCTGGTTGTTTTCGAACTTTGGGTTGAAAGCAATGCCGATGTCAATCCCCGGTCGTGGAGCGTGACATTTAAGTGGTATCAGAGTCAAGTTATTTTTCCCTAATCGGGTCGGGTAGAGCTTTTGATGAGAAGAAAAGAAACTTCGACTTAAAATGACCCAATCTGGTTCTATAATTTGACCGAGTTGGATTGACCAATTGAAACATACTAAGGTAGAATTTTGGGTTTTATTTTTACATGTACAATTTTAGATTTTGTGTGCATGATTCCCATTTATGTTCTTCTGCATGCATATTAACTAGATTTTATCCATTGTATTTTATTTATTTATAATTATTTAATTATTTTATTTATTTATTTCTTTTCTATTCTCACTAGTTTGAATTTTATCCCCTTCTGCTCATGCACGCTAACTAGATTTTATCCATTTCATGTCCTTTCTTATCTAGTGGTATGTTAACGAGTTTAAAATCCAACCATTATCCAGTGTGTACGGATGGTAATGGGGCAGGTTGAAACCCGACCCCGTAATAAACCCGCTCCATCGGGGCGGGTTTAGACCTGCCTAAACATGTCTCAAGGCGGATCCGGGTGGGTCACGGGTTTAACCAGACCCGCCCCATATAATATTTTTTTTTATTTTTTTAAATTAATTATTAATTGAATAAAAATTAATAATTAATTTTTAATTGAATCAAAATTGATAGATTTTAATTTATGATAATATTTTTCGTTACAAAATATTATTAATATAAATATTGAAAATAAATTTAATGTTTAATTAATTTTTATTTTTTTTATTAAAAAAATAAAATATGACAGGTCTAGTGGGTCTGACCCGGATTTGTCTCGCCGGGTTGGCAGGGCGGGGCGGGTCCAAAGGGAGGCGTGGCGGGTCCCGGGTTTGGCCAAACTCACCCCAATCCAGACCCATTGCCATCCCTACCAGTGTGGCATGGGATGTTAATGTTGTGATATCCTTAAAGGGTTATATATACATATGGGATATATTAAACATTCGAACCATTGGCCAACCTAGGCGGAGATATTACCTTGACATGTTGGGTGTAGGAAAATGGCCAATGCAACCGATGTAACCAGATAGTTAGAGAGAGAGAGGTCGAGGATCTAAAAATGGTCTTAGCGTATGAACGACGGGAGAAGATTGAATTGTAGGGATTAACATACCACCTCTAAGCGAATGTAACACGACTTGCCTTTTATCACCGCGCTGTGGAGAAACAACTCAAAGACACCCTAGAAGAATTGCGAGAGACCCAAGACATAATTGGAGGACTCACCTCTTAGAAAAATTCGCTATTAGAGCAAAAATAAATCCTACAATAACAGACGGATCATATCCAGCAGGAATACGATGGCTACTACAATCAAATGGAGAAACAGGTGTTAGAACTGCAAAGCGAAATAGAACTCGGTGATCAAAACACGGTCTTACTTGAAGCTATTGAGCAGCAAAAAGGAGAAGACAATAATGGGGAACAGGAAGAGGGCCTTGAAGAGGACCCTATGGAAGATGAGGAGTTAGGAGATGTGAAAATAATAGACTAGGCAACAGACAACTGGGAATAGAATAGAGTGCTTCATTATGTTATGTTATGTGTTTATTCGTTAAAATAATTTAAAATGATTTTCTCTATTCTGTCTTAGTATTAAGTTACACATCCCAACAACTATCCTTAAAATATCATGATCTTGTAGGAAATGACACCATGAGCAAATCGTAACCCACGCTACGCTTTTCCAAGAGAAAATAACAACGAAGAAGGTGGTAGTGAACAACCACCACCAAGATCACCAAATGAGAACAAAACATGTGGTAGTGAACAACCACCACCCAGAGCACAAGGCTTAAGCCGTGACGACCTAGTGACTATAGCAATAATAGTGGCAACCACACTTCAAGGGTTTATAAACCTAGCTCCTAACCAACCACCACCACCAGCCCCTCAGCCCAATGGGACTAAACACCATTATGAGTCCCTTTGGAGGGGAAGAGTTCCAAGCTTTGATGGGAACTCAGACTCGGAGGGGTACTAAACTGGTTGAAAGAGATAGAGAATCATCTTTGATTGCTATATGTTCCGAAGAAATTAAACTAGAGGTGGTAACCCCAGTCCTGGTGGATAAAGATGCAAAGTGGTGGGAGAGTGTTGCACCTCCCATGTCGGAAAGGGAAAATCACATGAAGAAGTTTTAGGAAGCCTTTTTGAGGCAATATTTCCCAACGGCCATGCGACTTCAGAAGCCAACTGAATTCGACAATCTCACTCAAGCTTCGGATATGTTAGTAGTAAAATATTCATCCAAGTTCCACTCATTAGGATCCTATTCCCCAGCAATCATGGTAGATAAGACATTAAAACTTTATCGTTTCAAGAAGGGCCTAAATAGTAGAATTCAGTCGGCTCTTGCAGTCTTCAAGCCAAGAGATTTTGAAGATGTAATGGGAGCAACAATCTGAGCCGAAATGGATATCAAATGGTGAGAAGAGGAAAACAAATTGAAAAGACCCCACACGAGTCAGGGCTCCTCTAGCAATGGTCAAATGTTCAAAATGTCAAATCTTTCAACCCACCAACCCAGAGGACCCTCACTGTAACACCCCTAGAAAGCCTAGATAAGAAAGTAAGGGTAATAAGAGTACGAATGTAGTGAAAAGAAGGTGTAGATATTCTAAGTTAAATATTAAGATGGGAAGGATTTAGATGATTAAAACTTTATGAAAGAAAATAAAGTTGAGAATATAAATCATCTATGCATGATTTATAATGGATGGAATTAATGTAGACAAAAGGAAGAAATATGAGATAATATATATATGTATGAAATATTTATGCATAATGCATAATATTGTAATATATGAATTATTATGTACAAAAGAAAATAAAATGTTAGAAGAGAGATTGAACCTTGGATCTCTTGTAAGGAACATGTATAGGATATCAAAGGGGATAGGAGAATTATTGATAAGAAGAGAAAGGACTAAGTAATTAAGAATAAGAAAGGATTCTTTTTACTTAAAAGGAAAAGGAAGTAAAAAGAAGTAAAAAATATGTTAGGAGAAGGATTTGATCCTTGGTTCTCTTGTGGATGCATGCATGTGTTAACCAAGTGTGATAGGAGTGAATATTGTAAGAGGAGAGATGGGAATTATAATTAAAGGAAAGAAAGGAGAGAAATTAAGAGAAAGAAAAGAGAGAAACTCAAGAAGCATTTCTCTAGCATATTCTTTCTCATTAAGAGGAGAAGTAAATAAGGAGGATGAATCAAGACAAGTTTCCTCCCCTCATTTTAGTATAAATAGGCATGGAGGGGTGACTTCAACTTCATCCTCACTCACTTTCCTCCTCTCCTCTCTTGGGTGCCGAAAACCCTCTCCCTTCCTCCTTTCTTCTTCTTGTTGCCGAGCAACACAAGAGGAAGAAACCTCTTCTTCCTCCTCACTCCCTCCCTCTTTTCTTTCTTGTTGTTGCCGAGCAACACAAGAGGAAGAGGTCTCTTCTTCCTCCTCCTCTCCACCAAAAGACCTAGCCACTCTTCTCCTCCATTGGTGCCGAGCAAGCAAGCAAGGAAGAAAGGTCCACAAGCAAGTTCTCAAACCTAGGAAACTTAAGCGAAGAAGGTAAGCTTCCCCTCACCTGTGGTATAAGGCTTTTATGTGATTTTCGATTTATAAGGATTAGAAAACCTAGGAAAGAATTTAAGAAAATTCGGCTAAAGAAAAGGTTTTCAAATCTAGGATGATTTAAACAAGACCTCATTTCATGATAAGATTTTCTATGCTATGTAGAAGGATTCCTTTCCATGATTTTATATTGATATGATGTATGATCAGAGGAGTATCTAACCTTAGGATTTCAACCAAAAATATTTTAAAGAGGTGAGTAAGATTATTGTCTAACCGAACTAGTACAAGGTTCCTTCTATGAAATGCTAAGAAAATGAAATTATGTTATATGCCATGATATGTGATAGCATAGGAAATGCTATACATAATGTTATGTAATATGCCATGATATGTGATAGCATAGGAAATGCTAAACATAAAGAAGAGAAAATGAAATTATGTTATATGCCATGATATGTGATAGCATAGGAAATGCTAAACATAATGAGGAGAAAATGAAATTATGTTATATGCCATGATATGTGATAGCATAGGAAATGTTATACATAATGTTATGTAATATGCCATGATATGTGATAGCATAGGAAATGCTAAACATAATGAGGAGAAAATGAAATTATATTATATGCCATGATATGTGATAGCATAGGAAATGCTATACATAATGTTATGTAATATGCCATGATATGTGATAGCATAAGGAAATGCTATACAAAATGAAGAAATGAAATTATGTTATGTATATGCCATGATATGTGTTAGCATAGGAAATGCTATACATAATGAGAAAAGAATGAAATTTATATTATGTAAATGCCATGATATGTGATAGCATAGGAAATGCTATACATAATGAAAAAAAATGAAAAATGAAATGCATGAAAGATTGTTAGGGATATGATATGATAGTTATGCATGATAAATTATTTTTGTATGGTTTGTACCAAGGGTGGGCTCCGTAAACGCCCCGGGGTCGATGGAATAAGACTCGGGCCTCGTCAGTAATGGGCTTCTGAATGCCCTAGGTCGATGGAGTAAGACTCGGACCTAGTATGTATGTATGGTAGGGTTCAAGACTTGCTACCTTGGACCTACTTAAGAAGCGCGCGCATTATGTATGTGGTACAAACCGGGATCCCCTATAATGATGAGATTAATTTCAAGTACTTATAAGTATAAGCTTTCAAATTCATGATGCATTGCCTATATATGTGCTTGAATTATCTGATGATTAGATATAATGTCATGATATGAATATGATACCCTTGTATATCGTATGCTTATGATACTACGCATGATATTAATATACGATGATTTTCGGTTTTAGTGAGTAGGAAAGGAACTTACTGAGCCATGAGTGCTCACAGCTTACTTTTCTTGTACCGCAGATAAAAGAGAAAGCTGGATGAACAACGGAGCAGCAGGAGGAGCAGATAGTGATGTGTGTGGTGGTGGCTCGGCTAGGACGATTCGGACAAATTAATATTTTTAGTCATAAGTTCAATATATGCACATTTGAACAAATCAGAATATGTGATATTATGCTTAATAAATTAAATTCTTTAAAGTTTTTATTCTTCCGCTGTTATAGTAAAACATGTACGTAAGTAGTATAAGAACGTAGCGTCGCCCTTAGGTAAGAAGGGTGGGCGTTACACTCACTCCCTCGGACCAACCAGGAGGCCAAGGTGTACCCTACTTACGGAATTGCACACCCTAGAGTGTGCCGCAAGAAGGCAGGAACGTGCTTTTGATGTGGACAAGGGGGGCATCGTATAGCTCAATGCCCTTATCTGGAGCCAAAGGGCGGAGGTGCAAGCCATGATACAGGTACAAGAGCTCAAGGAGATAACAAAGTAGCTGCAAATGTCTATGTATATTCCATAACCCAAGAAGAAGTAGAGACAACTAATGACATTGTGGCAGGTACCATTCTAATCAACAATCTACTTGCTTACACATTATTTGATTGCGGTGCCACACACTCATTTATCTCTAAGAGATTTACGAATAAAATAGGGGTTAAACTAGAAAACTTAGAAGAACCTTATAAGGTAGTGACACCAACAAATTAAGCCTTAGAAACACACACACACTATATAGGAGTTGTAGTGCCCAAATAACAAATCAAGAGTTTAGGGTCGATCTGATCCAACTCAACATGGTGGAGTTCGATGTAATCTTCGGGATGTATTGGCTAGCAAAAAAAAACCACGCATTGGTGGATTGCCATGTGAAGACCATCTAGTTCCAAACCCCAGATCAAGAAGAGATCGTGTTCCATAGTAAAGTTAAGGAGCAGAAACCTCTCTTATCCGCTTCTCAAACTTGGAAAATCATGAAATGTGGGGTGGAAGTATACCTTGCAATGATAAGCGAGGTCAAGGAAGACTCCGAGTTAAGACTAGAAGATATACCGATACTAAGGGAATTTCCAGATGTTTTTCAGACAAACTTTGAGGGGCACCTCCAGACTGAGAAATTAAATTCGAGGTCAATTTAGTGTCAAACATCATACCTATTTCAAAGGCTCCATACCGAATGGCCCTAGCATAACTCAAGGAACTCAGGGAACAACTCCAAGAACTACTAGATAAGAAGCAGATAAGACCAAGTACATCACCATGGGAAGCCCCAATGTTATTCGTAAAGAAAAAGGATGGCAGCATGCAATTGTGCATTGATTATAGGAAGTTAATAAGATCATAATCAAGAACAGATACCTTCTACCAAGAATTGATGACTGTTTGACCAACTCAAAGGAACTAAAGTGTATTCAAAGATCAACTTGAGGTCAGAATACCACCAGTTGAAAATCAAAGGAGAATATATTCTGAAAACTACTTTTTGAATGAGATATGGGCATTATAAATTCATAGTAATGTCATTCGAATTAACAAACGCTCCTACAATATTCATGAACCTTATAAATCACGTCTTCAAATCATTCTTAGACAAGTTTGTGGTAGAATTCATCGACGATATCCTCGTCTACTCATCAAGTAAAGAAGATCACATAGAACACCTCCGACTTACTCTCAAAACTGTTCGTGAGAAACAATTATATGCCAAGTTCAAGAAATATGAATTCTAGCAAAAGAGTGTAAAGTTCCTGGGTTATATCATATCGACAGAGGGAGTATCAATGGACCTAAAGAAGGTGGAGGCGATTGTAAAATAGCCACGACTGACGACGGTTACCGAAGTTCGAAGCTTCTTAGGATTACCTGCCTACTACAAGAAATTTGTCAAAGGAATTGTTGGATCATGAGAGGGGGAGGGGAGGTGAATCACAAGTTTTTTTAAACCAAAGTAATTTTTTAAAAACTTGAAATAAAATCGCAGCGGAAAGAAAAACTGAAAAGAACATAAAAAGACACGGTTGTTTTTATTTGATTCGGAGCCTTCGACAACTCCTACTCCAAGACCCAAGTCCGCGGACCTATCGATGGGTATTCCACTAAATGTCTCTTTCAGAACCGTCAAAAGAGGTAATCAAATATAGAAAGATAGAGATAGTATAACAATCTACACTTCCCTTTTTAAAGCAATAGTACAAATACTTGCAACCATATTAAAAGTTTACCAATAATTGGGGTGCGCTCATGTGCTGCTGTCGGTCTATTGGAGATGATTGGATGACTCGAAAAAGTAGCTCGGTGGCAGACAGACTTCGAAGTAGTAGCAAGAAGCAGGAGCAGTCGAAACTTCAAATAGATGCATAGAAGATCGTAGAAGTGATGTATCTTTAAGCTTGGTTGAGCACTTCTTTTTATAAGTTGTGAAAGGCACCTTCCATAGGGCTAAAGGCGCCTCCAACGTGTAAAATCTGATCCTAAAAAGTGCTGATCCTTATTGCCCAAAAAGTCATATTTTATCCATTAGATGGCGCCTTCCATAGCACCAAAGGTGCCTTGCATAAACAGTGCGAAGGCGTCTTCCAATGCTTGAAGGTGCTTTCCATGAAGGCACCTTCCCTTTCCTGGAAGGTGTCTCGGGTACTGTTCACCTGAGGCTTTTTGTGCTCTTCTTGTCCTACAAAATGTGTTAGTCTAATAAATCAAATAATAACCTGCAAGACAGTGTTAACACAGTAATAAGCAATAATAATTAGTTCTTATCCTCCCAGAACTAGAAATTAGTTAAGGTCTCAATTTAGGGATAAAATAGACCTAAACTGGGTTAACACTGTCCCTCAACTGGGACGCATCCTCGCCAAGTCACTCTCCTTCAGTGACTTACATGTTAGTTAGAGCCCTAGAGTCAATCATTTGATGATTGTTGTATGGACTCGTTGTATCATATTCTTGTATATAAATAAAGGTATTTATTTTTGGTTATTATACTTACTTGTATTGGTGCCAAATAACTAAGTATAATAGCGTCCTTGAGTAGAGGGTTCTTACCAATATCAATCGATTAGTTGAACCGATAGTGAGATGATATAGGGAACACTACTCTTAATCATTCCTAGTCGAGTATTAACATTCAGGGACAATGTTAATGCGACAAGACTAGTATGTAGGTCAACTAGATGACTTGATCTCACAAGTCATGGATATAGAGATATCAAGTTGACACATGGGTATGCATTGGAGAATGTATACTGAATGACCCGCCATGAGAAAGTATCATGGATCGTTATATGAGTGTCATATACTTTCTCATGTGGCTATTAGTATGACTACTAGTCCTTGGACCTGAAGTCACCATGGTTCCCTACATAAGGAGTTATGTACTTTGGTTTCGTCAAACGTAACCCGTAACTAGGTGGACTATAAAGGCGATTACTGGGTATGCAACAAATTATGCGGAGGGATGTGAGTGATGTAGATGAGATCTATCCCTCCTATATGACGGGAGTGACATCGATATTCTTGATAGAGTGAGACCACGAAGTGCATGACCATGCCCAAATGAGTCAATATGAGATATTGAGCTTATTTGATTGAGTGAGTCTACTTGGAGTTCAAGATTTAGATTGATTAGAGGATGACACGGTCTATGCCTCACATTGATCAATCTAGATGTCAAGGATAGAAGGACACTTGTCATATATTGTGAGGAGTCACAATTAGTAGTCACAAGGTGATGTTGGATCTCAACATTCTTGTAACTTGGGTAGTAATGATGTGTTGCTAGATACCGCTCATTACTTATGCTTCTAAATAGGTTTAGGAGCATTGCCAATATTACAAGAACCTATAGGGTCACACACAAAGGGCAAGTAGATGGAGATTAGGTTTATTTGATGAACCTAAAGGATTAGGTTCATGTGATAAACCAAATTGGATTAAGAGTAATCCAAATTGAGCTAATTGAGTTGGACTCAATTTGGTTCATGTGTTAAGTGAGTCTAATTTGAACTTAGACTCATTTAATTAATTTAATTCAATGAATAGAGATTCATTAAATTAAAATTGACTTGAACCAATGGTTTGATTAGATCAACCAAGGGAGAGAAGTTGTCAAGTTTGACTTGACTTGGTAAGAAGATGAAGAGTCAAGTTTTGACTTGACTTTGACTTGACCAATGTCACATCATCAAGGCTTCTTCATTTGGTCAAGTTTGACTTGAACAAATGCCACCTCATGGAGGAGATCAAGAGACTTGACTCTTGATATTCCATGGGGGTTACAAGCCTTGAAGTGGCCGACCAGTTTAGTGTTGGATGAGTTATTTTTTCATTCAAGGCAATTCATTTTCATCTTCTTCCTCTCTAGTTTTCTTCTTGCTCTCCCTCTCCTCCATTACTGATCTCTAAGGTTGCTAGCACATCCTTAGAGATTTTTCTCCATCTCTTGCTTGTGTGGATACACATAGAGAAGTGTCTACTTTGACACTTTCGAGATCCGGCGAACCGAGGACGAGCGGGATACGCGAAGGGCTTCGCATCAAGGGTAAAGATCTTCTCCTTTGTAGATTTAGTGTAAATCTAAGTTAGAAACTCGTACACGTAATGTTTTCGAAATTTTATTCTTCGCACGGATCCGGTGGCTGGGGTTTCGGGGTTTCCGCAACGCAAAAAAGCGGTTTTTGCGGCCCGAAAAACCCAACAGTGGTATCAGAGCCACGTGCGAAGTGCGTGCGAAGCGGATCTATAACTTTCTATAAAATTATGATTTTTATAATTTTTATGGGTATTTTTCTCGTAGAAGCGAAGCACAAGTGTTTAGACACTTGTAGGCTTCGACTACCGAGAAGATCTTTCCGAAACGGCAAGGTTTCACCCCAAATCTTTTTGGGACAGCGGGCTAAGGCGCTGTAGGATTGCTAAGGAACACTTGCGATGGTTATATCGTGGGTAGGGGTGCTGCCCCTGACCCCGCAAGGGGATTCGTTCCGCGATTGCGGCCGAAAATCGCTAATCGGGACCGCCGGAAATTCTTTACTCATAAAAATTGTAAAATAGTATTAAAATTACAGAAAATTATGGAAATTACATAATTTAGAATTATGTATAATTTGTGATGGTCATGGCCCAAAAAGACCCAATTTGATTGGAATATTTGTGTTATAATTCATAATATGGCCTGTGTGCCGTCATGTGATTGTGTGTGTTGTATTTGATTCGCGACCTGCGCGTCGTGCCTTCCTTCATTTATATTCTTGTTGTAAATAGTTTAGACTCGAATGTAACTCAAGTTTCACCCTTTTGTAATGTACAAAATGAGCCGGTGGATGGTCCACTCGAGACGGAGCTACGAGGAGGGCGCGAGCAACACAAGGTGGTCAAAGGGAGGAGCTTGAAGAAGTTGTTGACCCTAGGTTGACCATCCGATCTACTCATTGGCTTGAGAAGATCGTAGTAGGGCCATGACTAATCACAAATAGTATAATTAATTACTTGTGTGTGTGTATTTGATGCATGCTAGTAAAGTAGTTAATTAGCGCCTTAACGATTCGATTTGATCAATCGCGTACATGATGCGCCCTAACGATTAGATTAGATCTAAATCGAGTATATAATACACCTCGTCAATTAGATTAGATCTTAATCGCGACAACTCGTAATGTCTACCATGCCGTGATACCTATCACTACCTCGATCACATGTAGTTGTTGAATCTGCCAAAGCAGAGCAACACATATTATCTTGGTAGGGTACGGAGGGACAATCTTGGTCCCGCCTATCAACGCATGGGTGAGTAAAACTCAATTAGATTGAGTATAACTAGTTAAATCAAATTTAACTGTAGGCATTTATCCAATAGTTGGAAGATAGGACAAAATCACGTTTATATTAACTCTTGGGCGTATTAGCCAAAGCTAACTCGAGTTTTAATATAAATGCGGATCTTGATCCTATAAACAAGAGTTGCATAGAGATGTAATTGGTAAATTAGTTATCTACCGATCATACTAATTTTGGGCGATTTAGCCAAAACTAACTCAAGGCATAGTATGATGTGGATCTTGTCCCACATGAATTATAGAATTCAGTGGGAGCATCATTTAATTAAAAGACCTAATTAAGTGATTACTAGAATATGATGCTTATTTATTTTCTGCATTTTTCTGTTGTAGATTATCATGACGTCAAACACGAACACCTTCTCTCTGCGTTCTATCCTTGACAAGGACAAGCTCAACAGAGCAAATTTCCTGGACTGGTACAGGAATCTGAGAATAGTTCTCACCCAAGAACGTAAACTGTATATTCTAGAGTAGCCCATTCCGGAGGCTCCTCCTGCCAATGCCACGCGAGCAAACAAAGATGCTTACAAGAAGCATCAAGATGACACATTAGATGTATCATGTCTAATGCTCGCGACCATGAACTCTGAGCTTCAGAAGCAACATGAGTTAATGGGTGCTTATGATATGGTTGAACATCTTCGTCAACTATATCAAGGACAAGCGCGACACGAGAGATTTGAGATCTCAAGGGTACTATTTCAGTGCAAGATGTCAGATGGGGCTCCCGTAGGTCCATATGTACTCAAGATGATTGGGTACATAGAGAATCTACAGAGGTTGGGATTCCCACTTGGCCAAGAGCTGGCCACTGACCTGATCTTGCAGTCTTTGCCAGAGAACTACAGTCAATTTATCATGAACTACAACATGAACAAAATTGACAAGCCACTGCTCGAACTGCTTAGTATGTTACGAACAGCTGAGCTCAACCTTAAGAAGGTTAAGGCCAACTCTATTCTGATGGTTCAGAAACACAAGGGCAAGGGCAAGCCTAAAGGCAAGGGAAAGTCCCAAGCCAAGGACAAAGGCAAGGCACTGAAGCCTAAAGGAGGGGTCACCAAGGATGCTATCTGCTTCCACTGCGGTCAGACCGGGCACTGGAAGAGGAATTGCAAGGTGTACCTGGAAGATCTTAAGAAGAAGAGAAGTGAGACTTCCACTTCAGGTATATATGTTATAGAAGTCAATCTATCTATTTCTTCATCATGGGTATTAGATATCGGATGTGCTTCTCACATTTGTACTAATGTGCAGGCGTTGAGAAATAGCAGGTCATTGACAAAGGGCGAGGTGGACCTACGAGTAGGCAATGGAGCACGGGTTGCTGCTGTTGCTGTAGGGACTTATTTTCTATCTCTGCCCTCTGGGCTTGTACTAGAGTTGGATGATTGTTGTTATGTGCCTTCTTTAACTAAGAATATAATTTCAGTTTCTTGTTTGGACAAGAAAAACTTTTCATTTATAATAAAGAACAAATGTTGTTCAGTTTATTTAAATGACATGTTCTATTATAGTGCACCTCTGATGAACGGACTCTATATTCTAGATCTTGAGAGCCCTATCTATAACCTAAGTATCAAGAGGTTCAAGTCAAATGACTTGAACCCAACCTATCTCTGGCACTGTCTCTTAGGTTATATAAATGACAAACGCTTATCCCAGCTCCATAAAGATGGTTTGCTGGACTCATTTGATTTTGAATCATATGAGACATGCGAGTCATGCCTACTAGGCAAGATGACCAAGTCTCCCTTTAGTGGACACAGTGAGAGAGCGACTGACTTGTTAGGTCTTATACATAGTGATGTATGTGGCCCTTTCAATGTCACTGCTAGAGGTGGTTATAGGTACTTCATTACATTTACTGATGACTTCAATAGATATGGTTATGTGTACCTGATGAGATATAAATCAGAATCCTTTGAAAAGTTCAAAGAATTCAAGAATGAAGTATAAAACCAGCTTGGCAAGAGTATTAAGATACTTCGATTAGATCGAGGTGGGGAATACCTTAGCCATGAGTTTCGTGACTATCTAGCTGAGTGTGGGATTCTTTCCCAACTCACTCCTCCTGGAACACCACAGTGAAATGGTGTATCTGAAAGGAGGAATTATACCCTATTAGATATGGTACGGTCTATGATGAGTCACACAGATCATCCTACATTCCTTTGGGGCTATGCTCTAGACACAGCAGCCTTCATTCTCAACCGAGTTCCATCCAAGGTTGTAATAAAGACACCATATAGGATATGGATTGGGAGAGATGCCCAGGTGTCTTTTATGAGGATTTGGGGTTGTGAGGCTTACGTTAGACATCAAGTCTCAGACAAATTGGGACCCAAATCCGACAAGTGTTATTTTATTGGATATCCCAAGGAAACGAAGGGATATTACTTCTACTTTCCCAGTCAACACAAGATAGTTGTGGGTAAGATTGGGGTTTTTCTAAAAAGGGATTTTGTTTCTAGAAAGACTAATGGGAGTACGTTCGATCTTGAAGAAGTTCAAGATGTGAACAATAGCACTGAAGCCTCGATGGAAGTTGAACTGGAACCACAAAGTGTTGTGGATGATGTTGTTCCACAAGGAGTTGAGGAACCACAACCAGTTCAAGTAGACATAGCTCTTCGCAGGTCTGATAGGGTACGTCGTCAGCCTGAGAGATACCCATTTCTCTTGTCTGACCATGATGACGTTGTGCTCATAGAGGATGAGCCCACCTCCTATCAGGAAGCTGTGATGAGACTCAATTCCGAGAAATGGCTAGAGGCCATGAGATCCGAGATGGAATCCATGTACACTAACCAAGTATGGACTTTGGTTGATCCACCTGAGGGTGTAAAACCCATCGGGTGTAAGTGGGTCTTTAAGAGAAAGATTGACATGGATGGACTTATCTATAAGGGTCGCTTGGTAGCTAAAGGTTTCAAGCAGATTCATGATATTGACTATGATGAAACCTTTTCTCCAGTAGCGATGTTTAAGTCCATTTGGATCATGCTTGCTATTGCAGCATACCATGACTATGAGATATGGCAGATGGATGTCAAAACCGCGTTTCTGAATGGAAACCTGCTCGAGGATGTGTACATGACACAACCTGAGGGTTTTGTAGATCCATAGCATACTAGCAGAGTATGCAAGCTGCATAGGTCCATTTATGGACTAAAGCAAGCTTCTCGGAGTTGGAATCTTCGATTCGATGATGCAATCAAACAGTTTGGTTTCATCAAGAATGAAGATTAACCTTGTGTATACAAGAAGGTTGTAGGGGACATAGTTGTCTTCCTCATATTGTATGTGGATGACATACTGCTCATTGGGAAAGACATCCCTTTTCTACAGTCTGTAAAGACTTGGCTAGAGACTTGTTTCTCAATGAAGGACTTAGGTGAAGCATCCCGCATTCTAGGCATACAGATCTATAGAGATAGATCTAAGAGGTTGCTTGGCCTAAGTCAGAGTACATATATTGACAAGGTACTCCTACGATTTTCTATGCAGAACTCCAAGAAGGGATTTCTGCCGATGTCATATGGCGTGAGTCTTTGAAAAACTCAAGGTCCCTCTTCTAGAGAGGAGAGAGACCGGATGGATCAGATCCCTTATGCCTCAGCTATAGGATCTATCATGTACGCCATGCTATGTACTCGTCCTGATGTCTCGTATGCTTTGAGCATGACGAGTAGATACCAGTCAGATCCAGGTGAAAGTCACTAGATAGCGGTCAAGAATATTCTTAAGTAATTAAGAATGACTAAAGAATATTTCTTGATATATGGAGGCGAAGACGAGCTAGCTGTAAAGGGTTACAGTGATGTCAGTTTCCAGACCGACCAGGATGATTATCGATAGCAATCAGGGTTCATGTTTTGCATAAATGGTGATGTTGTGAGCTGGAAGAGTTCGAAGCAGGACACAGTAGCTGATCCTACGACAGAGGCCGAGTATATTGCTGCATCAGAAGCAGCAAAGGAGGCAGTTTGGATTCGCAAGTTCATCACTGCACTTGGGGTGGTTCCTAGCATCGCTGACCCTATTGAGCTCTATTATGACAACAATGGAGCAATTGCGCAGGCTAAGGAACCTCGCTCACACCAGCGGACCAAACACATACTACGGCGCTTCCATCTCATTCGAGAGATTATCAAGAGAGGAGATGTAAAGATTTGCAGAGTACCCATAGAGGCTAACATCGCAGATCCCTTGACCAAGGCTTTGGCACAGAGAAAGCATGATGGTCACACTAGGTCATTAGGCCTTAGAGCCTACACTGATTGGCACTAGTGCTAGTGGGAGATTGTTAGTTATAACCCTAGAGCCAATCATTTGATGATTGTTGTATGGACTCGTTATATCATATTCTTGTATATAAATAAAGGCATTTGTTTTTGGTTATTATACTTACTTATATTGGTGCCAAATAACTAAGTATAATAGCGTCCTTGAGTAGAGGGTTATTACCTATATCAATCGGTTAGTTGAACCGATAGTGAAATGATATAGGAAACACTACTCTTAATCATTCCTAGTCGAGTATTAACATTCAGGGACAATGTTAATGCGACGAGACTAGCATGTAGGTCAACTAGATGACTTGATCTCACAAGTCATGGATATAGAGATATCAAGTTGACACATGGGTATGCATTGGAGAATGTATATTGAATGACCCGCCATGAGAAAGTATCATGGATCGTTATATGAGTGTCATATACTTTCTCATGTGGCTATTAGTATGACTACTAGTCCTTGGACCTGAAGTCACCATGGTTCCCTACATAAGGAGTTATGTACTTTGGTTTCATCAAACGTCACCCGTAACTGGGTGAACTATAAAGGCGATTACTGGGTATGTAACAAATTATGCGGAGGGATGTGAGTGATGTAGATGAGATCTATCCCTCTTATATGACGGGAGTGACATTGATATTCTTGATAGAGTGAGACCACGAAGTGCATGACCATGCCCAAATGAGTCAATATGAGATATTGAGCTCATTTGATTGAGTGAGTCTACTTGGAGTTCAAGATTTAGATTGATTAGAGGATGACACCGTCTATACCTCACATTGATCAATCTAGATGTCAAGGATAGAAGGACACTTGTCATATATTGTGAGGAGTCACAATTAGTAGTCACAAGGTGATGTTGGATCTCAACATTATTGTAACTTGGGTAGTAATGATGTGTTGCTAGATACCGCTCATTACTTATGCTTCTAAATAGGTTTTGGAGCATTGCCAACGTTACAAAAACCTATAGGGTCACACACAAAGGGCAATTAGATGGAGATTAGGTTTATTTGATGAACCTAAAGAATTAGGTTCATGTGATGAACCAAATTGGATTAAGAGTAATCCAAATTGAGCTAATTGAGTTGGACTCAATTTGGTTCATGTGTTAAGTGAGTCTAATTTGGACTTAGACTCATTTAATTAATTTAATTCAATGAATACAGATTCATTAAATTAAAATTGACTTGAACCAATGGTTTGATTAGATCAACCAAGGGAGAGAAGTGATCAAGTTTGACTTGACTTGGTAGGAAGATGAAGAGTCAAGTTTTGACTTGACTTTGACTTGACCAATGCCACATCATCAAGGCTTCTTCATTTGGTCAAGTTTGACTTGACCAAATGCCACCTCATGGAGGAGATCAAGAGACTTGACTCTTGATATTCCATGGGGGTTACAAGCCTTGAAGTGGCCGGTCACTTTAGTGTTGGATGAGTTGTTTTTTCATTTAAGGTAATTCATTTTCATCTTCTTCCTCTCTAATTTTCTTCTTGCTCTCCCTCTCCTCCATTACTGATCTCTAAGGTTGCTAGCACATCCTTAGAGATTTTTCTCCATCTCTTGCTTGTGTGGATACACATAGAGAAATGTCTACTTTGACACTTTCGAGATCCGGTGAATCGAGGACGAGCGGGATACGCGAAGGGCTTCGCATCAAGGGTAAAGATCTTCTCCTTTGTAGATTTAGTGTAAATCTAAGTTAGAAACGCGTACACGTAATGTTTTCGAAATTTTATTCTTCGCACGGATCCGGTGGCTGGGGTTTCGGGGTTTCCGCAACGCAAAAAAATAGTTTTTGCGGCCCGAAAAACCCAACATTACATTCACTTACCAACTTCCAGTCGATTGACTAGCCTCTCGACCCACCAGGTCTTCCCGTTAGTTGTCAAGTCCGCAAATCCAAGTGGACTTCACCAGTTGTCAGGCCTCGGGGACCCAACCGAACTTTTCGTAGATATCAAGTCTGCCCTTTGACCTATCTAGGGTTTGTACCAACTATTGGGTCCTAAGACCTAGTTGGATTTCATCCTGGTGTTAGGTCCTTTAGACCTGTCAATCTCTGCACGCTTGGTAGATGTATTAGATCACAAAAATACCTAACTTAACTCACTTCTCATTTATCAAAATTTGAGTTAGATCGTTAGTACAAATTATACCAACAATTTCTTTCTTTTTGATACAATAACAACTTGGGTTAGAGTTAGGAAAAGATATACAATAATAATAATAATAATAACAACTATTTTTTTAATAATAACTGATTTTTTGTTCTCTTGATCATTTTAGTATTAAGGGTTTTGAAGGATCTCCCCCATTTTCTTAACCCTAATCTTCCTCCTTTGGCATTCATAAAAAATGTGCATATAAATAAAAAATGTAGGAAGTCTAGCAAAGTAAGCATGGAGTAATAAAGCTTTGGCTAAACAAGTACAAAATTTTTGGGTTTATTGAAGGGAGGAGTTTAGTGTAGAAAAAATTTCACTTAATTTGAAATAGTGTTCAAAATTGGTAATAGATTTTGAAAGCTAACAATTGTAAAAGTAAAGTTTAACAATATTTAAAGTGTACACCAAAATACTTTGCAAAGTAACCTTTCAAAATATTTGGAGAGTGGGTTACAAAATACTTTTCAAAATAAGTCATGTCAAAAGATCGTTTAACAAAAAGTTTCGAACGAGTTTAAAGTATTTTAAACAAAAATTTAGAGTTGTTTGCAAAATACTTGAAACAAGAGGTTTTATCTTTGAAATATTTTCAAAATATTATAAGTATTTGTGAGTAAAAGAAAATTTCTAAGGAAAAGAAATAATCTTCAAACATATTTTTGAAAACGAAAGTTTCAAAATAGTTTTAGAAGGTTTTTCTAAGCAAAAATTTTAGAAATATTTGCTTTGCAAAATAGTTTTAAAAAACTTTTCAAAGTAAAAAAAAAAAACCCTTTGAATAAAGCAGATAGTTTGAAAAAGGATTTTTCTTTTCAAGGCAGGTATGTTAAATTTTGAAAATAATTTTGAGGATGATTGTGAAATCATTTGGAAAGTATTTTGGAAAGGAAATAAATAATTTAGAAAATCATTTTTAAGTATCCTCCCCTTGAACCTAATATTATTTAAGGAAAATATTTATCTAGAAATTATCCTTAAATGTCTAACCGTTAGTTACTACCTGACTACCAGACAATAATAGTGTTCACTGGGTTAGTCAAGTTAAGTAAATGTTTCCAGTTAGTATTTGACTAAACTGGATTACTTAACCTGATCACTACCATTTTGATATTTTCCGCTCAGACTTGTATTGATGTATTGATATAAGTATCCGAAGTCCAGGTAATAGGCTTATACATCTCACGTCATTTTAAGTTTTTGAATGCATAATCAAGGTAGACCTATTGTGTTTGTGAGATGCTCAATTCCTAGATCTATAGAAGCATGCTTTCTATGGATTTGTTCTAGTTTAAGGCCAAAATTAATTTTGAAATTCTAGAGAAATGGAAATTTTTTTATAAAACTTAAGTAAAGAATTTTTCTAGAATTTGGAAATCATTTTAAAATTTATAATGCATGTCCTAGTCTATGAAGCACATTCCTAAATTAGCAAATAGAGAGGCAAAAAAATAGCTAAAGGTGTAGATCAAGTCAATCAGATATACAATGTATAACAGTGCACCAGACAAAATCAAATCTGGTCATCATAGCAAATGGAGGTGGGGTCTGCTTAGGTGCTTGGTAAGCCTAAAGAATTTATGAAAATTCGATGGGCATCTCCTCCCGGAGAGAGGAGAATTCAGTGGTCATGACTCGATATAGGATATAGTCCTGTACTCTAAGGGAGAGTGACATAAAGTTAGTCATAGTAGGTAGTCTCTCCTCCCCAAAAAATACATGTGGATAATATCCAATGTAACATGGGAGTAGGGTTACCAAATGACAAATCTCTACTAGGGTAGCACAAAAATGGCTAGGCTAATCTCCTAAATCCTAAGCTATCATACAATAGAGTGGGGGAGAAATGAAAGTCCTTTCCACTGACTCTGGTGAAATATATCAGGTCATCAATCTTAACTAGATTGTTATAAAACTACAAACATAAATCTAAGTTTACTGGATGACTATAGTAAACTAATTTATCCAACCGATAATAATCAATAATCTCTATAATAAGAGCACAGTATTGGGTGAAAAAGGTCCTACTCAGAAACCTAGACTTTAATGCAACATATGTATGCTATAGAAAATATAACCTAAGTCACTCAGTGGAAAATCTAGCATCAGTAGATGGGGTATTGCTAGAGCTAGGGTTAACATGTCGTCATTTCCTAAAATAATTTATACATGCAAAACATTCATATAACAACATATAGATAGTCAAAACTAACTATATAGTTAAGTTAGGGTGTATCGAGGAGACATTATCGAGGTTTGAAAGGAGAAAGATGGAGAAATGGTGGAAATCTACTATGGGAAGGTGCCTTTCCATGACCCAACTTGCTAATAGAGTAAGGCTTTATTTGCTGGAAAAAGTAGGATTGAAGGCGCCTTCAGCCTGATGGAAGGCACCTTTAGCCTGATGGAAAGCGCCTTCCATGTGCTATAGAGGGCGCCTTCAACCGTCTGAATGTGCCTTCAGCGGGTCAGGGCGGGATTTTTTCCACCCACCTAAGAGCGCCTCCGATTGTGTCGGAGGTGCCTTTGGTGGCACAATTTTTTTTATTTTAGATTTTAATTCATTTGAATTTAAATTTGCTTTTAATTTAATTTGAGTTTTATTTTAATTTTAATTTAAATTTGAATTTGATTTAGTTTTAATTTTAATCCTTAGTTATCTCACCCTATTTATATTTTCAGATAAAAGGATTATATAATTTTGTAAGATGTGTTAAGTTGAATTTCAAAGTTTGGATTAACTTGTGTTAGATTTAAGTTTAGTTTTGGGTTCAATAAACATGCATTCTTTGGATAAACTTCTAAGCTGTTGTGAGCCACCTGAATATCATTAAAGTAACTACGCCTTTGAAATTTTCTAAATAGTCCTGCCCACTGAACTTAATACTAAACTTTGGTCTAACCAGTCAGGATTAGTAAGGGGTAGCTTTAATTAGTTCCATTAAGCCAAATGCACCAGGTCGAAGTCATATCTTCCTAGACATGCATATACAGAGTTTTGCTAACTTACTATCATCCAAAACTTCTCCAGTACCATTTTATCAAGTTAAACTTTTGTCCCTATTTAACTTTACTCCTAAGTACTCGGACGAGTAAAATATTACTTTGGAGGTGCCAACTAGTTTGGAGTCTCCTCCTAAATTATTGAACTTTAAGTTTTAGATTTATGTCGATTTGTTTTATAGTTATAATAGACTTAGTTATAGTTTAGATTAATTTTATTTAATTTAGATTTAGTTATCGCTTTGTTTGACTTTATTGAATTTAGCTTAGAGAGTTTAATTTTTGAGATTAAGGTTGAGTTATTTGGTTGATTTGGTTTTAGATAGTATATCTTATTTTTAGCTACATAATATTGATTGATTCCTACTTGCGTGGTTAAGCACACTTTTGGAACCCAAGCTTTATTTAATTTTGAATTTTGAGTGACTAGAGATATAAATGTTTCATAAGTTGAGCTAGACTTGTATCTAAGTCCGGACTTATTGTACATAACTCTTTGTGATCCAAGTATCATATCAAGGTACTTGGATCGAGTTGTGAATTTTTCTAATAGTTGTTTTAGTTCAACTACTTCGCCTTTCAATTTGAAATTGTCCTCTTCAAGTTTTACAACTTGAGTTGAGATTTCAGCTTGAATCGACTCGATCGTTGAGATTGATTTTAGTTGTTTGTTAAGTGTTTTATTTTCTATACTTAGTTCGTTTATTTGATTTTTAGACATAGTTAATTTCCTATGTAAGTATGTAATTATTTTAAAAAACTTTTTACTTAAAATAGATTGTACCTCGTCGGAACCTTTGGAAACGAGTGCAAACTTATGGCTCGATTCTGGTTTGGACCCGCTTCCGATTCACTTTCGGATTCTGGTCCATATGCCATTAGAGTGAGGTCGTTGGTGTGCTTCGATTCGTCATTGTCCTATTTCTCCGTGGATGATTCGTCTCAAGTCACTTTGAGGGTTTTCTTCTTCTTGAGATTCGGGCAGTCATGCTTGTAATGCCATTTCTTGTTACATCTGAAGCACGTGGCATTTGTCTTGTTGTGGTTAGGAGTGGACTTGATCTTCTACAGATCCTTTTTAGTGAAGTCTTTATTTCTCCTAGTGAACATCTATCTTATCAGGTTCACTGAGTGTTCTTCATCGTCTAAGTTTGGGTCAGACTCATCTTTTGGTTCTGGTTTAGGTCTAGATTTTTTTTATCTATCCTGCAACAAGAGCAATACCTTTCTCGAGTTTGACATTTGTCTATTTGTGCATCTCTAATTCAAAGAAAAGTTCATCTAATTTTAATTTGGATAAATTCCTCGAGATTTTGTAGGCATCCACGATGGATGCCCATAGTGTATTTCGAGGAAATGTGTTCAGAGCATACCTTATTAGATCTCGGTTCTCCATCTGGTAGCCGATCATGTGGAGCTCGTTGAGGATGTCATTGATCCTCGCACGTAACTGACTGGCAATCTCTCCTTCCTGCATTTTGATGTTAAATAATCTATTTAAGAACAAGCCCCTTTTTGTTACCTTTGCGTCATTAGTTCCCTCGTGTAGTTCTATGAGTTTATCTCATAGCTCCTTTGTGTTTTCGTGTGGGCCGACATGGTTCAATTCCTCCTTAGTTAGTCTGCACTAGATTGTGTTGAGCGCCTTGAAGTCGATCTAGGCCTTCTTTTTCATCTCCGGATTCTAATTTTCCATATCCATTGGAATTTCGATGTTGTGGTTGACTGGCGCCTTGTATCCTTTAGTGACGTTAAACCACTGGTCGAAGTCAATCTTCAAGTATAATTCCATCCACTTTTTCCAATATGGGAAGTGTTCCCGTTGAATAGCGGCGGACGAACGGTGTTGTATCCTTTGTTTTTGGCCATTAATTCCTGAAAGAGAAACTTAGAAATATTGCCAAGACTTGATCTTGGAGTAAGTAGTGTGGAAGGGAAAAGAGAACTGATTGGTGTTGCACCAATTCAGAATATTGCAAAAAAGACGAGAAGACTTATCCAAGTGGTAATCACACCAATTTGAATTAAAAAAAAACTCAAATCCAAAAAGAAAGATTAAAAGAACGTTTGAAAATCACCACTGCTTGATTGGTGGTTGCACTAATTCAGAGTCAACTTGGCTCTCATACCACTTGTTGGATCGTGAAAGGGGGGAGGATGAATAATGAGTTTTTTAAAAAAACCAGAGTATTTTTTAAAAAACTTGAAATAAAATCGTAGTGGAGAGAAAAACTGAAAATAACATAAAAAGACGTGATCATTTTTTCTTGGTGCCTTCAGTGACTCTTACTCCAAGACCTAAGTCCGCGGACCTATCAATGGGTAATCCATTAAATACTTCTTCTGGAACCACCAGCAGAGGTAATTGAATACATAAAGATAGAGATAGTATAACAAACTACACTTTCCTTTTTAAAGAAGTAGTACAAAGACTTGCAACACTATTAAAAGTTTACCAACAATTGAGGCGGGATCGTGTGTTGCTATCGATCTGTTGGAGATGATCGGATGACTCAGAAAAATAGGTTGGTGACAGACAAACTTCTATGAAGCAGCAACAAGAACCCGGAACAGTCGGAACTTTAAATAGATGCGTAGAGGATCATAGAAGTGATGTATGTTGAAGCTTGTGTTGGTGCAGGGAGCACTAGACGATCGAACTTGAGTTTTGATTATAACAAAGAGTTCAAAAGTTAAGATATTTTATGATTTAACAAGTGTGACTGAGCTTGCAAGAAAGTCCTAAGTGTTCTTAGGTAAAAATTCTAGTGGATTCTAGGCAGGTGGAAAACCCTAGGGGGAGGTAACCCTAGGTCCTAGGAAGAAGTAACCCTAGGTTATGGAAAGTCCTAGCTGTGGTTAGGTAACAAAGTCCTGATCTGGGAGATTAGACAAAGCCTTGACAGGTTAAGAACGTCATACAAAATCCTAGAGTTAAGGACTCTAGGTGAAAATTCTGGTGGGTCGCGGATACCAGGTGAAAGACTGGATGGGTTGAGGATCAGATGTCCAGCGAGAAAGTCCTGAAGTCTTAGATTTTGAGAAAAAGTCCAGATGATCTGGAGGACCGGTCTGGCAAAATATAAACTCTCCTGAGAGGAGTAGGTGAGGACGCATTCTCTGAAGAGGGAATAGTAGGCATCAGTCCGACTTAGAGTTTCAACGAAACTCAAAGTCAGGACTAGACAGTACGAAGGCTATCAAAACTTATCTTTACATTCTATTATCTATTATTCTAACTCTAATTTGTAGAAAACTAACAATTGCGCAAGTTCAGATTTTTACCTTGATTGATCGACCGAACCTCCAAATCAGTCGACCGAATCTCCAGATCAGTCAACCGAACCTCTAGATCGGTCGACCGAACCCTAGAGTCAGATCAGCTTATGGCTAAATTTTGACCAAGGATCGATCGACCGAATGTTGGGTTCAGTTGACCGATTAGTGGATAAGAAGTGGGTTGATCGGACCAGATAAGCTGATGAGCAACGGTGGATCGGTCGACCTAACGACAGGATCGGTCGATCGAATGAAGACTCATCCAAAGCGGCAGAATTTGGACAAGAAGACGGATAGATTCAGGCAGGATTGGTCGACCGATCAAAGTTGAGTCAAACTTAATTCTGAGATCAGTGGATCTGGATCAGACTCAACTTGGCTATAAAAGGAGATCTCAACCCAGCACTTCAGACAACAAGTTCCAAACATCTTCGGCTTCTGCGCACTACTCCGAAAAGATCTCTACGACATCGTAACTCCACTCCGACGACAACTATGCAAAAGATCCATCTTTCCAAGTCGTTGGTATCATTTTTCATTAAGTTATATTCAAAGTGTAATCATTCTTGTAACCTTCCGAATCTATAGTGGTTACCCAATGAAAGCGATCAATGATCATAGGCCTTGGAGTAGGAGTCATCACAGGCTCTGAACTAAGTAAATCCTACTTGTGTTTACTACTGTGTTTTCTATTTTTCGCTACGTTTCATTCTTTTCTTTACGAAAAATGAAAAAGCCACGAGTCCTATTCACCCTCCTAGCATGTCTTGATCCTACAGCTTGGTCAAGCACTTCTTTTATAAGCTGTGGAAGGCGTCTTTCATAGGGATGAAGGCGCCTCCAGCGTGTAAAATCTGATACTGAAAAGTGCTGATGCTTATCGCTGAATAAGTTATATTTTATCCAATGGAAGGTTCCTTTAATACTATGGAAGGCGCCTTCAGTACTATGGAAGACACCTTCCATGAACAGTGCGATGACTCCTTCTAATGTTTAAAAGCACCTTCTATGAAGGCGCCTGGGGCATTGTTCGCCTGAGACTTTTTGTGCTTTTTTTGCCCTGCAAAACGTGTTAGTCCAATAAATCAAATAATAACTTGCAAGACAGTGTTAGTACAGTAATAAGTCATAATAATTAGTTTGTATCCTCCCAAGACCAGAAATTAGTCAAAGTTTCAATTTAGGGATCCAAAATGAGCCTAAACTAGACTGACGCCTACTGTCTCTCAATCAGGACGCGTCCTCACTGAGTCACTCTCCTCCAGTGACTTACCTTACTTACCAACTTGCAGTCGGTTGACTAGCCTCTTGACCCACTAGATCTTCTAGTTGTCATGTTTGCAAACCCAACTGGACTTTGGTCAGCTGTCAGGCCCCGCGGACCTAGCCGGACTTTCCTCCAGATATCAAGTTGACCCTTTGACCTATCTAAGCTTCATACCAACTATCGGGTCCTCAGACTTAGTTGTGTTTCATCCTGATGTCAGGTCCTCTAGACCTATTAATCTCTGCATGCTCGGTAGATATATTAGATCACAAAAATATCTAACTTAACTCACTTGTCATTCATCAAAATCTGAGTTAGACCATTAGTTCAAATTACACCAACAGAATTTTCCTCAATAACCATACCTTTGACCAAACTCACCTAGAAAAATTCCAAGTTCAATTGGGATGAGAGATGTGATAGGAGCTTTGAAACCTTAAAAGGAAAACTAGCGTCGACACCAATATTGGTTCTATCCACCGAAGGCAAGAGTTTTATTATCTATAGTGATGCTTCAAAAGGAGGCCTGGGGTGCGTGCTTATGCAAGAGGGCAGAGTGATTGTGTATGCATCAAGACAGTTAAAGTCATACGAGCAAAATTACCCTACCCATGACCTCAAGTTAGCAATAGTAGTCTTCGCTTTAAAAATTTAGTGACACTACTTATACTGGGTTAAATGTGAGATCTTTACTAACCACCAGAGCCTCAAAACAAACTAAACATGAGGCAGAGACAGTGGATTGAACTTCTCAGGGATTACGATCTCACTATCAATTAACATCTAGGAAAAGCCAACAAAGTGGCAGATACCTTGAGCTGGAACAACTTGGGAAAGATGATTCTTGCTTCAGTGTCAGCCGAATCATGCATACACAAAAGAATCAAAATGAGCCAGAACCAAGATCCTAATTTGATTAAACTCAAAGCCCAAGTACAAGATGGAAAAGCTTCAGAATTTCAAGTAGATGGTAATAACACGATGGGATGAGGGAATGACTATGTGTACCAGATGTTGACAATCTTTGAAAGGAAGTACTATTTGAGGCACATAAATCTAAATTTTCAATTCACCCCGGAAGCACAAAAATGTATAGAGACTTGAAGAAAAGCTTTTGGTGGAGTGGAATGAAGCGAGACGTAGCAGACTTCATAGCTTAGTGTTTGGTGTGTCAACAAGTGAAGGTCAAACACCAATGACCTGGAGGACTCTTACAACCATTAGAAATTCCAGAATGAAAATGGGAATACATTTCAATGGACTTTGTGGTAAGTTACTGAGATTGCACCAGAGTCATGATGTTATATGGGTAATTATGGATAAACTTACCAAGTTCGTTTAGTTCACACCAGTATGCATAAATTTAATCTCAATAAGCTAGCAAATCTTTATATGGATAACATAATGCGATTTCATGGAGTGCTAGTGAGTATCTTGTCTGACAAAGATCCAAGATTCGTATCCAGATTTTAGAAAAACTTCCAACAAGCAATGAACTCCAAAGTTACTCTTAGCACAGTTCACCATCCACAAACGAATGGGCAAACGCAAAGAACCATCTAAACACTCGAAGATATGTTATGATCATGCACCCTAGATTTTAGTTCAATTGGGTTGACCATCTACCTTTAATCGAGTTTACTTATAATAATAGCTACCACAACAATATTAGGATGACCCCCGTATGAGGCATTGTATGGACGAAAATGTCGATCACCCTTATATTGGGATGAAATAGGAGAGAAAACTCTTATGGAGCCCTAGCTTATACAAGTCATGGTGGGTAAGGTGTCGAGAGCGACTAAAGATGGCCTAAGATCATCAAAAAAGTTGGGCATATGAAAAACGAAGGCCCTTAGAATTTGATATTGGTGATAAAGTACATATAAAGGTATCACCAATGAAAGGTGTGGCGAGATTCGGTAAATCATGAAAGCTAAGTCCTAGATATGTAGGATCATTTGAAATCTTAGGAAGGGTCGGTACCCTAGCATATAAATTTGCCTTACCTCCGACATTATCGAGAATCTACAATGTCTTCTATATGTCTCAATTAAGAAGATATGTGGAGGACCCGAGTCATAGCCTAAAAGCGGAACCGTTGGTGACTCAAGGAAACTTAAGGGAAAACCTGAAGTAGGAAGAGATCTTGATTCGAACCGCGGATTCAAAGGATCAGGTGTTAAGATAAAGGACTATTCCGTATATTAAAGTCCAATGGTCCAACGATACTACCAGGGAGACTACTTGGGAATGAGAGAGGAAATGTGTGTACTATACCCACATCTTTTTGAGGTCTAGGGAAAGCCAAGTTTCGAGGACAAAACGTCACATAAGAAGAGAGGAATGTGAAGACCGGTTGAATAATGGAAGGAGTGGAAAGGATGGAGTTAGTGGGATTCGAAACACTTGGATAATGGAAGTAGTGGAAGGGATAGAGTTAGTGGGATAATGGAAAGTGGAAGTAGTGGAGTTAGTGAGAGATCAAATCTTCACCCTCAACACTATAAATAACGTCACACCTATTGGAGGGAAGGTTTGATCGTAATAGAAGATAGAACCCTGACAGATTCGTATTGGGCAAGGAAGAAGAGGTCACCGTCGTAGCAACTTCTAAGGAACGAGTAAGTGAACTTATTATGCAAATTCTGGATTTTTCAAAAGCAATAGTTTTAATTCTTTGAAAATTAATTTGTTTCACTTCTGAGCATTGCTAATTACTGATTACTGTTATTTTTGTAATTTTGGGTACTAAACTAATCATAAACTACATGATAGAAATACATATTGTGAATATCTTTGACTTCTATAATATTTCTGATCTTCGACCTCTCCTCCAGAAGGGATAATTTTTGAGGGCTGATATTAGTTAAGTTATGAGGAACATGATTCAATTTAAGTGTCCACGTGAAAATCAATATCTAAATTATTTTTTTTATTTTTTATTACTGTTTCACAAGAATTTCATTATTTGTGTTTTATCTTCTGCCTGCATTGTGATTTCACATCACTCATCTCAGTTAGAGACAAAAGTAGTACTGAGAATGAGATCGAGGATTGAGAGTAAGTTGAGTTATGGGGATGGTGAACTGACTCCAATTACGGACAGGAGGACTAGAATTCTATTGCAACTATGAGTTTCTTAATTTAGTTAGGGGAATGTAATTTAATTCGTCGAACAATGAAAACGATATACTTTTTATGTTGGAAATGTAAAAATTGACTTTATGTGGCAATTACTATACTATCGAGGTTGATTATTTTTAAATTTTGGATTGGAAGCAATGCCGATATCAGGCGTTGATCGTCCCTGGTCGTGGGGCATGACATTCATTCAGTAAACTACAGCTGCTACCGTAGTGTCTAAATCTTTATACAAAATAATACACACTCCTAGTTGCAGAACCGTTATCAGTGTCATACTACTATTCCTTGTTGGTGAGATGGAGGATCAACTAATGAGGAATTGCAACTCCAGTTTGCATTGATGAAGGCAAGCAGTGACTTCTCCACATCTCTTGACATGCTTCTTTTAAGCATTGAGAGGATGTACTCCATGAAAAATCCACTGCATACCAAGGTGATTGGCCCCTCGCCTGGTAATCCAAACTCCTCAGCGGAAACACTGAGGAGTTCTTCAAAAACACAGCTTCTAAGGAATACTAATGGCACCGCAAACCTTGTGCCTTCCACAGTATAGACCACAAAGTGGCCTTCCTTGGCACCCGCACCATTTCCATCCGAGGATCTAGACCGGCTATTGGCTCTCGTCAAGGGAAGTCCCTTCTTCGCCTTCTCAACTAGTCTCTTGGGACTCAACATGGTTAAGATTCAAACTAGAATTGAAGAAAGGGGAAAATGTTGAAACTTGGGATGTGCAATTGGAATGAGCAAATGAATGATCTACTTATATTGTAGAAGAGGCAACTCGAGCCATATATAGATGTATCTTTCGAGACAAGAAATTTATGGGGCCAATGGCCATATGTCATTGTTTGTATTTGGTTGAGCATTTAGATTTTGTAACATGCCATGTTTGACATTTAAATATCAATGTTTATATCGAAACTCTGATTAACACAATGCATGCAATGGGCCTACAAGCTATCCTACAGATCACCTGTTATGGAACATGGCTTTGCTTCCTACTAAAAGTTTCTTTTCTCTGTCATTGTCAACCTTCTCCTCTTCCATGACACTACATTTTCATCCTTAATTTGTTTGGTGATTGATCATGATTTTCATTGAAAAGATTTCTTTCATTTCTTGAGTAGTTGATCTATCACTTTTGATGACCAATAATAGTTCATTATTCAGTTCTCGAGGTACTTATTGTTCTTATTTAATCAAGGACACTATCATTTATGATAAAATTTCTGGACCATTTAGTTCTTGTTTATGATAGCACTTGAGCTCTAATTGCTTTGCACATTGTGGGGCTTGATTGTCCTTGTATCGATGGCGTACGCGGAAGAGTGATACGATTACCAGGGAGCCTACATGTTCTTCAGATCATGACTTGAATCACCCACCTGCAAGAACATGACTTTGCTCCCTCTTGAAAGTGGCATATGTCTATCATTATCTTCCTCTTCTTCCTTTGAATGCAGTGGAGCCTACATGCCTTGAGATCACTCGAATCGCCCACCTGCAAGAACATGGCTTTGCTCCCTATTGAAAGTGGCATCTCTCTATCATTAGCTTCTCCATCTTCCTTATAAGTTGTGGAAACCTCTAATGATTCCAAACGCATTCAGAGCTTCAGCAACGTTTAGTGAGTTTTGTAGAGAAGGCAATTGCCCCCTGTTCAATCAATTAGGCATGTTGAGTCCCAAGAGACTTGTTGAGAAGGCCAAGAAGAGGCTCCCCATGGCCTTGATGAGAGCCAACAGCAGTTCCAATTCCTGTCATGGCACTGCAGTGGTTGCTGAAAAGGGCCATTTTGTGGTGTACACTGTGGATGACACGAGGTTCATGCTGCCTCTGGCATTCTTGAAGAGAAAGATTGTCCAAGAGCTGCTCAAGTTCTCCGAAGAAGAGTTTGGACTGCCCGGCGATGGCCCGATAAAATTGGCATGTACTGGAGTTTTCATTGAGTTCATCCTCTCCTTCCTCCATAGGCATGCGCCCGGAGATGTGGAGAAGGCCTTGCTTGCTTCCATTGATGCCAACCGATGCTCAGCTTCTTTGTTGAATCATCTTGGAAAAGATCAGCATTATCATTCAGTAGCATTGACATAGATACCGGATCTTCTATTATTTTTTTCCGAAGCTAAATATGTTAATACACTTAGTTTAAGTATGTTTTAGTTGTTTTTTTTTTATCAAACTTTGGTCAAGCTTACAATTATCATTATTTTGTATATGGTTTCATTGATTGTTAGCTAATAACCATTTAACCATAGTTAAAGTCGTATGCTGTGGTGATGAAGAAGGATCCCACTAAAGGTAATCAAAGCAAGGAAGACTGATTGACGTAGAGGTCAAGGTCAAAGATAGTCAAGGGCCCCGATCGGCCAACCGACTGGGTCGGACGAATGGGAAGTCCGATCCAGGGGGATGTCGAGCGGCTTGCCCAATGTCGACAATGGTGTTAAGAAGTAAACGACAACTTGCAATGAGCATGTCTCGCGACCGAAAGACATGGCTGGTTGGACGAATATAACCCATGACAGTTGAGAAACAAGGGGATGAGCCAGCAGATCCAAGGGACACAATCGAGCGGGGGTACCTTGGCCGAGCAGTCACCGCTCGGCGTACAACTGGGCCCACCTAGGTATCTCATTGCATCCTTTTGAGGGTTTGCACCACTGACAAAAGAGCATTTTTTGCAGGCAAATGGTACTTTGGAAGCTTCTAGCCTATCACATCATAGATAAGCATGCTTGCTTAAGGAAAGGTGCCAAGGACATTTTTTAACTTGTCTTTTCATAGGATATTTGAGAAAATATGCGCATGCTTTGAGATGCATGCACAGATTCTACAATAGTGCTATAAAAGGGGGATTCCCATCTACAAGGAAAGGTATTCGCAACTTCATCATTCGACACACTATTTTCGGAGACTGACTTGAGCATAGGAGGGCTAACGTCGAGAACCCCTTCCTGGCCCGACAATGACATTTTTGTGTTGCAGGAGCACGTAAAGTCTTCGCTTTGTCAACTTTGAGCCACATCCTCAACTTTCCGTCTTCTCAGCTTTTGGATAGAATTATATTTGGCGCCGTCTATGGAAATTTCTACCTGAATCCGAAGCGTGAAGATGAAGGACGTTGGATGACTTACTACGGTAACACTAACGCAAGAAGACTTGGAGTTGCTGATACAAGCCCGAGCTACAAAGATGATAGAGCAGCAGCAAACAGTGGATGACCGCCGAGCGGACGTCCCCACTGTGTCAGTAATGGGACAACACGTAGAACCTAGAGCCCAAGCGAAAGATCAGACTGGCCGAAAGCCAAGCAACCGGTTGACTGACATCTCCTGAGACACACCAAACGCGCCAATCCCTTACCACTGTGCATTGTTCCGCACTCCATCAAAAGAGTAGGGTCGAGCAGAGCAAACACCCAGTTAGTAATCAGATGATGCACCAGTCCGGGATGAGTGAAAAGGTAAAGCACTCGGGCTTGGTGACTCTCCCGAGTGAATTAACCGGCAATTCTCCTAGGAGATCCTCGACGACTAGCTGCCACATCATTATAGACCCTTAACAATCAGGGAATACATGGGGTAACCGGCCCAAAAGATCATTTGATTAAATTTGACAATGTGGTGACGCTCCACCAGTATACCGATGGAGTCAAGTGTCAGGTATTCCTCACCACGCTCTCCGAATCAGCGCATAGGTGGTTCAATAGACTACCAATCGGATCCATCTGTAGCTTCAAAAACTTCCGCTCGGCGTTCCTACAACACTTCGTAAGTAGTCACCACCATCAGAAGATAAATGTCAATCTATTTGCTATCAAGAAAGGGCCCAAGGAAGCATTGTGGGCCTATATTAAAAGGTTTAACCAAATGGACATAGAAGTTCCATCAGTCACACCGGAGATCTTGATAAGTTCTTCCTCCCAAGGACTTGTAGAGGGTGAGTTCTTTTAGTCACTCATCCGGAGGCCTCTGAGAGACTTCGATCACTTGCTCGGGCGGGCTACCAAGTACATCAATGTCGAAAAGGCCCAGGTGACTCTGAGGAAGGAAGTGATCATAGAGCCAGCCGATGTCCAAAGTGTCAAGCCACCCATACCCATCAACCACCAAAGGGGCCCCGAGCGGGAACAGTATAGCATCACCAAGAGCCCCGAACCCATGCATTCCAACATATGGAGGCTGAGCAGGTGAGGCCCACTGAGCCTCAGTCGTGGACCCCGCTTTTCCGCTCTTATCACCGGACATAACACAACGCCAAAGATTGCTACAGTCTCAAACCGAAGCCTCGCCGAGCGGCTTCACCTAGATTCCGTCGCCAATCCCCCTCTCTTGATGGCCATCATCACCGACAAGTGGGAGGGCAGCTTGAAGAGAGGAGGCCTACGACTGAAGAGCACCCACAACATCATCAGCGTGGAGATTATCAAAGGTTTGCCTGAGCATCTGCTGAGCAGGAACGTCGTCTGCTTGAGAGGAGGAAAATCACAGCAATGCCACTCGAGACGACATTGGAATGATCGTAGAAGACTTGACTAATGGTGACTCTAACTGGGCTCGAAAATTGCAAACCAGGCGGTTAGAAATTCACGCGGTTAAATGCAGTAAGGGAAAAAGCAAAAGGGTCAGAGATCAGTTTCAGTCCTCAAGACTTAGAGACAGTGGAAGTCCCTCATGATGACGCGTCGATCATCTAAGCGGTAATTGCTAACTATAATATTCACCGAACTTTTGTAGATACTGACAGCTCGGTGAATATTATATTCAAGAAGACATTTGATCAATTATAAATCAACCGGAGCGAGTTGCAGCCCATGATGACTCCCTTATACGGGTTCACAAGCAATAAGGTATTATCGATCAACCAGGATTGGCTGGTCATATCCCTCGGAGAGGAGCAGCTCAAGAGGACAAGGACGACGAACTTCATCATGGTTGACACCCCATCCGCCTACAATGTCATTATGGGTCGACCGACGTTGGACGAGTTCTAGGCAGTCGTGTCCACATTCTACCAGAAGATCAAGTTTCCCATGGACAACTAGAGGTCAAGGGCGACCAGTTGGCAGCTTAGAGGTGATACGTCAAAATGGTGAAAACGGAGTCACGGGCTGCGTAGAAGGCTCAGTGGCTGGAGTTAAATGTTATTCTGGAAGATCCTCCCGCCCTAGTCTATAATGAGAAAGAAGAAGTTCAGGTGTATCCTAGCTGGCTGGAAGCCATGCCTTTCATCACGGCTGGCCTAAGTGCAGAAAAGAAGGAGGAGCTAGTTGCCTGTTTGAGGTAAAATCACAATGTGTTCGCATGAGCGACGCACAAGCTCCCGGGCATCTCACCGACCTTAGACCAACATGAGTTGCACGTCCGATCGAACACCAGGCTAGTAAAATAAAATAAAAGAGACTTCAGCTCGGAGCAAAATCAGATCATCCGAGCGAAAGTAGAAAAACTGCTGGAAGCCGACCATATACGCGAAGTACAATTCCCGAGCTGGCTAGCTAATGTGGTGCTACTCTCCAAGCCGGACAATAAATGACGGGTCTGCATTGACTTTCAAAACATAAACAAGGCATGTTTGAAGGACTACTATTTGCTATCGCCATTGATCAGATGGTGGACTCGACTGCGGGCTGTGAGCTGATTTGCATGTGTACTAGGGTTACCACTAGGTGCTGCTCGCCAGAGAAGATCAAGAGAAGGTTAACTTCATAACATCCGATGGAACCTTCTGCAACAATGTGATGTCGTTCAGATTAAAGAACGCCAGAGTCATTTACCAAAGGCTGATGAACAAGGTGTTCTGAAGGCTGATCGATCGAAACATGAGGATATACATCAACGAGATTTTGATAAAATCCCTCCGAGCCACTAATCTCTGTGCAGATATTGAGGAGACTTGTCGAACGCTGAAGAGGTACAAAATCAAGCTCAATCCAAGTAAGTGCTTGTTCGGAGCGAGGAGTGAACGCTTCCTCAAGTACATCGTAACTGAGCCGGGCATTAAAGCAAACCCAAGCAAAGTAAAGGCTCTCTAAGAGATGCCTCCTCCATGCAATCTGAAGGAAGCCCAGCGGTTGACCTGACGAATTACAACATTGTCAAGGTTCATCTCCAAATCGTCAAACCAGAGTTAGCCATTCTTCAAGGTGCTGCGTCGAGCCATGAAATTTCAATGGGACATTGAATGCGATAAGGCGCTGGAAGAGCTCAAGAGTTACTTAACCTCTTTACCTATACTAGCAAAGCTCATCATTGCCGAGCCACTCTGGATGTACTTGTCATCCACAGAGCGAGTAGTCGGCTCAACATTGGTGCGATAGAACGGAGTTGAACAACAGCTGGTGTACTTTTTGAGCCACATATTAAAAGATGTTGAGTGTCGCTACACTTGTCTCGAAAAATTGGCGTACCAGTTGGTCTTCGCCGCTCGGAGGTTCTGCCCTTACTTTCTGTCACATCCCATAATCGTGTTAACTAACAGTACTCTAAGAAAATTCCTCCTTAACCTCGAAGCTTCTGGTTTGTTAATCAAGTGGACTATGGAACTGAGCGAGTTTAATATATAGTATCAACCCATGTTGGCCATCAAGGCATAAGCCTTAGCCAACTTTGTGACTAAAGTACAGAACGTCGAGCCGGAAGCAACGTGGAGGATATATATGGATGGGTCGTCCACTCAACAAGGCAACGGAGTGGGTATACTCTTGATATCCCCGCGCAAAGATAGAATGCAGCTGACTATTCAACTGGACTACCGAATTACAAATAACAAGGCTGAGTACGAAGCAATAATCATCGGTCTGTAAGCAATCAGGCATGTGGGAGCCACCCGAGTCCTTATGCACTTGGATTCCCAACTGGTGGCCCAACAGCTCTCGGGTACTTTTGAAATTAATAACACCAGGCTCAGATTATATGCAGAAGCTTTCGAGAAGCTAAAGGCTAGATTCCAAGAGGTCATCTTGTAAAAAATCCCTCGGTCGGATAACCAGTATGCAAGCAAGTTGACAAAGTTAGCAAGTTCCTTAATCCTTGTAGTGCCAGATAAGCCAATTGAGAAGGTAGTGTTCGTGGCTCATATCGAGAGGTCAGCTGAAGGAGGAACCTCGAACGACTGGAGGACACCTTTGATCGAGTTCCTCCGGTCGGGCAACATACCAGCCAACCGGGAGCAGGCTTGGTTAATAAAAAAGAGGGTCGGACAGTTTACATTAATTGGAGACCACCTGCATAAGAGAGTCTTCTCAAGGCCACTACTCAAGTGTGTCAGATCGGAAGACATCCAGTACATATATCTTACAAGAAGTGCACCAAGGCTCCTGTGGCAGTCATCCAAGTGGCCATTCATTGGCAAGAAAAATCCTACTAGAGGGGTACTTCTGGCCTACCTTGCAAGCGGATGCCGCCTGAACGGTGTCCACCTTCCTCTCTTGTCAAAAATACTAGAACATATTGCACTGGCCGACAGAAGAGCGAAAAGCATTCATCGTGTCATGTTTGTTCGACCAGTAGGGCATGAACATCGTAGGATTTTTCCCCATGGCGATCGATCAGAGAAGATTTCTTCTTGTGGCGGTGGACTATTTTGCCAAATGGGTAGAGGCCGAACCACTCGCCAAGATAACCAAGCACAAAGATATCAAGTTTTTATGGCAAAATATCGTATGTCAATTCGGCGTCCCTAATAAACTAGTCTCGAACAATGGAAGACAATTTCAAAGATGGAGGCTCAGAAAGTGGTGTGCCAACTATGGTATTACACAAGTTTTTTACTTTAGTAGCTTATCCCCAAAGCAATGGCTAGGCGAAAGTCACCAATAAAGAAATTTTGAGAGGGCTTAGGGCGTGGCTCGTGTTGGTTGGTCCTAGGAAGATCGTACCGGTTCCACTGTACAAAAATTTTGTACAAGTGTCGAACCTTTCCTAAACAACCTATTGTGTTCTTTAGAAATTAAATTAGAAATTGCAAACAGATCCTTAACATTATTGATTCCAAATTTAACTTAGTTGTTCTTAATGGTTTAGATTTAGATCGCAAATGATGCTTAACATTATTGATCCAAATCTACCTATGTTACAAATTCAATTAAATATTTATTTCAAAAATTGGCTCTCAGGTCAAACATGGCGAGGCACATAGCCTTCTTGGGTATGGGAGCATCCACCACTGTCTCGACAAAGCCTCTTAACGAAATTCAATATTTAATTTCCTAAAATAACATTAGGTTTTAACCAAAAGGAACAATCGAATCACAAGATCGAAATAATAAAAAAAACACAACTTCGAATATCTAATCCGAAAATCTAGAATCATATGTCTCTTATGTTTGGAATTCATACAAAGAAAAACTAACATGATGCGGGAAATAATTACTAGTTATATGCAACGACCTCTTGATCTTCTACCATATTCCTCTTCTTATCTTGGACGTCGTGTGGGCAACGATCTACCGAGACGAGAACCACCCAAGCTCCTTCTTCTCTAAGCTAGTTTTGGCCACCACAAAAAACTCCAAGAGATGTGAGGTTCGGCCACCACCACCAAGCTCCAAGGGATGCTAGAAACAAAGCCTCCTTTCTCTCCTTCTTCTCCTAGCTAGAACCGGCCACCAAGGACTCCTCTCATGTTGATGCCACCGGCCAAAAAGGAGGAAGAGAAAAAGAAGAAGAGTAAGAAGCAAGGGTCGGCCACCACCAAGGAAGAGAGGGAGGAAAATAGAATAGAGTTGTTAGCCATGAAGGCACCCCTACCCTCTCTTTTATAATCCTTGGTCTTGACAAATAAGGAAAATTTAAATAAAACCTTCCTTAATTTCTTTACCATGAAAAGGAAAATTTTAATTAATTAAAATCAAATTCCTTTTCTTAAATCATATGGCCGACCACCTTAAAGCTCCAAACAAGGAAAGTTTTAACAACACAAGAATTAAAACTTCCTAATTTGTTTCCGAAAATTTTAATAAAAATTTCTCTAATAATTTTTCCCTTCATGGTTGGTTATAAAAGGAAATTTTATAAATTAAAATATTTCTTTTAAACATGTGGATGATTTCCAAAAGGGAAAGTTATCTTTAAAATTAAAATCTCCTTTCAATCTACAAATAAGGAAAGATATCAAATCTTTTTTTAATCCTTTGTAGAAACTTATAAAAGGAAAAAATTTATAATTTAAAAACTCTCTTTCAAATCATGAACATGGTTACAAAAAAGAAAAATTTTCTCAAAATTAAAATCTTCCTTTCAATCTACAAATAAGGAAAGATATCATATCTTTTCTTAATCTTTTGTAGAAAGCTATAAAAAGGAAAGATTTAAATTTTAAACTATCTTTTAAAACCATGGAATCCACATAAGAAAAATTTTAAAAATAAAATCCTTTTAATATGATGTGGCCAACCACCTAAGCTTGGACTCAAGCTAGGGCCAGCCACCACTTGGTTCATCCAAGGATTAACTTGGTCGGCCCCTTGCTTGGGCTCCAAAAAAGGCTTGGCCGACCACCTTAGGATGGGTATAAAGGTGGGTATAGGTGAGTATAATACTTTATAAATAAGAGGCTACGATAGGGACCGAGAGGAGGAATTGATTTTGGTCTCCCGATGAAATTAAGCTTCCTATGTTCGCCCCGAACACTCAACTTAATTTCATCAATAATAATTCATACCACTAAAGAATTATTATTGAACTACCGCACCAATCCCAAATTACATTTTGGGCTCCTTCTTAATGTGAGTGTGTTAGTCTCCTTGTGTTTAAAATGTCGGATGTCCACTAATTAATTGAGTTACTAACAACTCATTTTAATTAATGTCTTAGTCCAAGAGTAGTACCACTCAACCTTATCGTCATGTCAGACTAAGTCCACCTGCAGGGTTTAACATAATAATCCTTATGAGCTCCTCTTGGGGGCATTATCAACCTAGATTATTAGGATACAGTTTCCTTCTATAATCAACAACACACACTATAAGTAATATCATTTCCCAACTTATTGGGCCTATTGATTTATCGAGCTAAATCTCACCCTTTGATAAGTCAAAGAAATGAATACTAAATATATGTGCTTGTTATTATATTAGGATTAAGAGCATACACTTCCATAATAACTAAGGTGTTGTTCTTTTATCAAGTCAGTATAAAAAGAACTTACCTTAAATGGTCATACTCAATACACTCAAAGTGTACTAGTGTAATTTATCAGTCAAGATAAACTAATACATAATTACACTACGACTGTTCCAATGGTTTGCTCCTTTCCATCTCAGTCATGAGCTACTGTTTATAATTTATAAGGAATTGATAACATTATCTTCTGTGTGTGACACCATACACTATGTTACCTACAATATAAATTAATTGAACAACTACACTTAGCTTATAAATGTAGATATTTGACCAATATGATTCTTATTTCTAAGTAAATGTTTATACAAAAAGTTAGGCTTTTAGTATACATTCCAACAGCTCGACCACATGGAGGAAGTTTGGTGGATGAGCTGCCAAGCGTACTATGGTCTTATCGCACCACTCCTCAAGAGGCCACTAACATTACTCCATTCCACTTGGTGTATGGAGGAGAAGCAATGGTGTCAGTTAAGATTGGCATAGAGTCCTCCGATCAGTGACAGTTATACGATGAAGATAATCCTGAGCAACGACTTATGGAGCTAAATCTGATAGACAAAGTTAGAGATAAAGTTGTCGTCCAGCTATTAGCGTATTAGCAGAGGATGAAGCAAAACAACAACAGACAAGTTATTCCCAGATTGTTCTAGGTCAGTGACTTAATCTGGAAAAAAGTGAAGTTGGTCTACGATGTGACTAAGCTGGAGGCACCATGGGGAGGACTGTACAAAGTGATACAAAAGCTCAGCTCAGCGTAGTACTATCTGCAGGACAAGAATGGAAGGAATCTTGACCGACCATGGAGCGCGAACCACTTGCAGGCCTATAGGGTAGTATAGTAAGAGTGCAGTAGAATTGATGTAAATTATAAAACCATTTATTCTATGAATGCAAGAAAGTTTAAACAAAGATTTGCTAAATGTCAAAGACTCTTGATCCGATTGGGTGAGTTATAAGCAAGCATGTTCTCATGCCTCAAGATTATTAACTGCGAGGTTCAGACCGGGCGTGTCCTAGACTCATGAGCAGCTCGGCTATGTTATAAGCAGGTGAAGCCCTCACACCTAAGTGTCAAAGACTCTCGACTCAATCGGACGAGTTATAAGTGAGCATGCTCTCGCATTTCAAGATTATTAGCCACGGGGGTTCAGACTGAGCTTGTCCTAGACTCACGAGCCACTCGGCCATGTTATAAGCGAGCGAAGTCCTCACGCTAAAGTGTCAAAAAATCTTGACCCGATCGGGCGAGTTATAAGCGAGTATACTATTGCGCCTCAAGATTATTACCCACGGGATTCAGATCGGGCGTGCCCCAAACTCATGAGCCGCTCGACTGTGTTATAAGCAAGTGAAGCCCTCGCACCTAAGTGTCAAAGACTCTCGATTCGATTAGGTGAGTTATAAGCGAGCATGCTCTCGCGCCTCAAGATTATTAGCCACAGGGTTTAAACCGGGCGTGTCCCAGACTCATGAGTCACTCAACCGTGTTATAAACGAGCAAAGTGCTTGCACCTAAATGTCAAAATCTCTGGACTCGATTGGGTGAGTTATAAACAAGTGGGCTCTTGCGCCTCAAGATTATTACCCATGGGATTCAGATCGGGCATGCCCCAATCTCTTGAGCCGTTCGGCCATATTATAAGCGAGTAAAGCTCTCGCGCCTAAGTGGTGAAGGTGCAAGTGTCGCTCGGCCTTGCATGGACAAGTACACATGGCCTTGTTCCCTATGATATAGAAAAATTAAAAGGGAGAGAATTCTAAAGGGCCAAACGAGCATGCATTGATTGATACTTAGAGATTTTTACAAGATGCTTGTGGAGAATACAGAAAGCTGTTGAGAAGTATAAAAAGGAAACTAAGCAAGGTAATTGAGCACATCGTTCAGAAGCGACTAGGAGACCATCTCCCTCTTTATAATTTTACTTGATAGATCAGGGAGAGATAGCCACTACCCTTCAGTTGTTGGAGGGTGCCATCAATGATGTAGTCGAAAAGACGGAGAGTCGGATCAGTGAACATTTTATTGAAAGTCTCATAGAGATGGTAATTTACTCTGAAGAATTCCAACCGACCGGGTTCCTCCTCTTTGAACATGTTGAAAGCTGCCAAGGATGTCTCCAACTCAGCCTTTAGGGAAGTTAGCTTAGAATCTTTCTCATCGAGCTGGAGCTTGCTCGTCGCCTGCTCTACAGTTTGGCTAGCCTATTTGGCCGCTAGAACAGCTTCTGCCTCTTTATTTTGATGCCAAGGTCTTCGATGGCTTGGAGTTTTTGGGCGTTGGTAGAATTTATCTTCGACTCAAAGTTATAAGCCTGCTTGATTAGCCGGTCAAGTTTAAGGGCCTATTCATGATTCTTGTTTCTCTCTACGTTGAGCGCCCGTTCGAAGCCCAGCAATTGCTCAGAACTCTATTCCAAGTCTTTCTTAAAGCGGGGCACCTCTGTAGTTAGTTGCTCAATGTGAGCCCGAGAGGTTTTTGATTACACGATCGAGGCATGCAACTGATGGAGTTCGTGCTCCAAGAATGCCAGTCTTTGGCACATAGCCAGACTCTCCACCCAGAACTTCAGGAAGGAATGGCTAATCAATTCCGATTGAGAGAAGCAAAGGAAAGACTTCGTTAAAATTTACCCTAGTAGACTTCTGAGTGAAGTCGTCAGCAAGCTCCCGGGACAGAATAGTCACCTCTCTGACCCTAGCGTCTGCCTAGGTTTGCGCTAAGGGACCTTGGATGGTTATTTGGTGCTGCGAAGAGCATGGTTCGGTGATGTTAGGATGATGCCACTCATCAGTGGACAAGCGAAGGATGGCCTTGATGCTTGGTCGGCCGCTCGGGTCAGAAGGCTCTGAGGTGGTCGGGCCCTTGGACTTGGATGTTGGGAAGGAGTGGATTATGGATACTGGGCGGTCGGGCTAATCGGCGGAGGTGGTAGGTAAGCATAGGCTAAGCAACGATCGCCCTGGCTGACAACGTGGAGTGGGATGGAATGTGATTAAAATAAAGCAGAGTGGGCAAGCTAGCCTCCCTGTTAGGGACTGCTGAAGATGAAGTTTCTTCCCGCTTGGACGGAGTGTGGGAAGTTATCGGAGTGAAAGCCTGTAGAGTTGAGGTTGCCGAGTGGGAAGAAGCCTCCTCCCAGTGCCTCTTACAGCCCTGAATTAGCAGCTCACCTGAAGTGACTGACTCTGAAGGCACCGTGATCGGCACCATAGATTGCTGCTCAAGGGCTAGCTCGCCATTCGTGGGCGCGACGTCGCTAGCCGCCACCCGGGTTACCCTTTCTTCGACTCCTTTGACTCCTTGAAGCAACAAGCCTTATGTTGTTTCCCACATAGATCTATTTGTTGCCAGCTAGTACCTGACAGTACTTTACAAATGTAACTCGCTCCCGAGCTACATAATTGGTTGTTCCCAAATTTATAATCTATAAAGGATAAAAATTAGCTAACAATACGGAACTAACAACAAAATACTCAAGAAAAGAAGACACACTTGGATTTACTTTTTTAGGCTCAGTGCACTGTCGAACGAAGTGACCCTTCTTGCCAGAGTTAAAGCAAGTCAATTTAGTTTTAGGTTTCACTCTAGTCTTCTTTCCTTTCTTCTTGATTGGGCCCTATCCCACAACAACAGCTTCTTTCTTTTTTCCCTTCCCCTTCTTGAATTATTTCTTTTTCTTGGATCTAGATGATCCAGCATAACCGACAACCACATAGACTAGTCCAGAAATCCTTGCAGATTTAACTATCTCCGCCTCCAATTCTATATGGCATGAGACGTCAATGAAAGTCTTGACTCACTATGAGTTAAGGTCTACTTCATGGTTTTCTAAGAATCTGGAAGTGAACGAATAATTGCTTGAACCTGTTGTTCATCAATCAACTCATGACTAGCTATTTTAAGCTCCCGAATCATGTTCGACATCTCCCTGAGATGTTAAACCATTGAAATATTTGGACACTTCTTATAGCTGGCAAACTTAATCGTCAACTGTCGAAGCTTGGTCAGACTTTGTCATGCCCCGAGAGTAAGGTTGACCAACGAAAATCGGATAGCACCTCCCCTATAGCAATGACAAACGAAACTAGTATACAATGACACAAGCCTACTCACAAGCTATTAACAACCCACATGGTTGGATATAAAACACAACCAGACAGTTATATACACAACCCATATAGCTGAAAAAAAAAGAACATAACCACACAGTTGTATAATAAGTAGACCACACGGCTATAGCAAAATACAACAGAAGTCACAAAATAATGAATGCAAAACAACAATACAGCCAACTGCGAGCTAGCCCGACTTGACATAACCACATCAACACAATTACAAGAAGCCACCAAGATAAACTTTATACAAAAGGTACATATACACGAACAAGTCCAAAGCTAATAATGCGAACGGAAGTAATAACAGAAGAAGTCGCTCGATGTGACATGGGACTGGCGGACAGGATCTCCAGGTGACTCCATAAATCCTCTACCTTTTACCTAGCGAAAGAATACCAGTTTAAGGGGTGGTGAGTGCTGGAACTCAGTGGATAATAGACAGATAGTGCATGAACGTACTAAAGAACGAGAGATACAAAGGTATACGGTCTCATAAAGAAATAGCAGATACTACTATGATATCATAATAAATATCCATACCTGAACTCATATCCTAGGCTAGTAATAGAAGGTCGGGAGTAGTAAAGATCTTCTACAGTACTGCTCATGAATACAAGGATAACATGTGAGGTATATACTGTTGGACCCCGTGGGTGTTTTGATGTGATCAACCAAGTTAGGTTAGGTCCTGCTTGTTATTTGATCCCTGTATCTAAGTGTGCAGGAACTTAGGAGCACAGGAAGTCGAGCAGAAGACGTAGCTAGCGAGAAAGACGGCACGAGAAGGGAGCCGACGGGCTCGGTGCGTCCGAAGGACGAAAGAGCTGCAAAAGAGTACACCGGTGGACGAGAAGAACGTGCGCAATGTTCGAAAGACGAGAAGCCGGGTCAGAAGCCTGCTCGAGGAGAAGGCCAGAAATTGGTTTTGGGTGAGCCTTATTTCGGTTGGCCACAATCACCCAAGCAATCGGAGCTTCGGAAGATGAATAGAAGCTAAAAGGAGCTGAAAAGCTAGCTGGAGGCGCCTTCAACAAAGGGCTGAAGGCACCTGCGCTGCCTGCAGGCTTGGAGGCGCCTCCATTCCCTTTGAGGTGCCTCAAACCCAGTCCAAGGCACCCTCAAGGGCAATGGAGGTGCCTCAGACCCAGTCTTCGTGACCGTTTGCAACTGGATAGAGCTTTATCCGATCAAACTACTTGGAGGCGCCCTCAACCCTCTTGGAGGCGCCTTCAACACTCGGGATAAGGTTTCCAAGAGATATACAAAGGCCCCTGGAGCTAGGAAATTAATGAATCAGCTCAGTACTCAATTCTTAGCAATAGTTTAGAGCTTTTAGTGTGTAAAAGGCTTCTCCGCCTTCAGAGAAGGAGATCTTTCTGAGCTCTTTCATCGCCTTGGATTAACAACCCCCTGGGTTGTAATCAAGTTAAATTCTCTGTCTCCTCTTTATTTCTGTTAGTTTATTTTTTTATTGTTATTGCATTTTTTGAGTTGAAAGAAACGAGGAGGGTATTTTTATTGTGCAAGCAATTCACCCCCCTCTTGTTGGTCCCGCTGCACCAACAAGTGATATCAGAATCCAATAGCCTCAGAAGGACTAACCGCCGACTGAAGCACAAAGATCAAGATAATGGTCGGAATAAGCATTCATCCTCCAAAATTTGACGGAGACTTCGCTACATGGAAGCAAAGAATGGAGGTATTTTTTAAGACTGAGTTTGATATTCTTCTTATTATGAAATAAGATTTTGTAGCCCCCAAAGACAAGGAAGAATACAACTGGACGAAAAAGGAGCAAGTCGATTTCGTGGCCAACGGAAAGGCGAAGTTCCACCTGCTCAGCGTCTTGTCGCCCCATGAGGTAAGTCAGATCGGAAGCTACGAATTTGCTAAAGACCTCTGGGAAAAATTCTTGGAGCTCCACGAAGGCACCTCAGAAGCAAAGTTAGCAAGGCGCGACATCCTTCAGACTCAGCTGACGAATCTCCGGATGAACAACGGCAAGAAGATAGCACAACTCCAGGCGAGAATTAAGGAGTTGATAACTCAACTGATCAATCTCGGAGAACCGGTAATGAACTGAGATTCTATCCGGTATACGCTTAACGCTTTCCCAAGAACTCCAAAGTGGGCTTCCTTAGTAGATGCTTACTACATCTCTAAGGACTCTGAGGTAAGTACTTTAGAAAGTTTATTCTCTACATCTGAACTTCACGAATCAAGAATTACAGAACCTAAAGAGTAGTCAAGTCTCAATGTTGCCCTACAAACCGAGATGGATGATCCAAACTCTGAAGCATCAATCGATGAAACTGAAGCGACATTATTGGTAAGGAAGGTGAATAAATTTGTTAAAACTAATAAATTTAGATCGCAGTCGAAGAAGCATCAATGCAACAAAAGGACGGTCCGATGCTACAACTGCAACGAATAAGGGCACATCAAGGATGACTATCCCAAATTAAAGAAAAGGGACAAGGAGAAGTCTCGAAGACCGACGTCCTCCAAACACAAGAGTCTGAAGGCTATATGGGATGAATCTTCATCCTCGGAATCTGAAGTAGAAACCTTCTCGGGATTAGCACTGATAGTCAACCATCTTTTTGAAGAAACCAGCTCAGAGATGAGCATAGATTACGGGGGAGGATCATCAGAAGAAGAAAGCTACGATGAAGGGGGAGCATCACCAAGTGAGGTAAGTAAGGTACGTGCTCTAACCCCTACTCAGTCCTTTCAATTTATCAAAGTGCTTACGAAAGATCTAGCAAAATTAGAAAAAGAAAATGTTGAATTAAAATTAAACTTAGCAAAAGCATGTCCTCTAGAAATGTATGATAATTTGAAATTAGAATATGAAAAATTGAAAAATGATCATGCATGACTAAATAAATTTCCAAAATCAAAAATTAAAATTTATGGAAAATTGAATTGGTATATTAGAAAACACTAGGGTCAACTTAGAAAAGTTCCCAAAAGTTATGTACCCCCTAAGTTCTTAAAAAATCCAGTAGCAAGGAACCTATACTAGGTTCTAAAATCTTTGCTAGTTTAATTTTTTTTTAGTTAGAGCTTACAGCGAGAAAATTAAATGTTAAAATTTCTTTATGAGACTTTGTCTAAGGAATTGGTTGTTGCTCTAATAACCAAGAAGGCCTAGTGTCTCACCACGACCTAGAAGCCAAAATATAGAAATAAAATGTTTAATTAACTTTCTGGTAAGAGCATTAAAATTAAAATTAAATAATGCTTTAAAAAGTTTTTCAAACATCTTTTTTAAAATTCTTCAAAAATATTTTTTCCCTTAAGAAAAATGTTTGTTACTTAAAAAAAATTCTCAAATAATATTTTTTTTATGTTAAAATTTCTTTTGAAGTTAGAAATGTGTATTTATCTTTTTCTCAAAAAATTATCTTACATAAGTTTTACTTAGAAAATTTTTAAAAGATTTTTTTCTTAGAAATCATTTTGAAAATGCTACACTTGGATTTTAAAAATCATTTTTTACTTGAATTTTTTTCTTGATAATTATTACCCGATACTTTTTTGCTGTGATCAAAGGAGGAGAAAGATAGGTACAAGTTTAGGGGGAAGTTTTAATGTTTTTTACTTAAAAATTATTTTTAACTTGTGTTGCAAATTCTATTGCAATCCTTATGCTTGAACTATTAGTTTAGTCATTTCTATAAATTACTATTTGTCTATTTTATTTCCCTAGCTTGAACTTGGGTTGATACACATCAAAAAGGGGGAGATTGTTGGACCCCATGGGTGTTTTGATATGATCAACCAAGATAGGTTATGTTCTTCTTGTTATTTGATCCATGTGTCTAAGTGTGCAGGAACTTATGAGCGCAGGAAGTTGAGTGGAAGACGCAGCTAGCGAGAAGGACGGCAGAGGAAGGGAGTCAATGGGCTAGGTGCGTCCGAAGGACGAAAGAGCTACGGAAGAGTACACCGGTGGACGAGAAGAACGTGCGCGGCGTTCGAGGGATGAGAAGCCGGGTCAGAAGCCTACTCAAGGAGAAGGTCGAAAATTGGGTTCGGATGAGCCCTATTTAGGTTGGCCGCAATCACCCCAGCAATCGGAGCTTCGAAAGATGAATAGAAGTTAAAAGGAGCTGAAAAGCTAGCTGGAGGCGCCTTCAACAAAGGACTGAAGGCGCCTGCGCTGCCTGCAGGCTTGGAGGCACTTCCCTTCCCTTTGAGGCGCCTCAAACCCAGTCCAATGCACCCTCAAGGGCAATGGAGGTGCCTCAGGCCCAGTCTTCGTGACCGTTTGCAATCGGATAGAGCTTTATCCGGTCAAACTGCTTGGAGGCGCCTTCAACACTCGGGATAAGGTTTCCATGAGCTATATAAAGGCCCCTGGAGCTAGGAAATTAATGAATCAACTTATTATTCAATTCCTAGCAATAGTTTAGAGATTTTAGTGTGTAAAAGGTTTCTCCGCTTTCAAAGAAGGAGATTTTTCTGAGCTTTTTCATCGCCTTGGATTAACAACCCCCTGGGTTGTAACCAAGTTAAATTCTCTATCTCCTATTTATTTCTATTAGTTTTTTCTTTATTATTATTGCATTTTTTGAGTTGAAAGAAACGAGGAGAGTATTTTTATTGTGCAGGCAATTCATCCCCCTCTTGTCGGCCCCACTGCACCAACATATACATACTACTAATAAGTAAGCTAGTGTCGAGCCACATGCGACAAGCATATAACTCAACATATGTAAGCATATCACATGGATATAATAAAACAACTACATAAGTAAGTAATCAACAGCATAAGCAAGTATAATAACAAAAGTGTATGGACGGATGGTCACTCCCGCCCACCCTTCTGTGCCATGACCCCTGTATGGTCGAGAGGCCGGGTAAGTGACAAACTATACATCATTCCAGCTACCACTACTCTCGAGTGGCTGATGGGATAGTTGCATAGTAGCTAACTAGCTACGTAGCGACGGGGGTCTCTACTGCTCACAACTCCAGCTAACACTACCCATGAGTGAGCGAGTGGGGGCACGATATCATAAGCAGCACACTCCAGCTACCACTACCCATGAGTGATCGAGTGTGCGGTCCTGACCAACGACCCTCTCAACCACAAGGGAGACATGGTTGTCGACATGCATGAAATGACATGATGTGCAAGATGCAGCAGTCATTACATATATAAACATAAATCAGGTATGTTACATGAAGCCCGCATGCTCAAATAAGATACATGAATAACCAACAATCAAAGCAAGTAAGCATGTTATCTAGTATCTGCTAAATATCATGGATAGTAACATGAGACTGTATAGATATGGAAACAAATATCTCAAAGATCGAGTGGATAAGTATCAAGCATAGGAAAAATACAAGTAGAGTCAAGATAAAAACAGTTACTATCCGAACACAGCTCATCCACTAAGGTCAAAGAACTAAAGAATTGAGGTAAGAAGTACATGCCTTAAATGTAAATCATCCTGAACTATCTCCATGTCGGGATGTATCTTCGACTAATATCCTGCAACACAGAATACATAGTACTGCTAAGTTCTATCATAAGCCAAATAGTTAATCCTAATCCTAATCCTAATCCGATTAGGCTTCCATATTTTAATTCCATTTAATGATCCAATACTTCCTTCATAGACAATCTCTGTATGAATTAATCTAATTCAATTAGTTAACTCTTCTATATTAACATATTTCAATTATCCAACAATACATGAACTAGCAATCTAACTAATCCATTATCTCTTATCACCATAAATGATTATCCTACCAAGAAGAATCAATCCACTATATAACTCAATTATATATCAGTTAATTCTCAATTAACAGAATCATCCATATGATCAATTTTTAACTAATTCATTAACTATTCCATATCCACAATTTATTACTCAATGATCAACACATCTATAACAATCACTACTGCATTGGATTCGATATCCCTAAGCATTCTACCATAAAAAAAAATTAGCATATGCATAATTCACCTTCCAAAACTCATCCAGATCTAGGGACTCCTCAGTTGATCAATGTTGGAGGTGCCCGCTGCTAAGAATTCATGGCCGAAACTATAGTGAAGTTGTTGCCCCTTCATTTCCAACATCCTAATTCACAATTAATACAACTACATATAACAATTCAACCTAATTCTTAATTCACAATATTTAGCTAATAACTTAGCCCCAATTAATCCTCAAATCTGGCTGAAACAGTGTTGCTTGATCGGTACAAGGATTCTAGCCAAGAGCTTCACCTCAAAGTAGAGGGAAAGATCCGACAATAACCCTAGAGATAGAGGGTTAGCCAGAGGGGGTTCGAGGTCAGAGCCGTGGCGCACAGATGCAACGATGGAAGATTAATGGCTAGGGCATGGAGATGGCTGCTGGATTATGGCGTCAAGTAGCCAGCATTGGGGGCAGAGATGGCAGAGGAAGAAGGTGGTGTCTAGGTCAATCCCATGGCGGGGTGAAGGACACACTAAGCCGGCAATGGGCTTCTGGTGATCGTCGACGGCGATGATGCTGGATTACGCAAGATTGTGCCACAGTAGAGAGGGGTGACACCTCCTTGCTCTTGCCGAAGATAGCCCGTGTAGAGAAGGGTGGCTCAGAGATGATGGTGGCAGATTTTGAGGGGAGGAATGTGTCGGCGATGGTGTTCAGGGGAAGCGGAATCGTGAAGGAGGTGAAAAGGAAGTGTCGGCGATAATGAGAAGGGAAACTTAGGTTTAAGTATCTATAAGCTAGGTTTTAATCAATCAACTATATGTTAATTTAATTAATCAATTCATAACTAAATGGGTATTCCAAACAGATTTTCTTTTAGGCCTAATTGATTCATCCCCTTAAACGTGTCATACGAACTCCGTTTAATTCCCGATTTTTTTTTAAAAAAATCAATAAGATTATTTCTTTAATAACAATTATTATTTGATTATCGGATCTTACAGACTTACTCCACTTGTTTTTCTCCTTAAGGGCTATCCAGACTGTATGAGCCATAAGATATAACTCATATTTAAAAACTAGGTCATCAACCATTGAACTAATCCATTGAACTAATCAATATGCCCTTTACGGTGGAGTCCTTTTTCTTCCATGTCTTATAGGCATCAAGATCTCGTTTGTTTTGTGTGGTGGGATCATCTACATGTTCTTCTATAACCTGATTTACAACCTCAATAACTTCTTGTTCCTCAAGTATATATTGTATTATTCTAAGGTGTCAGATCTTATAGTTATCCCCATTAAGTTTCTCTCCCTTATTGAGTTCAGCTATAATATTTTTAGTTGCCATGATCTAACATAAATAAATGCATTATTTAGTAATTCAGTGTATTTCACATGTATATAATTTATGATTAATTCAATATTAATTTGAGTTGGTTTACAAAATCAAGTGGCAATTATGTTTCCACTCATCATTTGTATAATCTAATTTAACCAACATTGATCAATACTATTATACATATTCCATCAAATAATCTAATCATTAAGTAACAAATCAAGAAATTAACTCATCATTTAAATGAACTAATCATTCTTTTAAGACATATTGTTAACATATAACTTTTTTTTCTTGTTTGTTAACGCATATTCTAATATTTTATAAAGTAATATTGTTCGTATATAGCAACAGTTTCAACTACATGATTTTATTAAACTTATTGGGATAATACTATTCGTACATAACGACAACAACAACAACACCCTAATAAGCTAGATAAGTTAACACCACTACCACAAGGACAAATATTAGTGTAGCGGTCATCACTATCCCTTTCATCTTGGACTTAATTAGGGAAACCTCAGGTAGACCAATTTCAAGATTCTCAATAGGATCTACATTCGAATCCTCTTGTGGATCCTCCTTAAACTCTTTGGGATCCTCTTAATCCACATGGTGAAGTAGCTCGACACATAACTATGCATATGAGATTCTCCTTTCGGAGAGCCCTCATAAATGGTGTGCTACTTCATTGAGGTGTATCGATAATGATCAAACAAAAACTCAAATCCTATAATTATCTAGGATTGGAAACTGATCCTGTCCGAATGCTGAATCAACGGACGCTGGGCACGGGGCGCTTTCCGACTGTTGACGTGGATCTTTCGACTGGTAGCACGAAGCTCCGGCGAACCTGCACAGAAGTCGGGCCGGGAAGGGGTTCTCGGCGGCGACCCTCCGACGCTCAAGTCAGGCGAAGCTCAAGAGAGAAAAAGTGGCTCCAAAACTAGTAGAATGCGTACCTCCGGCGAAGAATGAGGGCCTTTATATAGGGCAGCGAAGAAGCGAGTGTACACATATCGAGGTGTACACGTGTCCATGGCTCATACCCTAGTAAGGGCTTGTCAGTTAGCTTACCTAACCCATACTGCTACAGTCCAAACATGTCCTCGATGGGACAGTGGAACCCCCTGTCATAAGATTTGGAGTATGGCCTACACGTGAAACATACCTGCTGTCAGAAAAAGATGTCCCTTGTCCTTTTCCCCTTTACTCCAGCTCTGGCGTCCGGCCGGACAGCTCCCTCAACATCCGACCGGCCATATACGGTGGTTTACTTGGGGAGATTCTCCATCACGTGCTTTGTGGAGACTATTAGCAGTATGTTACCTTATGGCTTTGGCCGAGTGTGCAGTTCGCTCGGCCCTGCGACCTTCTCCACTGAGCGCCGGAACCCTGATTTCGACAGGGCGCCTTTAACCATCAGCCGAACACCGGCGGTCGGCCAGCCAATCGAACCCATCCCTCTCCGGACGTTCGATTCCACCGGCCGGCCGGCCGGCCGGTCGGACCCGGCCCTCTCCGGATGGACAACTGCCACTTTGACTTCCACGTGGCGTTGACTCCACAGGACGGGGTCCCCTTTTCTTACTACCGGATCACTTGCCTCCCCTTCAAGTCTAGTCGAAGGAGGCGAATAGTCCGACTGACTGGACAACGAAGCTAGCCGAACGGCTCCTCCGTGCTAGTACCCTCAGCTCGGCCAACCATAGAGATAGCCTTAAGCGAATCAACACTGGCATTCACCGGATCTCCTCGTGTTCTGTGCCAATCTTCGACATTAAGGTTGAGCATGCTTTCATTAAATGCTCCGAATGATTGAATGCCACGTGGAGCACTGCCATCAGCGTACGACGGCGGTGGCATGGTGTTTTGATGTGATCGAAGCGATTCGAAATGGACGGCTCGATGCATGCTTTGATTCCCGTGACCTGGATCCAACGGTGGAGGCCGCCCGGCCTTCACCCTATAAATTCTTCGTTTCCTTCTCTCCCTCACTTGCCTTCGCGATTTCAACCACTGCCCCCTGCGTTTTGGAGCTCCAGTGATCCTGTTTCTGCTCTCCGACGCTCTCCGGCGCCTTTTCCTTGGTCCCTTTCCCTGCAGTAAGGTTTTATATCTTTCCTTCCTCCTTTCCGGTGTTTCCTCCGCATTTCTTTCTCAGCCTCGATCCTTGAAACCTCCTTTCGTTTGCTGTTGTTTTTCTCCGGCCTTTTTGCCTTTTGATTCCTTCCGATCGGCCCATGGCTAGTTCTTCTAATCCCGAAGACCAGTCGCTCGGTCCATGGTACACCACCATGCAGTCCCGATTCGATCGGCGTGATTTTGATATTCTGACAGACAATTTCGAAATCCCCGAAGATTTTGAACTTCTTTTAGCCGGTCCTTCCGCTCGGCCGAACAGGCCGCCGCGCGGAGCTTTCTGTGTCTTCCGAGACCAGTTTACCGTCGGTCTGCGTTTTCCTGTACATCCTTTCATCATTGATGTCTGTAATTTTTTCGGTGTGCCGCTCGCCAGTTTAGTACCCAATACCTTCCGTCTCCTCTGCGGTGTTGTTGTTTTGTTTAAGATTCACAACATCCCCCTCCGACCGGAGGTCTTCTTTTATTTCTATTACCCCAAGCAAGCCGAGTCGGGCACCTTCATGTTCCAAGCTCGACCCGGCTTGGTATGTTTCAACAAACTTCCTACTTCCAATAAACATTGGAAGGATTATTTTTTCTACATCCGTATGCCCGATCAGGCCACCTTCCCGACAAAGTGGCAAGTCAACTTGCCCCCCACTCCCGAGCTGAAGAAATTCAAGACCCGACCGGACTATCTCCACGCCGCAAATATGCTAGCCGGTCTGTGACTTGACATCAATAAGATTCTTCACGAAGGAGTGATGTACATCTTCGGCCTGAGTCCTATACGGACTCCCCTTCCGACCGGCTTCGGTAAGAACTTTGGTTGGGCATTTGCTTTGATTGCTAACTGATTTCTTTTCCTTTCTTTGCAGCGGACATCGTCATGGATTCGGTCATGGCCGACGTTTTGAAGAGAAGGGCGGCAGCGTTAAAAGCCGCGGCTGCCAAAGAGATGGAAGCGTTGGGTATCCAGCCGGTCGGATCCCATGAAGGGGAGAGCGGGACTCAAGCTGAGTCGGCCGCTCAACCTTCTCAGCAAAATGTGGTCAGCGGAGTCACCCCCCTGGAGAACCAACTGCCCCCGAGGAAGGTTTCGCTCGGGAGGAGGAGCAGCCCTTACAAAAGAGGCGTCGAGTGGAGCTTCCCCTGCGCTCGGCTACCTCAGCTGTCCAACCCTCCGAGCGAGACACTGCAACCGCTCGAGGCAAGGCGCCAGAGGCCGAAGCCATTTCGTCTGACCGAACGCCTTCTGAATGGGATGAGTCGGCCGCGCCAATCGAGGCTGTTCCGGTCAGCACCCTTCCGCCCGTTCGCCAACCAGTCCAACGCTCGACCATTCATTCGCAGTTTTCTGCGCCGGCTTCTGATCCCCTCCCGACTGTCGGTCGGACGACCCACGGCCCTGGCCGCACGATTCGGGTCACTCTTCATCTCCCAACTGAAGAGCTGCTGCCAGAGGCCAACCAACCGATCACGCCCGAGCACACTATCACCCTGAAGGGGCCTCTCGCCGAGATGTGGGCCGACGCTCGGGCACGCGTCACCCTGATCCCCATCGGGAATCTGGCTAACAGCCATATGCAGCAGGCCACGGGGGTAAGTTTGTAATCTACCAAGTTTTGTCTTCCTTCCTCCCGATCGGCCACTAACAGCTTCTAATTCTTCCCGCCAGAGATGGGTAGAAGAAATTGTGATTTCCAATCGCTTGGCCCTGGTGGATGAAGAGCTGCGACAACTGAAGGCAGCGGTTGGTCCGTCCGGCCTTCAGGGCCCTTCATATTCCGATCTGCAGAAGGAGCTGAAGAAGGCCCAAGATATGCTGGCGGCCGAACAGAAGAGAACAGCCGACCAGGCTCATCATTTGGCCGAGCTCGAGCGACAAGTCAAGTCGCTCGACCAAAAATTTACCCTGGCCACCACTCAGAAGAATACGGCCATTTCTGACTTGGAGAAGAAGAATGTGGAGGCTCGAGGCCTGGAGCTGAAGGTCAAGGAGTTGATGGAGCAGCTCGACCAAGAGAAAGTGAGCCGCTCGGCCGACGCCACCAAGCATAAGGACGAGTTGACCACTTTGCAAGAATCTCTTGCTGCAGCTCAATCGGCCTTCAAAGAGTACCAAGAGGCTGAACCGAGTCGGGTTGCAGCTTTAAGACAAGACTACATCCGCTCGCCCGAATTCTCGGAGAAAATCTGCGAGCGGATGTACACAGCTTTCAACTTGGCCATGACTGCCACCATGACCTATCTGAAGTCGAAGGGCCTTCTTCCGGAGTCTACCCATATCCCGGCCGGCGATCAGGTGGCGCTTCTGGATAACATCCCAAAGACCCTATATGAATATATTGAGTAGTTTCTGTAATTGGGCCACTCGACTGGATGTCATCTCTTTTTGTAATTAGGCCGCTCGGCCTAAAGTTTTAACTTTAATGCAATGTTCTCTTTGTATTCGCTGTCTTTTTACATAACCAATATGTGTGTTTATCCGCTCGCCCATTATTACTCCTTATGCCGCCAAAAGTGATTTTCGCAAAGTAATCATCATGATCTTCCCGCTTGGTGGGTTTATAGACGCCGGCTCGTCTCTCGATATTTAACGTCGGAGCTCAACGGTCTTCCGCTCGGAAGTTTATAGACGTCGGCTCGTCTCTCGATTTTTAACGTCGGAGCTCGACGGTCTTCCGCTCGGAAGTTTATAGACGCCGGCTCGTCTCTCGATATTTAACGTCGGAGCTCGACGGTCTTCCGCTCGGAAGTTTATAGACGTCGGCTCGTCTCTCGATATTTAACGTCGGAGCTCGACGGTCTTCCGCTCGGAAGTTTATAGACGCCGGCTCGTCTCTCGATATTTAACGTCGGAGCTCGATGGTCTTCCGCTCGGAAGTTTATAGACGCCGGCTCATCTCTCGATATTTAACGTCGGAGCTCGACGGTCTTCTGCTCGGACGTTTATAGACACCGGCTCATCTCTCGATTTTTAACGTCGGAGCTCGACGGTCTTCCGCTCGGACGTTTATAGACGCCGGCTCGTCTCTCGATTTTTAACGTCGGAGCTCGACGGTCTTCCGCTCGGAAGTTTATAGACGTTTGCTCGTCTCTCGATTTTTAACGTCGGAGCTCGACGGTCTTCCGCTCGGAAGTTTATAAACGCCGGCTCGTCTCTCGATATTTAACGTCGGAGCTCGACGGTCTTCCGCTTGGAAGTTTATAGACGCCGGCTCGTCTCTCGATATTTAACGTCGGAGCTCGACGGTCTTTCGCTCGGAAGTTTATAGACGCCGGCTCGTCTCTCGATTTTTAACGTCGGAGCTCGACGGTCTTCCGCTCGGTTGGAGTTTCTCTTTTCCTGTCGTCTCGTCTAGGCATTTCGTCCAAAGAAGATCCCCGATCTCTATGAGCTGCTACGGCTTCAGGGGTACGGAATAGGGCTCGATGAAATGCAACGGTGGCCGGCGGTGCTTCCGCTCGACCACCAGACGCTGACGTTGCTTGCTGCTCCGGCCGCTCGGCTGTTGCTTTCTGTTTTTACTCCACAAGCTTGGCGGCCCTTATCTTGATTAGAGCGTCGAGTTCCTCATTAGAAAGCGTCACCGTGTGTTGTCGTCCAGCCTCCTCCATTGTTTTCGTTCGGATGCAGGAGCGTTCCCACAGACGGCGCCAAATTGATCCTGTCCGAATGCTTAATCAACGGACGCTGGGCACGGGGCGCTTTCCGACTGTTGACGTGGATCTTTCGACTGGTAGCACGAAGCTCCGGTGAACCTGCACAGAAGTCGGGCCGGGAAGGGGTTCCCGGCGACGACCCTCCAACGCTCAAGTCAGGCGAAGCTCAAGAGAGAAAAAGTGGCTCCAAAACTAGTAGAATGCGTACCTCCGGCGAAGAATGAAGGCCTTTATATAGGGAAGCGAAGAAGTGAGTGTACACATATCGAGGTGTACACGTGTCCATGGCTCATACCCTAGTAAGGGCTTGTCAGTGAGCTTACCTAACCTATACTGCTACAGTCCAAGCATGTCCTCGATGGGACAACGGAACCCCCTGTCATAAGATTTGGAGTATGGCCTACACGTGAAACATACCTGCTGTCAGAAAAAGATGTCCCTTGTCCTTTTCCCCTTTACTCCAGCTCTGGCGTCCAGCCGGACAGCTCCCTCAACATCCGACCGGCCATATGCGGTGGTTTACTTGGGGAGATTCTCCATCACGTGCTTTGTGGAGACTATTAGCAGTATGTTACCTTATGGCTTTGGCCGAGCGTGCAGTCCGCTCGGCCCTGCGACCTTCTCCACTGAGCGCCGGAACCCTGATTTCGACAGGGCGCCTTTAACCATCAGCCGAACACCGGCGGTCGGCCAGCCGATCGGACCCATCCCTCTCCGGACGTTCGATTCCACCGGCCGGCTGGCTGGCCGGTCGGACCCGGCCCTCTCCGGATGGACAACTGCCACTTTGACTTCCACGTGGCGTTGACTCCACAGGACGGGGTCCCCTGTTCCTACTACCGGATCAGAAACTATTCTTGTTCAAATTTCCATAATAATTAATCGAGTCGTCCAATATGTCTGCTAACCTCGTAAACTGGATCATACTCTATCTCCTCAATCACCTCCCTCAACTCATTCCATCACACATTGTGACAAATCATCATGTATACATCCTTGGCATTTAGAATTGAAAATAATAATATTAATACTAAGTCGACAACCTAGTAACAAAACTAGTTCTTTTCAACTCACACATATGCATAGAACCAATATATAGGATCCATAAGCAAATAAGAAAAATAAATTTCCTTTATTTGAGAAGCTCCAGTTGACTAACACACAGGACCGGTCAATTAGGAAACTAGATCTTAAGCATTAGCTTATTCCTTTGTCCTCATTAGAACTAATTTAATTGGGATGCTCAGTTATTATTGTTTAACCTAAGTTCATTTAAGTTTAACTCAGATTTATTGATCAAACTAAGGTTCATTTGATCAATCCTAGCCCATTGGATAATTTGGCTCAATTTTGATCAAATCTAACATATTAGAACAAATCTAACTCACTTGATCAAATCTGGAAAAGGTCCAGTCCAATTAGATTCAATGCTATTTTATTAAATCAAACTGATCTGGTTAAATCAACCAATGGTTTAAACCAGATCGAAGTCTAAAAGGACTAACCTGATCTAGTTAAACCAACCAATAATTTAAACCAGATTTTAGTCTAACTGGACTAAGCTGGTCTAGTTAAACCAAATAATGAACCAAAACTGGTTCAATCTAAATTGGTTCCAACCAAACCATTTAAAGAAGAGAAAAAAAAACTTAAAGAAAACTTTTTTTTTGCATGAGAAAAACTTCTCATGCTTTCTCAGTTTTTCTTTTCTTTTTTCTTAAATCAAACTTTTTCTCAAATAGTGAATTTGATGAACAAAGTTATTGTTCTCCTTTCTTCACTTTTCGTGATTTCACTAACGCGACTTCTTTGTCGTGATGAATGTTATTGCCGGACTATCGATCGTCAGGCTCCCAATGTGGTTGCCGGCACTCTCCGATCACGGAAGCTGATCGCCAGCCACCTGATGTGGGCGTCGACGCCCGAAACGCGCGCATCTGCAAGACGTAGTCGCATCCTTCTCTACTATGACAAACGCGGGTTCCGGTCTTTGGGTCGGTCGTAGGCTCGAGACGCGGTCGCTAGTGCGCAACTGTGAATATGGAAATCACAACATTGTCATGATTTCCTGGCATTATGCAGATCTATTGCTTGGGCATAAATTTCAACAACCATCATGATTTCTCAGTTCTATTCCTCCGGTTTCGTGCTTTCAGAACTACATAGCTCTGATACCATTATCGATCTAAATGCATGAAATATAGAAATACAAAATCTGTAAAACTCACAGTGATCTCTCGTAGTAGATTTTGATCTTCGCTTGTTGTCGGAAGAACAATCACGAATGAATCGAAAAGCTCTTCAAGGTTTCACAAACCAAATCCCTCTTACGCCTTGGATGTTCTTCTTCTTTGCAAGACACACAATCTCGACAGAATTCTGACAACACTTCCGCTATGCCATGATCTCCTCCACGTACACAACACAACAACCTTCTCCTAATGCTTGCATCTCCCCTCATGTACTAATTATCTTGGGCGTTCTTTTATAGAGGAAGATGGCTCTTCCGCTACCTCCATTAATGGAGGAAAGTGAAAGGGTTGAAAGATGAAGGAGAAGAGACACCCTTTCATCTTCATAGCTCCTATAGTACCTGCCCTTTTAATACCAAAGAAGGATGAATCTTAGCATACGCGTGGACAACAAAACCATCAATAAAATCATTGTCAGGTATTGTTTTCCCATTCCTCGATTAGATGATTTGTTTGACTAGATTAGTGGATCTACTATGTATACTAATTGGATTTGAAGAATGGATACTATCAAATTCGTATCAGGAATGGGGATGAGTCGAAGATAACCTTTAAGACTAGGGAAGGATTGTATGAATGGCTAGTGATGTCTTTTGACTTATTTAATGCCCCTGACACTTTCATGTGGGAACAAAAGAGTAATTTAATCTTTTTTATTATTTTTATTGAGTTTAATTTTCTATCTCTTGGCATTCTATGGAATCAACAGGGTTTAGAAGATTATTTTCGGTATTCATGCGTTAATCAACAGAATCAATAGTTATCCGCTGCATCAATTGATATCAGAGTGAGATTGATCTTGTGGAGTCAGACGTCATCTTCTTCTTCTGGAACAACTAGTTTTGTTTTTCTATTTCCTGGTATTCGTACGCGAATCAATAAGGTTTAGAAAATTACTTCCAGTACTTGTGGATGAATCAACAGATTCAATAGCTTTTCACTTCATCACACCAACAAGACATTAACACATCGAAACTGCTTCTGATGATGATATGACCAGTAATTCGAGAGCTAATTCTCTCCACCATGGGGAGAATGATGTAGGAAGATTCAAATATCTTTTTATTATTTTTAGTAGTTTATGAGTTTTTTGATATTTAGGGTATTTTTGGTATTTAGGTTATTTTAACCATTTTTATTTTTTTTATATATTTTTGAGTCTGATTAAGATTTTTTAGATTTTGAATCTATTAAGAATTTTCCCTTCCCTATTAGAATTTTTTTTCCTTTCTTTGTGTCTTATGGTTTGAAGTTTATATAAATAATTATTTGGGTTGATATAAGGGAGTTTTTTATCAATAAGAATTTGCAACCGCATCATGTTTTCCCAAGTGTCAAGTTTGGTTGTCTATCGCCTAGTATTCTGTGGAATCAACAGGGTTTAGAAGATTACTTTCGATATTCATGAGTGAATCAATGGAACTGATAGTTGTTGGTGCAGGGGGCACTAGACGATCGAACTTAAGTTTTGATTATGGTAAAGAATCCAAAGTTAAGGTTACTTGTTGTCTAACAAGTGTGATTAAGCTTGTAGAAAAGTCCTAAATGGTCTTAGGCAAAAGTCCTAGTGGATTCTAGGTAAGTGGAAAATCCTAGGGAGAGGTAACCCTGGGTTCTGGGGGTAGTAACCCTAGGTTTAGAAAAATCCTAGGGGAACGTAGCTCTAGGTCCTAGGGGTGGTAACCCTAAGTTATGAAAAATGGTAGGGGGAGGTAACCCTAGGTCCTAGGGGGTGGTAACCCTAGGTCATTGAAGTCTTGGCGGGTCGAGCTCTTTGGGTGAAATCCTATAGTTGGAGATTCTAAGTGAAAATTCTGGTGGTCACGGACCAGGTGAAAGTCTAGACGGGTCGTGAAGTGGATGTTCATCATAAAGACCTAACGTCTCGGGTGCTGAGCAAAAGTTTAGTCAGTCTGGAGGACTGGTCTAGCAAAAGATAAACTCTTCTGAGAGAAGTAGATGAGGACGCGTTCCCCGTTGAGGGAATAGTAGACGTCGGTTCGACCTAGGGTTTCTGGTGAAATTTGAAAGTCAAAATTGGATAGTCCGATGACTGTCAAAACGGAATTTACTTCACATGTTATCTGCCTATTTTCTAATGTTTGTTTTGTCGAGAACTAACATATTGCAGGTTGAAGAGTCGGCCTTGATCGGTCAACCGAACTTTTAGATCGGTCGACCGAACCACTAAGTGAACAGATCAGATTCCAACTCACAGTGAAATGTTGACCAAGGGATCGGTCGATCGAACAGGGAAGTTCAGTCGATCGAACAATAGATTAGCTTCAGACCGGGTTGATCGGATCAGATAAGTCAGAGATCATCGGCGGATCAATCGATCGAATGGTGGGATAGGTTGATCGAACGAAGACTCTTATCAGAGCAGAAGCATGTGGACGAGATGTTGGGCAGGTTCAAAGGGTTCGATCGACCGAACGGTGGGATCAGTCGACCGAATGAAGAGTCTTATCAGAGTAGAAGCAAGTGAACAAGAAGTTGGGTAGGTTCAGAGGGTTCGATCACTAAACACCAGGATCGATCGATTGATCAGCGACAAGTCAAATCTGATCCCGATATAAGTGGATCTAGATTGGATCTGGGTTGGCTATAAAAGGAGGGATCGACCGATTGCTTCAACAGACATTCTAAGATGAAGAAAGAACAATTGCTGCTCTCTTCTACACTGCTCCGACAATCGCCGATCTACTGCTATTCTTTATTGTCAGTAAACTTTGTTGTTAATACTTAATCTTCTGTACTCTTCTTTGTAAAGAATTTACGAATTGATAATGGATTGTCTAACGTAAGCGATCAACGATCGCGGGCCTTGGAGTAGGAGTCGTCATAGGCTTCGAACCAAGTAAAACTAAAGGTATTTGTTATATTTTACTTGTTCTTTATTCTGCTGCGTTATTCTGTGTTTTCCGAAACGAGTAAAAAAGTCACGAGTTCTATCCGCCATCCCTCCTCCCTTTCTAGTACGCATCGATCATACAATAGTTATGCAGAAGGATTTGAATATATTTTTTTATTATATTTAGTAGTTTATGAGTTTTTTAATATTTAGGATATTTTTCATATTTAAGGTATTTTAGTAATTTCTTTTTTATATATATAGTTTTTGAATCTGTTTAAGTTTTTTTTAGATTTTAAACCTCTTGAGACTTTTTCTTGGATTTCTTTCGTTTTTTTTTTATCTTAGAATTTAAAGTTTATATAAATAATTATTGGGGTTGACGTAAGGAAATTTTTTATTACTATTATTTTTAACTACCGTCTCCTCTTTAGAACGACGAGTTTTCTTTTTTTGGATATTCTTGCATGAATAAGTAGGAATTAGAACGTCACTTTCGATATTCATGTATAAATTAAGATATTCAATAAGCATCCGCTGCATCAACAAGTCTCTTAGCAATCAACATGGTTAAGCCTTAATCTATGAATTGAAGGCAGCAAGGGGAAATTGTTGAAACTAGGGATGTGTCTCAGATGGACAAATGAAGTGCTCTACTTTATAGAGATACCTTCAGCATGCTATACAAAGACATGTAGGCTCCATTTCAGCATGTCTCAAATAGATTCTTAAACTTGATGCAATGGATCTCCTAGTTTGTGGCCAATTAGCTTGTCTCGAGGAATGATTACATGAACTTATATCTTTTGGTTTGGCAATCTTCAATGATAATTGTCCCATGCTCGAGTGATTCTGGACAAAAGCACATGATTTTGTGATTTAAGTCTATTGAGTTGTATTTGGTCGAGCATTTATATATCATAACATGTCATGTTTTGATCCAAAAGCCTTTGCCTATGTATGCATTGACTTCAGCACATTGTTGGCTCACACTGCCTTCATAACTGATGAGAGAACCACACCATGAACAATCTGAACAAAATGAATGAGACGGACCTACATGCTTTCAGATCACCTGCAAAGAAGAACCACCCACGATGACTTTGTTTGAAAAGATTGATGATAGGTCATAATTAAATGCTATTCGAGTACCCTTTAACTGCTTCAATATTATTCAAATCATATATCCAATTTTATAATATCAAATATTATATTTCTAAAATATACCTCCTCTCTTTATACACGTTCATTTTCTTCAAAACTTACTAATACATCTAAAGGATTTTGAATCATTTCAAATTCAAATCAAAATTAATATACTCTGAAAAATCTACTTAATATATTTATACAGTCGGATCTAAATTTGATAGCATAAATTGAGAACGATAAATTAAATTAAGAGCGTATCTTTAAATTTTAATTTTACTCTACCAATTTAAAAAAATTTTGCTTTTAATTTACGTTATCAAATTCAGATCTTAGAGTATAGATATGTTAAAGAAGATTTTCAGAAATATATTGACTTTCACTTAAAGTGATTCGGAATTCTCTAGGTCTATATCAACTAGTTTAGAATGAAACTGATTGACTTACATCATTTGAAAATTTAAAAATTTGATATTTTTCGAACAAGAAAAGTCCAAAAAAAAATCATTGTTGGTTACTGAGTATCATTGTACTAAATCTTATAATGAACTTGTGACAAATTTTATTAAGCCTTTACAAGTTTAAAAATTCACCGCTCTCAATTTATGCTATCGAATTTAAATATAAGGGCACCGGGCAAGAAATCTTAATTGTAGCCAGGCAAAGAAGTCCTAGTAGGTCGGGTGGACCGAGGGGTAGGAAGACCTGATGGGTCAAGGATCGAACGTGGGAAGCACGTGGTCCTTTGTTTGAGGGGGGATTGTTGGGTTTGCAAGGTTGCAAACATAGTCCCATATTGAAAATACATGGAAAAAATCATGAGTTTATAAGAGAAAATATATCTTTATTGACATAAGACCTTTTGAATAGAGCCCAAGAGTAAAACTATAAGGATTACCTTCTTTTCGGTCCTACATAATATTTGTGAACCATGTTCATGAACAATAATCATTCTAAAGACTTAGTTTATTTTAAGCTCGACTTTTTACTTACAATTTTTATACGGCCTAACCATAACTTAATCCTTCATCTCAATTTTAATATATGATAGATAATTTAAAATATATTCTTTTAAATATTTGATAAAAAAAATTAAAGAAAGTAAATCATAATTCAGTTACTCTTGAACCGACGTCATTCTTATGTTTGCACACCAAATGCAAGGGCATTAACACCTCCAAATTAATGACATTTAATTTTCAAATGTCAACTGCTGCAGGTGAGCCATTCACATTTCTCAGCTTAGTTAATCTCTTAATCACTCCTCTCGGATCCTCTGTCTCAGTTTTTCGCTGTAGCTGAGAGAGATAGATGTGTAAAATGCCTTCTTAACCATTCGATGATTACAAAGATAAGATCAATCCAGTGAGGCCCATAAATTAGAACAACCGTGTACGTTTCTAGTTCCTGATGAATCTCTGAAAAATGTATGTCATCGGTCCACGTCCTTGCTTCGTCGACTGCGAATCCACGCTGTTCAACGCTCGATTTTCTGTAAACCAGAATCACGAATGTGAAGGCTCCAACGAGAGTTGCAATCAGATCGACAGGTCACTGACGCACGCAGTCAATCGTATTTATCAACAGCCACGTAACAAAACATCATCTTTCTTATCTTTTGACTCCGTGAAGGCGTGAATCATCATCTTTCAAAATACAGATACTACATTAAGTCTCTGTTTTTTTTTTTATTCTCCTCTTTTGATATATATGCTCACCAAAACTAAGGGAAAAAATTGCATTCGAAGAAACAGAGATATGGATTGCGATTCCATCTTCTTCTTCTTTCTTATCTTCCTCTTCTCCTCCTCCTCCGCCATGGCTTGTGATGGCGGCATGCGTCGTGCGGGAGCAACGTACTCATCTTCCTTCTCCGATTTCTCTGGTTTGTTGCTGCATGCAGTCGCCTCTGTTTATTTAATTCCCGAAGGAATTGCGTTGAAGTTTCCTTGTCCCTGTAGCTGGAGCTTGTGGCTACGGATCCATGGCCTTGAGCTTCAACGGCGGCTACCTCGCCGCTGCGAGCCCTGCCCTTTACAGAGGCGGCGTTGCCTGTGGAGCATGTTTCCAGGTGCGATGCAAGAACACGACGATTTGCAGTGATGAAGGTGCTAAAGTGATCCTCACCGATGTCGATCGCCGGAAAGAAGGTGCAGAATGGGTTCTCAGCGGACCTGCTTATTCGGCGATGGCACGGCGTGGGATGGCCAAGGTGCTGAAGAAACTCGGCGCTGTGGATGTGGAGCACAAGAGGTAATCCTGTAAACGATTTTGTGCTCAGGCAAACTGAAACCTTTCTTAATTTCTCCTAATCGATCGATTTGATTCCTTGTGATGAGCAGAATTCCATGCGAGTACAGTGGCAGGAACTTATCCGTGAGAGTGGAGGAGAAGAGCAGAAGGCCTGATTATCTGGCCGTCAAGTTTCTGTATCAAGAAGGTCCAACTGACATTGTGGCAGTGGATGTAGCGCAGGTAAAAAAAACAAACGCTTAATTTAAATTTATTTGATTGTTTGAATTTTTTTTTATATTTTAAATTTATTTAGTTGGTATTCAACTTGATAATAAATTTGTTTATTTATTTTGAAATTATTTATTTATTTATTTAATATATTAATAAAAATTTTATTCATGAACATCTATGACAGTTTTTCATGAATATTAATGATTGAATATATATGTATTCAAATTTGTTCGTTTAATTTAATGAGTTATTTAAGTTTATTCATTTAATTAATTTTGTGTATATTAAATATGAACATATTATTATTAAGTTAAATATTAAATTTATTCACGAATGTACGATTCATTTATAATCCTAATTGGGAGAAGACCGTTTACCTCTAAAATTAAATGCTTCTGATAGGTTGGGTCGTCAAATTGGAAATTCATGAACCGGGACAACGGACCGACCTGGAGCATAGATCTAGTGCCGGTCGGGCCACTGCAGATTAGGCTAGTAGTCACCTCTGGCTACGATGGGAAGTGGGTCTGGTCTCGGAAGGTCTTGCCTGCCGACTGGAGTTCCGGTTCAGTTTATGATTTAGGGGTTCGGATCACGGACATTGCTCGGGAGGGAAGCTCGAGCTCCTGATTTTGCAGCAAGAAGTACTAACCAAAGTTTAGCTCGCCCTCCTAATTCTAAGGTTTGTTGGCTTGTGGACTAGTTATCGAGAGTCGAGAACACAGACCAGACTAACTCAGAGTCCAAGCTTTTCGACAGCTATTGCAGAGACCTAGATCATTTGTTGCGATATTAGTCGACTGATTTGATATGCGGTAGAATGCGGTGTGCTAGTTGTATCTGTTTTTGTCTGCTATTTTTAAACTGTATTCTACTTGCCACTATAGCTCACTACACAAACTCATTGCTCTAACAATTAAGGATTATTGGTTGTAAATTACTCCCAAGAGATTAGTAGTAATGCCACCTAGAGAAGTAATAAGTAGATCATAATTCAAATTTTAAATAAGACGAGGTTTACCTGATAAACCTTTTAGTTTAGTTAGGTGAAATTTGTACACTTAAAATTATCAAAACTAAAAATTATGTTCACGATAATGGATGAGGTCTTTATCATAATTTCATGATTAATTTTTCATGTCCATTATTTGATTTGAGATGTTAGCATTATAGATATATCAAAAACAAAATCATATGATTGTATCTAAAGATCTAGTTATCTATCATCTTGTAAGCTAAGGTTAAAATTGAAATCTAATGCCATGGTAAATAATGGATGACCTGAATTCATCACTAAAATCATTGCTTCTTATTTGTTGTCATAAGAATTCCTACAACTACAGCTTATGATCTTCTGTCTGGGGTTGGATAACAACCAAATTCCTTCTTAACGGGGAAGAGAGGAACAAGAAAGAGAAGTCAAAGATAAAATGTCCAAATGAATTTTGACCTTTTCTTTATATACTGATGCTCATCTTATAAGAACCATTTATCATAAAAGTTCATAACCCATTAACAGTCCATTAATATTAATGATCGGATATATTAATGAATTAGATTATTAGATCTACATTCACATCCAATTAAATTAAACCTCTTTTATTACAACAAAAGGTGAAGTGTGGCCTCTCCCGGACGACTTGATACTCACTATAAGGGAGTAAATTATAGGGGTATTATATTTATTCTAACACAATAACCCTTTACATGAGAGAGACCAAACATCCAACAAAATATTTTGCACCAGTTGAAAATTGATCTCAAGATCTATTGGAGTAATCACACCAATGTAGGAATCAACTGCGTCAATTCGTGAGGGCACTTAAACCCCCTTCATAAATCAAACATTAGATCACTTTATTAGCCCCCAAGGCGTAGTGCGAAAGGTGGGCATATAATACTAGTGTAATAGTAAGGGGTTAAATCTCACAGGAACTCATGATCTAGAATTCACCTCATCATACTCCTCCCACCTGTGTACCTAACTTTATCCTCCTCTATATTTATAAGGCAAACTCTAGGAGAACATTGAAGTGGTGGATCTATTTTTTTTTTTTTTTATCACTTCATTGGATTTAATTCCTTTGTATTTAATTCCTTTGTGACAAATTATTGTTTGTTATTAATTTCGTATTAATCTCGTATTAATCCTGGACACTTAAATCTGAGATTTTTCCACAAATATACGAAACCAACGTTACTAGGCTATCACACGAATGAACACTAGGAATATATGGATTGGTAAGGGTTTAGGGACTCAGTTGGTTCGATACAAAGCATTTTTAAATATGTACTATTATTATTTTATTATTTAAAAATTATTAAATCAGCATTCCTATTATAGTTGTTTTTTTATCAAAATTACTGTCTTAAAGTTGCTTTGATCATAATAGCTCAAATTTAAAGCTGTTTTGACCAAAATAATCTCACCCTAAGCCACTTTAACTTAAGTAGCTCCACTTTGAAGCTATTTTTGATCCATCTTTAATTAAATTTTCTTCAAGATAACTCCCTTTTAAAGCTATTTTGATATAGTTTTGGTCAAAATAATATCATCTTGGAGTTGTTTTGTACAAAATTACTCCAAAAATAATGTTATTTTATATAAAAAAAAACCAATCCCAAGATGATGTTATTTTCTACAAAGGAATTTTAAAAAGTTGAACATGAAGCACAAAGGAGTATGTGTGATGGTAAGAGGCGAGACAGATTTTCTAGATAACAAGAGTTCAAATCTCACCCAAAGTCTATAATAAAAGGAATGTAGATACATCAAATCAATCTAAAGGATGCATCAGAGATCTAGTTGTCATCGTCCATACTACTACATTGGATAGAAAACTGAATACAACGACAAATGAAGGTTGACTTGAATTCATCGCATTAGTCATTGATCTTACTTGTCGTCGGAGTTCTTCCAAGCGCGGAATAATCTTCTGCAAGATTGGACGGCAACCTTATTTGCTCAACATCTCCACAATGTACGTAGGATCCAATTGTGTATATACTTGAACACACATCAAACTCCCTACTATCGATGTATAGTAAAATTACTGCATTTTCTTAATCTCAAGTTCATGACATGGACATTGTTGCAAGTTAAGTCTATCACCCTTTGACATAGGAGTGTCACCAGGAGTGTAATTCTGCATGGTAGATTGAATGAACACCTTTTCTATATAGATCTTTTGTGATAGTTCAAGTATGCACCTTAAACGATTACGAACAATCTGAATGTCTAAGACAAATGATACATCACTAAGATCCTTCATTTCAAATGCACCGTATAGAAATGACTTGGTTTCTAGTAACAGACTCTTATCATTGTTTATAAGCAATATATCATCCACATACAATACCAGTATAATAAATTTGCTCCCACTAAACTTGATATACAAACAGTGATCAAGTGGATTCTCCTTGAAACTGTATGAAGAAACCACTTGATCAAACTTTCGATATCATTGACGAGATGTCTGCTTTAACCCATAAATGAACTTCCTTAGTTTACATACTATGTACTTTGAATCTCCCGACTCAAAGTTCTCCGGTTGCATCATGTATATAGCTTCTTTAAAATTTCCATTAAGAAATGTAATCTTAACGTCCGTTTGGTATAGCTTTAGGTCATAATGAGCTATAAGTGTCATGATTACCCTAAAGAAATCTTCTGTCGAAACTAGCAAAAATGTCTCCTTGTAATCAATATCCTCCTTTTGAGTGAATCTCTTTGCAACGAGGCATGTCTTATACTTTTTGACATTGTCGTGTGAATCCTGTTTAATTTTAAATATCCATTTACAACCAACATGTTTCACACCCTTAGGTAATTTGACAAGTTCCTAAATGTCGTTATCTTCCATAGACTTCATCTCTTCCCTCATGCTTCAATCCATTTTTATGGATGAGGGAATTATTTGACTTCTTGGATGATGTGAGATCATCTTCTAACCCTATGTCAAACTCACACTCTTGAAAATATACATAATCATGAGACATCATGGAACTTCTTTCTCTAATGGATCTCCTTGGTGGTACTTGATCTTGAGGTGGTAAACAATCATTCTCAACCGTAGGAGGGAATATCTCTATGTAAGATGATGCGCCTTCAAATGAATAGGAGGTGACATGGGAATATTGTGGTCAACTACCCCTTCGAGTTGTATAGCTTCAACTGTATATGGAATGATAATCACAACAGTTACCATATTAGGATCACCAATATTTTTCTCAAATGATATTTTCCTAACTTCATTACTCCCACAATCCTCAATAAATTTGGCATTTCTCGTTTCAAAAAAGGATCTACTCAAGAAGTTTTAAAACTTAAAACCTCTTGAGTTTTCAAAATATTCTACAAAATGACAAATAACGGTTCTTAATGTTAGGATCGGTTGAGCTAGAAAGGGAGGGGGGGTGAATGGCTCACTTCGTTTTCTTGATCAACTTGATTTTGCGCAGCGGAAACTCGAAAGCAATGCTAACTCGGATATTTACTTGGTATCCACCTCCCCAAGGAGGTGACTAGTCCAAGGATCCACACCACTCACACTCTACCACTATCAAAAACCCTCCTTCTCGGAATCACACCGAAGGTGGAGAAACCTTACACAGTTACAACCCTCCTTCTCTAAAGTAAAGAATCACACTCACCACAATGAAGAAGAAAAGAAATATTACAGACTTGAGAAAAGGCTTCTTCTTCGCTGAGTGAGATTTGAGAAGGTAGCGAGAAGGAGATTTCGAACTTGAGCACCTTTTGAAGATCTTGAGCACTTGAGAGATTTTAGACCTTAGAGAGCAATGGAACAGTATTTCTTTGTTTTCTTGTTTCTTTTCTTTTTCTTCCATGCCTTTAAACGTTGAGAAAACTAGTCGTTTCTCACGTAGCCGTCGCCGTGAATCGATCGAAGTCATATTTGGATCGATTCATAAGTATCCGTTGGAAACCATCGCGTCACGATCAACGGCTTAGATTGATTCACTTGAGTTTGAATCGATCGGTGCAATTCTTGAATCGATTCAGACCACTGCTCGTGAGTTCGCAGCTTTGTGAATCGATCGCCCGATCGATTGAGTAACCTCAATCGATCGGCTGATCGATCCAAAGGAAATCTGTGCTTCGCACAGAGGCTTCCTGGATCGATCGCTCGATCGATTGGATTGCCCCCAATCGATCGGTCGATTAATCCAGAAGCATTCTGTGCGTCGCACAGAAGCTTCCTGAATCGATTGTTGGATCGATTGGTTTTCCCCAATCGATCAGCTGATCGATCCAGAAACATTCTGTGCTTCGCACAGAAGCTTCCTGGATCGATCGCTCGATCAATTGGTTTTCCCCTATCGATCGGCTGATCGATCCAGAAGCACTCTGTGCTTCGCGTAGATCCTTCCCAATCGATCAACCGATCGATTGGCTTCCTTACAATCGATCGACTGATCGATCTAGAGGCATTCTGCCTCACAGCCGTGTCTAAATCGTTTTTCCAATCGATTTCTGATACATGAGGGATCATGCATTCAGCTTTATGACCTGCAGGAACTTCTCTTGCCAAGAATCCGGTCCTCGACCTTCTTGGACTTCTCTTGCCTTGCATCCGGTCTTCTGACCTGCAAGGATTCTTTTGCCAAGAATCCGGTCCTCGACCTTCTTGGACTTCTCTTGCCTTGCATCCGGTCTTCCGACCTGCAAGAACTTCTCCTGCAAACTCACACTGTATGTTAGATCCAACGTATTAACCTAAACTTAAATAATTGTCAACACATTGAAACTTCCAGGGCATGATTGCACCAACAATCTCCCCCTTTTTGATGTTTGACAATCTATTTAAGTTTAGGTCAATTTCCAATATACCATAATAATACAATTGATAAATAATAATTGCAACAACGCTGAAAATCATAAGCAGTAAGTATGAGCATACACAGTAAGCTTGAGTTTCAATTTAAATTTTATTTTGCATGAACTTCAACATATATCTCCCCCTTTGTCAAATATCTAAAAAACAGAGCTCCCCCTCAACATGTGCACTAAGCAAACACAATAACCCAAGGAGTACTCCCCCTAAACCACACAAATATTAACAAATTGTAACCACGTGAATTGTAGAAACAAAATAAAGGATAGACATAAAACTCGATAATTTGTACAATAGAATTCACATAACATAAGGACTCCATAAGTCGATGACCAAAAGAGAGTTCACATAAGGACTCCATAACAACCATCCATAAGTCGTACAAGAGCATATCACAAAGAGACATAAAACTCGATAAGATCATCGCCCGAAGGAGGGGGATCAGCAGCAGCAGGAGGAGGAGCCGAAGTAGTAGCTGGAGCAGAAACCGCCGCAGAGTCAGCACCAGCAACATCCTCAGCCTGGGGAACGGGAGCTGTGGAGGGAGCAGACTGAGACAGATTACTCGTCACCCAGGAGCTCACTAAATCCACTAATGTATCCATAGTCGCCTGCATCGAAGTCTGTCGATGGACCATGGTCTCCATCATGGAACGCAGGTCGGCTACCTCCATGGTCAGCTCCTCCAGGCGAGTGTCGACAGTCTCCTCGAATGTCGGAGAAGCTGGCTCGGGGATATCCTCCTCAGCATCATCTGCCGCAGGAACCAATGCCTGTGCATCCCCCCTGCGGCGAGCCCTGGGTCCCTCACTAAAAGCACGTCCATCGCGCCATCGAACTCCCGCTGGACCACCAACTAAACCCGTCTTCGTGAAGGAACGGGAAGAAATCCGAGAATAAGCCACAGTCATGTGCTCCAGCTGTCCCCGGGAGACATCTATCTTCTGGGACTCCAGCCAATCTGTGATAAGATGCCCGAAAGGCATATGTATCGTCTGCTGTATGGGTTGGGTAAAATGAATGATGCAATGAAAGATGTTCAGAGCGATGTTGATGTCAAGAGAGTGACGAATGGCATAGAGGGCAAACATGTGAGGAGGTCGCAGAACGGCTAAGGCACGAGAAACAATGGGGAAAAGGCAGTTGATGATCACTTTAAACAAGGCATTGTTTTCAGCCGACAACTCAAGCGAAGAAAATTTTGTGATTTGAGCATTTGGTCCATCCGGACGAGGACGACCAAAAAGAAACTGATGCATGGATGCAATGCTGATATGCTCAAAAGGTGGAGGCAGCTCATCGGGAAGAGTGGGATAAAAGATAAAATCATTGTTGGATGGTAGACAGTCAAGGAAAGATCGAAGAATCTCATAAGAGAAGTCCAAGCTCCGTTTTGCAACACGAGTGCGATAATTTACACCATCAGAAGTGTGCAAATTATTATAAAATTTGGAGACAAGACCTACATTGACATCCCTCTCACAGGTTAACAAAGAGTCAAGTTTATAATGCTTGAACCGATTATAGGTATCAAAACAAGATGTCCTATAGTATTGCAAATCAACGAATCTAGGGGTTATAAGTTTGAAGGTGTTTTTGCTAAAGGCTTGTTGCATTGCAGCATTTGGAAATCTTGGATCAGTGGGAGGTTGAGGATGTGAGGAAGGTACAGACGATCCTTCGCCCGATTCACGAACCTTTTGTTTCTTTCTGTGGGGTAAAAAAAATAAGAGATGGCACACGGTTTGGCAGTGCAACAGGGAAGGATATGCAAAAATGCAAGGGAAATGCAGATAATGCAATGCATGAGGGATAATGCAATGCACAAAGACACACAAGACACATATAGATTAAGTCAAATATAGGAGCAAAAACCCAAAAAAAAAATAAGAAGAGAGCAAAGAAATTTACTTAGGGTTAGGGTTTTGAGTCCGCATGTTGTGTGAGGACGCGGAGACGAGGAAAAGAGGCTGCCCAGGACGTCGAGAGAGAAGGAGCAGAACCGGACGAGAAGTGGAAGAGCTCCCCTTCGCCGGAGAAGCACGTCGGAGTGAACGAGTGAAGCAGACGAAGAATCGCCTGGAAAATCGCCTAGGGCAAGACAACGTTGAGAGAGAGAAAAGGAAGAGATGGAATAAGTGGATCGATTCGGATTTAGGGGTTTAAGATGGGTTTTAAGTTCTCAATCGATCGACCGATCGATTGAGAACAAGTGAATCGATCGGTCGATCGATTCACGACGCTTCTGTGAGAATTTGAACAGGCGTCTCAATCGATCCAACGATCGATTCAAACGGGATGAATCGATCCATTGATCGATTAAAATGCCTTATGTGAAAATCGAAAGAGCATCCCAATCGATCCATTGATCGATTGGAATGGTCTGAATCGATCCATTGATCGATTCAGATGTCTTCTGGAAAAACTTGAGTACGCGTTCTGTGGTTAAACGAAAGTGTGTCGTAATCGATCCATTGATCGATCCAAACGATCTGAATCGATCCATTGATCGATTCAGATGCTCTCTGGAGTGAAATGTGAACCTCCCAATCGATCGACTGATCGATTGGGAAGTCTGATATTTCTACATTTCTGAAAACCTTTCAGATCCAAGTTTTGGAAATGCACAAATAATTATATATTCCTCTAAAAATCACGAAATTTGGTGTAAACAGTATTTATGTCTCATATTATCACGAAAAAATAAAGGTTGACAAAAAGCGACACTCGCTAGACAAGATTTACACAAAATAAAAATTGTTGAAAACATCAATGATTCTAGTGAGTCTTATCAAGGTTTCAAAAATAAGTATGGTGCCTATGGTGAGTTTAAAAATTTCCAATCATAATCGTAGGGCAACGTGCACATGATTTGTACACGTGCTTTCCCTATGATTGGACAAATAAATGTTTCATATGAAAACCACTTTTCTTGACCAAAATAATGCATCATAACAAGCATCATGACCAAGATAAATGTCCCTAACCTCTCACCCCATCTAAATCATATTAAGAGGACAATCCATGTTCTTGTGAGAGGCAATGTTAAGGTGAATAAACCTTAAAGAACTCTACCTATGAAGTGATCATGAAGGATGTGATTTAATCAATACAACACATTCCCAATTTCCTTCTAAGAAAGCTAAATTTAACTTCGGGAAGAGGTTTAGTGAAGATATTGGCTAAGTTTGATTTTGATCCAACATAATTTAAAATGATATCACCTCGAGTGACATGATCACGAATAAAATGATGTTTAACCTCTATGTGTTTCGTTCTTGAATGATGAACGAGATTTTTGGTCAAGTTGATTGTACTCACATTATCACAAAGAACTTAAACATTGTTATAAGTAAGTTTATAGTCCTCTAGAGTATGAGTCATTCATAATAATTGTGATACACATTCTCCCATGACAATATATTCCGCTTCGGTTGTGGAGAGAGTTACACAATGTTGTTTTCTACTTGACCAACTTACCAAAGAGGACCCTAGAAATTGACAACTACCACTCATACTTTTGCGATCCAATTTGCATCCGGCATAATCGGAATCGGTATAGCCCACTAGGTCAAAAGTTTCGGTTCTAGGATACCAAAGACCAACATTTTGAGTTCCCTTGAGATAACGAAGAATTCGCTTAACGACACTCAAATGTAACTCCTTGGCACAAGATTGATACCGTGCACATATACCTACGGCAAAAAGTATATCAGGTCTACTAGTCGTAAGATAGAGAAGACTCCCTATAGCACTACGATACACCTTGAAGTCAACTTCTTTCCCTTCAACATCTTTATCCAATTTAGTACTAGTGACCATGGGAGTAGATATTTTCTTTGCATTTTCCATTCCAAATTTCTTAAAGATCTCTTTGACGTATTTAGATTGATGAATGTAAATGCCTTCTTTTGTTTGCTTAATTTGTAACCCTAAGAAAAATGTCAATTCACCAACCAAACTCATTTCAAATTCACTCTCCATGTGATTAATGAATTCATTTAAATAATCTTTATTTGTAGAACCACAAATAATGTCATCTACATATACTTGGGCCACAAACATATCATTACTACTATTTTTCAAGAATAAAGTGGGATCAATTTTCCCTCTATGAAACCCTTTTGATACTAGAAATGTTGACAATCGTTCATACCAAGCCCGTGGAGCTTGTTTTAGCCCATATAAAGCCTTTTTAAGTTTATATACATGATTTGGATACTCCAAATTTTCAAACCCCGGTGGTTGCTCAACATATACTTCTTCTTTTATAACACCATTCAAAATATTGATTTTACATCCATTTGGTAAAATTTGAACCCCTTGTGGGCGGCAAATGCCAACATCATCCTAATTGACTCCAATCTTGCTACGGGTGCATAAGTTTCATCATAGTCTAACCCTTCTACTTGATTGAAACCCCTAGCAACCAATCTAGCTTTGTTTCTCACAACTATCCCCTTATCATCAAGTTTGTTTCTAAAGACCCATTTTGTATCAATAATCGATTTGTTTGTAGGCCTAGGAACTAAATCCCAAACTTGACTTCTCTCAAATTGAGATAGTTCATCTTGCATTGCTAAAATCCAATCGGGATCAAACAAGGCATCATTAATGGTTTTTGGTTCTATTTGAAATATCAAGGCGACTTAGCTTCCTTCATTTCTAAAGTAAGATCGAGTTCTCACTCCTTGAGTGATGTCTCCTACTACTTGATCTAAGGGATGATTTACATGAATCCTAGTAGGTCTTGATTCTTGATTTATTATAATTTCGGGTTCAAGTGGCAAAGATTCATTCTTCTCACCATCACTTTCTTGACCTTGATGATCTACTCCATCCAATGTTAACTTCTCTAACTCAAAACATATTTCTTCATCGTTTGTTCTTATAGAGTTCAAAGAAGGATTCTCTTCAAAGACAACATTTAGTGATTCTTCAACTAATTTTGATCTTTTGTTGTAAATTCGGTACGCCTTGCTATGACTTGAGTAACCTACAAGGATCCCCTCATCCGCCTTAGCGGAAAACTTTCCCAAGTGATCTTTGGTGTTTAGAATATAGACCTTACACCCAAACACTCTAAGATGCTTAATTGTAGGTGGTTTACCAAACCACAACTCATGAGGTATTTTTCCTAGAAACCTATGTATTAATGTTCGATTTTGCACATAACATGCCGTATTAATTGCTTCGGCCCATAGGAAGCTATGAAGTGAATATTCATCTAACATGCTCCAAGCGGCCTCTTGCAAAATCCTATTTTTCCTCTCAACAACTCCGTTTTGTTGAGGAGTCCTAGGAGTGAAAAATTCATGTTTATATCCTTTTTCTATACAAAAAGTTGTGAATCTATCATTTTCAAACTCACCTCCATAATCACTTCTTATCTTGTTTATCTTATGAGCCTTTTCATTTTCTCCTCTATTACAAAAAGCAATCAAGGTATCTAGAGTTTGATCCTTATGTTTCAAGAAAAATACCCATGTATATCTAGTGTAATCATCCACAATCACAAAGCAATATCTACTACCATTTAAAGAAATATATTTACTACTATCAAATAAATCCATGTGAATGAGCTCCAAAGCATTTGAGGTACTTACAATATTTTTACCTTATGAGTAGCTTTGGTTTGCTTACCCATTTAACATACATCACATATTTTATCTTTTTGAAACTTCAACTTTGACAATCCTTGCACCAACTCCTTCTTTGAAAGATTTTTGATATTCTTCATGTTGGTGTGAGCAAGTCTCCGGTGCCAAAGCCACGTCTCCTCTTCTTTGGACATGAGACACTTAACAAACACATTAGTAGCACCAAATAGTTCAACTTGATAAATATTCTCTCTTCTATGGCCTATGAGAATATTGGTGTTTAGTTCACTATGCTTGATTAGGCATTGAGATGAGTTGAACTCAACTCCATAACCTGAATCACATAGTTGACTAACACTTAAAAAATTAAAAACCATGCCTTTCACTAATAACATATTTTTTATTATAAATTTTTCCGAAATTCTAATATCTCCAATTCCTATAACTTTAAATTCGCCACTATTACCAAAAGAAATGGTAGCTTTACTTTTGTGTCTAAATGATGAGAATTTTGAAGAGTCCCCCATCATATGCTTAGAACATCCACTATCTACGAACCATGTTGTTGGATGCTCCCCCTTGGCGCATGCCTGTTTAAACACGATAAACCAAATATTTTGGTACCCAAACCTTGGGTCCGGCAGCATCAATAACAAATTTCTTGGGTACCCAAGCTTGAACCAACTTCACTCTTGAAGCATGATTTCTACTAATTAGAGACATGAATTTAACTTCCTTATCTTGTGATTTAAAACCTAGTCCCACTTTGTTGTACACACCCCTTTGAGCTCCTAGAATCATGTCTAAATACTTTGAGCTTGAAGTAAATTTTTCTAGAGCACATCTAAGATCATCAACTTGTAATTTCAAAAATACATTTTCTTTTTTAAGATCATCAAAATCATTTTTGTCATTTTCATGAAGCATGCAAGTTTCACATGACACAATTTCATTTTTAAGTGATTTCAAGTCATTTTGCAATTTCTTAACCTTCCCTTTTGATTTAGCTAGTGCGTTGGTTAAGCATGCAATGGTGGCATACATCTTATCAAGCTTGGGAGAAATTACCTCGTCATCACTAGAAGATGACTCACTTGAAGACTCCACATCCTCTCCATGACTATCTTCATCTTCACTATCTTCAACATGGCTTAAGGTCATAAGAGTCATGTGCTTTGAGTTCTTCCTTTCATCTTCTTCCGATGAGCTTGACGATGAGTCATCCCATATGGCTTTCAAAGCCTTCTTCTATTTCTTGATCTTTTCCTCTTGCTTCTTCAACTTTGGACACTCCGTTTTGCAATGCCCCTTTTTCTTGCATTCATAGCAAATAACACCATTCTTAGTCTTAGAATCCACAAGAGATTTACCTTTTCTCTTTTCATCATTGAAAATCTTCTTGACATCCTTTTTGTCAAACTTCCTTGAATGTCTCATCATTCTTCGAACAAAATTTGCCATTTCACTAGATGATAGCTCTTCATCACTATCACTATCACTATTTTGTTCAGATTCGGAAGATGACTCCTTCTTCTCCTTTTTCTTTTCCTTGTGCTTCTTTTTACTTTTTTCACCTGCAACCAAAGCTATACCTTTCTCTTTGTGGCTTGTGTTAGCTTGCTCATGTAATTCAAGTTCACAAAACAATTCATCCAACTTTACTATTGACAAATCCCTTGATACCTTATAGGCATCCACCATGGATGACCATAATGAGTTTCTTGGGAAGGATTTTAAAGCATACCTTATGAGGTCTCGGTTCTCTACACTCTCTCCAACTGAAAGAAGACCGTTTAGGAGTTCCTTGAACCTCCTATGTAGTGAACTTACCGTTTCTCCCTCCTTCATTGTGAAATTTTGGAGTTGGTTTATCAAGAGATCGCTCTTTGCAATTCTTGAATCCTTGGTGTCTTCATTTAGCTCAATGAGCTTGTCCCATAAATCCTTGGCACTCTTGAAAAGTCCAACCTTGTTGAGTTGTTCCGAGCTTAATCCACATTGGAGAGTCACAATCGCCTTTGCATTTGCTTGAGCCTTCATTTTTTGTTCAACAGTCCACCTTGATGATTCAAGTATTCTTCCATTTTCAGTTGGCGCCGTGAATCTCTCCGTGATTGAGAACCACATGTCAATCTCGGTCATAAGATAGTGTTCCATGCGGCTCTTCCAATACACGAAATTACTGCCTTCATAGAATGGTGGTCGTGAAGTGCTATGTCCCTCCTTCAAATACATCTTGTAGCTCTTTAATTTGTGCTTTCTTGGCGATGAATCCTCAAAAGCAAACCAATGTTCTAATACCACTTGTTAGGATCGGTTGAGCTAGAGGGGGGGTGAATGACTCACTTCGTTTTCTAGATCAACTTGATTTTACGCAGCGGAAACTCGAAAGCAATGCTAACTCGGATATTTACTTGGTATCCACCTCCCCAAGGAGGTGACTAGTCCAAGGATCCACACCACTCGCACTCTACCACTATCAAAAACCCTCCTTCTCGGAATCACACCGAAGGTGGAGAAACCTTACACAGTTATAACCCTCCCTCTCCAAAGTAAAGAATCACACTCACCACAATGAAGAAGAAAAGAAATATTACAGACTTTAGAAAAGACTTCTTCTTCGCTACGTGAGATTTGAGAAGGCAGTGAGAAGGAGATTCCGAACTTGAGCACCTTTTGAAGATCTTGAGCACTTGAGAGATTTTAGACCTTGGAGAGCAATGGAACATTATTTCTTTATTTTCTTGTTTCTTTTCTTTTTCTTCCATGCCTTTAAACGTTGAGAAAACTAGTCGTTTCTCACGTAGCCGTCGTCGTGAATCGATCGAAGTCATATTTGGATCGATTCATAAGTATCCGTTGGAAACCATCGCGTCACGATCAACGGCTTAGATTGATTCACTTGAGTTTGAATCGATCGGTGCAATTCTTGAATCGATTCAGACCACTGCTCGTGAGTTCGCAGCTTTGTGAATCGATCGCCCGATCGATTGAGTAACCTCAATGATCGGCTGATCGATCCAAGGAAAATCTGTGCTTCGCACAGAGGCTTCCTGGATCGATCGCTCGATCGATTGGATTGCCCCAATCGATCGACCGATCGATCCAGAAGCATTCTGTGCGTCGCACAGAAGCTTCCTAAATAGATCGTTGGATCGATTGGTTTTCCCCAATCGATCAGCTAATCGATCTAGAAGCATTCTGTGCTTCGCATAGAAGCTTCCTGGATCGATTGGTTTTCCCCAATCGATCGGCTGATCGATCCAGAAGCACTCTGTGCTTCGCGCAGATCCTTCCCAATCGATCAACCGATCGATTGGCTTCCTTCCAATCGATCGACTGATCGATCCAGAGGCATTCTGCCTCACAGCCGTGTCTAAATCATTTTTCCAATCGATTTCTGATACGTGAGGGATCATGCATTCAGCTTTATGACCTGCAGGAACTTCTCTTGCCAAGAATCCGGTCCTCGACCTTCTTGGACTTCTCTTGCCTTGCATCCGGTCTTCTGACCTACAAGGATTCTTTTGCCAAGAATCCGATCCTCGACCTTCTTGGACTTCTCTTACCTTGCATCCGGTCTTCCGACCTGCAAGAACTTCTCCTGCAAACTTACACTGTATGTTAGATCCAACGTATTAACCTAAACTTAAATAATTATCAACACATTGAAACTTCCAGGGCATGATTGCACCAACACTTAAGTCTAATTTTATTTCGTTAGGCCTATAGGGTCTAGCCTCAGTTGGACAACCCTAGACATATAGATGCCTAAACTTAGGCACTCTACCTGTCCACAATTCGTATGAGGTTTTGATTATCGCCTTATCGGGAGCTCTATTAAGTAAGTAAAATGCATTCTTGAGTGTCTCACTCCATAAAGACTCTGGTAAAGGTGAAAATATAGTCATACTTTTCATCATATCTTTTAGGGTCTGGTTTCATCGCTCTGCTACACCATTCTATTGAGGAGTCCTAGGTATGGTGTATTGCACCACGATTTTGCACTCCGTAATATAACTTGCAAATGGCTCAGGATGTTGTTCACCTTATCTGTCAGATCTACTATAGTATTCACCACTACAGTCTGATCTTACGGCCTTAATCTTTTTACTAAGTTAATTTTCAACTTTGTCTTTGAAGGTTTTGAACATATTCAGGGATTGCGACTTCTCATGAATAAGGTACAAGTATCCGTGTCAGGAATAACATCCATAAAGCTTATAAAATATGATTGATCATTCCAAGAAACCTTAGGAAATGATCCATATATATGTGTATGTATAAGCTCTAAGACTCCATTACTCTGCCTTTATTATTCTTTTTAGCTGTCTTCCCCTTGATACACTTAATGCAGATTCCAAAATCTGACATATTAAGGAAATCAAGAATTCCTAGTGATATCAGCCTTTCTAAGCATTGTTTAGAGATGTATCCTAAACGCTTATGCCACAACATAGATGAATTCTCACTCGTTGATCCATGCTTCACACATATATTATGCATCACAATATTATTCGTATAGGTTACAGTGTATAATTTATATAGTTTGTCAATCAAGGAACCAGAACCACACAAGATAGAATTTTAAAAAATATTAAACTTTTTATTTCCAAATGAATAAGTGTATTTAGATTTTTTAAAACATGGAATAAAAATAAGTTTCGTATAAAAGACGACACTACAAATATATTTTTCAAATTCAAAAGTATATTTTTCCTTAAATAAACTCTGAATACATCTATCATCTTTACTTTTGTCTTCTTGTCAGTTCTCGTATAGATAAATCTTGCAGCATCAATTAATATTCAGCTCGTGAGGTAACCCTGTATAGTTACACCTATGTGAGTAGTTATACTAGTATCTATCCACCAAGTGTTATCAGGTATAATAGCTAGGTTGACTTCTGAACTGACAAAGTTGAGAAGTATACCTTTCCTGACATATCATCCGACGTATCTAGGGCAATCCTTCTTCATATGGTCTTTTTTTTTTACAAAAGAAACAAGTTGGGTTCAAATCTTATAATTGTTGGGGTTGCAAGCTAAGGTTACAAATATAGTCTCACATTGAAACCACATGAGAAAGATCATGGGTTTATAAGAAAAAAATATCTCTATTGATATGAGACCTTTTGGGCATAGCCCAAGAGCAAAACCAGGAGGGCTCAGACCCAAAGTGGATAATATCATACCATTATGAAAATATCTAAATTCTTTTGGACCTAACAATTGGTATTAGAGCGAGGTCGCTCTTCACCGGACTAACCACTAGAAGAAGCACAAGCTAGAGCCATGATCCAAGATCGAATCATGTGGGTGAAACCTTGAATGAAGTAGGGGATGTCCTGAGCAGGTCAGTGACTTGATGCTTGAGAGAGACCCTGAACAAGTCAAGAGTGACCCAATACTTGAGGGAAGATCCTGAGCAGGTCAAGAGTGACCCGAGTCTTGAGGGGGAACCCTGTGGCCCTTCATTTGAGGGGGAAATTATTGGGGTTGCAAATATAGTCCTATATTAAAAATACATGGGAAAATTCATGAGTTTATAAGAAAAAAATATCTCCATCGGTATGAGGCCTTTTGGTTAAAGTCCAAAAGTAAGACCATGAGGGTTTAGGCCTAAAGTGGATAATATCATATCATTGTGAAAATATCTAAATTCTTTTGGTCTTAACAATAATTACTTTTGCACCTTATGCCCTGAATGCCCAATTACTGTAAGTTTTTTTATCTATCCTTACTCTTACTTTTCTCCTTTCTCTTTTTCTTATTCAAATATTGAGATGAGGATGCAAAGTGAGCACTATGAGTATCATGCCTCAATCTCTCTTCTGTAAGTACCCTGAGATAGTTTTGATGTGATCAACCGAGTTAAGTTAGGTTCTGTTGATTTGATGTCTTGTGTCTAAGTGTGCAGGGACTTAGGAACACAAGAAGATGAGTGAAATATAAGATCTTTGCACTAGAGGGGGGGTGAATAGCGCTCATGGATTTCACGCTTTTTGGAAAACATTCGATCAGGATAACATGTAGCGAAAAATAGAAAGTAAAAAAACAAGCAACGTTAACACATTAAGATTTACTTAGTTCGGAGCACGTGACGACTCATACTCCAAGGCCTGCACATGAGAGTGGTTTCTGTGGACAATCACTAATTAAACAAAAGATTACAAGTACAATTTCAACTTAAGTACATGCAATTTGAAATGTAAACAATACCAATGACTTGGAGAATCAAATCTTTAATGTAGTTGTCGTCGAAGTAGCTTTCAGACATCGTAGAGGCTTTATCGGAGTAGTGCACAGGAGTGGAAGATGCTTATGATGTTTCAAAGTGTTGGTCGAGACCTCCTTATATAGCTGAGTTGAGCCTGATCCGATCCACTAACCTCGAAATCAAGTCTCATACCTTGACTTTTATCGATCGACTGATCCACCTGATCTGTTGACTGATCCTTCTGTATCGGCCCTGCTTTCCATCTAGATGTTACCACTTCAGATGATATCTTCATTCGATGGACCAATCACGTCATTCAGTTGACTGATCTCACTATTATCGCTAGCTTATTTGGTCTGATTAACTCGTTGTTTATCCATCATTCGGTTGACTGAACCTCTCTGTTCAGTTAACCAATCCCTCGGTCAAAACTTCATCGTGAGTTGAAATCTGATCTTTTTGCTTGGGGGTTCGGTCGACTTATTTAGACGTTCAGTCGATCGATCCAGGCAAAATCTCTAGGTTCGGTAGACTGATCTCGATATTCAATCGGTCGAAAAATGTAAAATCCTAACCTACAAAATATTAGTCTTTCTACAAAATAGAGTTAGAATAATAGGCAAACAATTATATAAAGAATTATTTTGATATTCTCCGGGTTGTCCGGTCATGACTTTGAGTTTCATTGAAACTCTAGGTCGAATTGATATCTACTGTTCCTTCTTCGGGGAATACGTCCTCACCTACTCCTCTCAAGAGAAATTACCTTTTGTCAGATCGGTCCTCCAGACTGTCTGGACTTTTGCTCAACGTCCGAGACTTCATAACTTCATGTTGGACGTCCAATCTATGACCCGTCCAGTCTTCTACCTGGTGTTTGTGACCCTTAGGATTTTTACCTAGAATCTTTGACTCTAGGATTTCGCCCAAAGTGCTCACTTGCTAAGACTTTGTCCAGTCCCCAGACCAGGACTTCGTTATCTAACCGCAGCTAGGACTTTCAACCTGCTTAGCCTCGACTAGGACTTTCTTGCACACTCATCACACTTGCTAGATCGCAAGACAGCTTAATTTTGAACCCTTTGTTATAATCAAAACTTAGGTTCGATCATATGGTGCTTTCTGCACCAACAATCTCCCCCTTTTTTATTATAGCAACATAATTCAAAATTAAGTTAAAGCAAGTAAAACTAGATAGATGACCAGTAAAGCTAAGTATTCTTACAAATAGATAACACTTTTTCAAAAACTACATTTCTAAGTTTTGAAATAGAACTAAGAATTCTTTAAATTATTCAAAAACTCCCCTTGAAATATAGCATTTTCTTAGCTTTTTACTTAAAAAACTTAGCTACATTTTTAGATTTGAAGAAACTTTGTTAAGTACTGAGCTTTTAAGACTTAGCTTAAAGTGATTTCAATAAAATCTTAGTTAAGTTCTTAACTTTAAAAAAAAATTATAAAAACTTAGTTAAATACTTAGCTTTAAAAAGATTTTTATAAAAATTTAATTAAGTACTTAACTTTTTAAAAAGATAAAAGCTGGGTTAAGAACTTAGCTTAAAAGGATTTCTATAAAAACTTAGTTAAGTTCTTGGTTTTAAAAATATTTTTATAAAAACTTAGTTAAGTACTGAGCTTTTAAAATGATAAAAACTTGATTAAGAACTTAGTTTAAAAAGATTTCTATTAAAAACTTAGTTAAGTTCTTAGTTTTTAAAAACATTTTTATAAAAACTTAGTTAAGTTTTTAGTTTTAAAAATATTTTTATAAAATACTTATCTTTTAGAAAGATTTTTATAAAAACTTGGTTAAGAACTTAAAACGATTTCTATAAAAACTTAGTTAGGTTCTTAGCTTTAAAAAGATTTTTATAGAAATGTAATTAAATACTTAACTTTTGGAAAGATTTTTATAAAAACTTAGTTAAGAAAAATATTTCCCCTTCCCTTTTTCATTTAACTTAACTTCTATTTTAAGTCGAATGTTTCAATCGAGTCAGATATGCTTCTATGTCCGAATTTGTTGCTATCAGTCAACTAGGAGTCCGTAGACTAATAGTTGTAAGATTCCTTTTCTGCTGCTGTACAGTTCACATGGAGATGGAAAACCCCTATTTCAGTGCCATTCTTCATGTTCTTCACTAAATAAGGTGAAAACTCAAAATGTAGGTAAAAACTTAGCTTGCTCAATGCTATAATCAATGGATACACATCAATTCCCTCATTCATATGAAATCAAATGCAAAATCAATGTATATTTTTTATATCATTGAAAATAATCCTTATACCTTAAAAAATGACGATAACCTCATAAGCTCTGATATCAATTGAAAGGAACATAGATATATCAAATCAATCTAAAGGATTCATCAAGGATCTAGTTATCATCATCTATAAGACTACATTGGATAGAAAACCGAATACAATGGCAAACGAAAGCTGACCTGAATTCATCGCATTAGCCATTAATCTTATTTATCACCGGAGTTTATACAAGCGCTGAATGATCTTCTACAAGATTGGGTGGCAACCTTATCTCAGTCTCAATGTGGAAGAGTTCAAGGAAGAAGAAGTTCTCAAGAGTCAAGAATATGCCCTTATTAGGAAGCTTCTTTTCTTATATACCAAGTCTATTATGTAAGGACCATCCACCTTAAAATTCATTCATTATTAACAGTTTATTAATGTTAATGAATCTAATTTATAGATCTACCCATTGAATCCACATTAAATATCTAAACCCCCTTTCATTCTACAAAATATTATATTACTTAATTGAAATTTAATTTCTTAATGACAATTAATTATATGTGTACTAATCAATTATAAATCCACCGTATAAAGATTAAGTCCATATAGACTTAATCGGATTGAATCCTTCCCATAACACTTGGAAAGTTTGCTCGGGTGCTATTTTAATTTTCTACCTAGACCAACAGGCCCACTAGCTTCTTTAAATTGAAATCATATGAATTTGCTCAGGAACTATTTGAATTATCTCAATCACTATTTTAATCGATGAATGATGATAAATTTTGGAGAATAAAAAGACATTTATATTAACAGAATAAAAACTTATAAATAAGTAAAGAAAAGTTCAGTTTGAGATTTTCTTTTATAAAAAATATTATTAATTGCCATTAATCTCTCAAAAAAATTAAAGATTATTTTTAAAAAAATAATAAACACTCTATAGAACTATTTAACTTGTGTGCTTAGGAAGATAATGAAGTCGGACGGGATGGGACGACGAATTTGTCATTTCCATCTCCATCTTCTAATTAAATTCTTGTCTCCATCTCCGATTATATTTAATCAAGAAATTCTCATCCCAATTCTACGGAAATTAAATCATCATACATGTCCACATCTCCGCCTTCCATCCCATAGAACAAATTTAAAACAGATATCAAAGAATTCCCATCCCGTCCTCATTCTCATTTTCATCTCCATCCCTGTCCCACGTCATGTGATATCAGGATATATTTGAGGATGAGAATAACATCTCCAGATCCGCCTCAAACAAAATCCGAATTAAAAAAAAAATTCCAGAACTCAAACCCGAAAATTTCTCACAACCTGTCCTCATTTGGAAAAATTATCATGCTTATGTGTGCTTTTAACTCAACATGAAAGACTAGAAAAGCAAGTTAAGTAGAGTGAAACACAGTCTAGCTAGGTTGATTTAACTATAGGTTATTTTATTTATTTACTTATTTAATATTAATAATCTTATCAAACTAACTAATTAACAATATTATCATTGTTAAATATTTCTCTAATATATAAAACATATTATTTTTTTAAATCCATTATAAATAATTTAAGATTACAAACATTTATAAATCACTATATTCTTCAATTTTTATATATTTAAATAACAATTTTAAGAAATAAATTCATAATTAAATTTTACATAGGTATATTTGTAAATTACTTATGAACACGAAGTAATCTGATTAATGTTTAAATTTGTCATTTTTATTATTAAACGGATATAAAATTTAACATTACAATTGTTCAATAATTTCTTTTTTTTATAAGCAACTAATATCAAAAAGTCGTCATTCAGCCCCGTAGAAGTTTCCCATCAATTTCTCAAGATAAATTATGAAAGGGCAACATGATCAAATTGTCAGTAGCTGATCCCATAGTCTTTATCTTTATCGTCCAATACTAAATCAGTACTTTAGTACTTAGGTTTCTCCCACCTATGATACTTCAATCCACGGTCATTCAATCCAAATTTTTCATTAAATTTAACATCAAACATGTCTAACAGAGAAGATTAAACCGTGACACTCTGAGAATCTCCATTACATTTTAACTGTTGCATCATGTCGATACTGTTGGGATTGAAATGTAGCTAGAGGGGGGGAGATGAATAGCTCGTCGTGTGCTAGGTGCTCGTCGTTGCTTGTTTCTTCAGAAATATACAGCGGAAAATACAGAAACAAACTACACAATGCTAACAAGGAGGGTTTACTTGATATCCACCTCACAAGAGGTAACTAGTCTAAGGATCCACACCCACTCACGCATCCTCCACTAAGAAATCACTCCTTTTCGGTAACTACCGAAGGCGGAGAAGCCCTACAAGCTCACAGTACAAGAAGAATGAAAGGAAGACAAATACAAGCAATAGCTTACACGTTTTACAACTGAAAACCCTAACCCTGGCTTTCTTCTTCAGCTATAGATCGGCCTCTTGACTTGGAAGACCTCCAAGAATCTTCAAAAACTGGCGATCTGAACTTTGTGGAGAAGCTCTGGGAGCACAGTAAAGATCTGAGATGAATCGGTGAAGCGATGCCGAAGAAATCGAACGTCTGCAACTAAATACGATGCCAACGGTCGGATCCCGATCGATTGGATTGCTCCCAATCGATCGGGGAGGATTTGGATCGATCAACCGATCGATCTAGAGCGCCTCTGTGCTCTCAGGAATTGCTTGGATCGATCGGCTAATCGATCCAAGACTTATCGTGTAAAGATCGCACTTCCCAATCGATCCACTAATCGATTGGGGGCTCTGGATCGATCGGTTGATCGATCCAGCGCTATTCTGTGCGATCGCGCACTCGTCCCAATCGATCCACTGATCGATTGGGAGGAGGCTTGTCGCGAAGACTTGCCCAATCGATCGGTCGATCGATTGGACATGAGCCAATCGATCGGCTGATCAATCCAGCTCATGATTTTCTCCCAAAATCAAGTCTAAAGCCTCCTAAACCAACATCTGGTCAACTATGACCTGTTGGTTCATCGTGCCTAGCATCCGGTCACCCTTGACCTGCTAGGACTCCCTCACCAAGTGTCCGGTCAATCCCTTTGACCCACTTGGACTTTTCTCCTTGTACCAAGTATCCAGTCAATCCCTTTGACCTACTTGGACTTTCACCAGATGTCTGGTCAACCTTGACCCATCTGAATTTTCTTGTGCCTGACTTCACTCACCAGGACTTCCCTTCTGCCTAACTTCACTCACTAGGACTTCCAGTCAAGTATCCAGTCAACCTTGACCTACTTGACTCTCCTTCACAATCTCCCCACATGAACAATTGCACCTACAATCTTCATGTGTTGTCTACATGTATTGTCAAACATTGAAACTCAAACATCATGACTCGAGCTTGACTCAATTCAAGCTCAGTCAACCCGGTCAATCTTAACCTAAGGAATATTGCACCAACAATCTCCCCCTTTTTGATGTTTGACAATACCTCCTTTAAGTTAGGCTAATCCCATAGCTTCAACTTCCTTCATGCCAATATGTGAATGATGGTTCCCTTCATTCTCCTCCTTTTCTAGAGGGCAAATTCCCCCTTTAGGTAATGAAGGTCTAACTTAACCACACTCATTCTCCCCCTATTGGCACACATCACTAACATTTCCCATCTTTGGGCACTCATCAAAAACAAACTCTCCTCCTGAAGAGTTACCCTTCGTTGTTCACAACTTCACTCGTTGCTCACAACACGCTAACGAAGGTCCCATACCCTTCATTATTATCACATGCGCATCCATGAGCATGCACCACTTGAACAATGAAGATATCCACTCTCCATTGTAGTCAAATGCCCAACTTTGAGCATTTTCACGAAAGGAGGTTAACCACCTTCCAAGATGTATGAAAATTGAATTTACATGTCCTTAAAGACTAACTCCCCCTAAAGACATGGTCATGACTTCTGTCATTGCAACAACAATGACTTGGAATCCCTAAAACTTTAGGAAACCCAAAGTTAGAAGTTTTGAGGTTCGTAAATTCAATATTGAAACCAAACCTCAACCTAAACCTCTACTTAGTCTTCCTTAACCATTCCATTCTTATTTTCATCATGAAAACTCCCCCTAAATATATACAAATATGTTTTGAGGGGTAAGGAATGGTTGTCTAGACTAAAAGTGGTTTAGAATGCTGAAGACAAGCTTTCCCAGCCAAAATCAGCATTCCCAATCGATTGGAATTAGGTCACAATCGATTGAACCATGCTGAATCGATCCACTGATCGATTCAGACTGCGTGGATCGATCGGCTGATCGATCCAACTAGCTTCTGCTCGCAAGAAATGCCTTCTCAATCGATTGCCCGATCGATTGAGTCACTCCAATCGATCGGGTGATCGATTGAAGCTCTGAAATTGCTGAAATACCATTTCAGTCAATTTCAGAAACCCCTAGAAAAATCTAAAAAAATTCCAAAAATCATGAAACTTGTTGTAGACATTATTTAGGGTATATACTATCAAGGAAAAATAGTTTTCTATGAAAATATATTCTATTTTCAAATATTAACACAAACTTGAAAACTTGCAAAAATTTTAGTGTTTTCTTCAAGTTTGTGTTCAACTATTCAATGATGATTACTATCAAAAAGATAGTCTTCATCAAGGTTTTCCAAAATATATTTAAAATCATTTTCAAAACAAATATCCAACCATGTTCCTTGGGCTCAATGTACATGACTTGTACATTAGCTTTCCCAATGATTGGAAAACACATAACTATGTGTTTTGATGAATCTAAAACTCAAAAGAATGCACTAAATCAATATCTTGAGTTTTGTTCATCATTCTAACACCTCACTTGTATCTAATGTGCACTAAAACACATACAAGTCACCTTATGGGTCTTTGTGAGATGTAAAGTTTGGTTTTGCCCTAATCTAGGGATCATGCATATCTATCTAGGCATTTTTTAATTATAGACATCCATCAAAGATATTACTTGTTAATTAATGCCATTAGTCCTTAATAAAGAAGGAATTAAAATGATGCATGATGATGTTATAACATACATCAAAAAGACATAATTTTCAAAAGAAAATTTCCTATAACTATATGATGTATGGATGACATGACATGGTATTTTTGTGTTTTTCATAATAAGGCATGAGTGCAAACACAAATAAATAAATATGATGTCATGACATTTGATGGGCAAGCAAAGCATGACAAGTTAGCATAGATAAAATACCTAGATTACCTACCTAAGTATCCTTAACCCTTAGCTAACTTAAACATTTAAACCCTAGATTGCCCACTATTTCCCAGGAAATGTCAAAAACCAAATTTAACATTTCTTTTGCTTTTCCTAATTTGTTCCAATTTAAATTAAGCATATTCCTCAAATTTTGGCACTATTTACTCTTTTAAAGAATAATCAATTGAGTTAAGGCTTAAATTTGCCTTTAACTTCCTAAGAACATACCAAAATCCCAACTTGGTAGTTCTTATGATTTTCTCAAATTGTGTCATTTAAAATTTCATCCAATTTCTCAAAATATGACACATTTTACTCTTTCCAAGAGTAAACCCTTTATCCTTTTCATTTTCAAATATTAATAATAACCTTGAAAATGCTCCTTGAGTGTCAACTTCATCATGATTGGGTTAACTACCCTTCCACTTAGAGTTGACACTCTCTAACCCATCTATGGGGTAGAGAAGATGCTCCTAGGAACCCAAAACATATTGGTGCTCCTTGGATGCTCTAGGTACTCACTAGGGATAACTTCCCTAGATACCTTCCTAGTGACCTTGTTTGGCTTCTTAAAAGCCTTAGTCACATTTTTTAGGTCAACCCTAAGGATTGCTTCCCTTGTCACCTTCTTTGTGACTTTCTTGGACTTCTTAGTGTTGGTTGCTACTCGGAAAGCCTATAGGTTCCACTGTACAAAAATTTTGTACAAAGGTCTGAACCTTTTCCTAGCTACCATGTGTTCTTTTAAATTAAATTTTGGATCTCCTGCGGAACTTAACACGTTTGATCCAAAACTTAATCTATTTATTCTTTTAGGTTTTGACTTGGATCTCCTGCGGAACTTAACACGTTTGATCCAAAACTTAATCTATTTATTCTTTTAGGTTTTGACTTGGATCTCCTGCGGAACTTAACACGTTCGACCCAAGTCTCCTTAAGTTATTAATTCCATTAAATATCAATTTCCATAAAAGGTTCCCAGTACTGACGTGGCGAGGCACATGGCCTTCTTGGATATGGGAGCAACCACCACCGACTAGACAAAACCTTTAATAGAAAGCTAATATTTAATTTCCTAAAATAACTTTAGGTTAACCAAAGAGAACAATCAAATCACAAGGAAAAGAAAGAAACAAAAGAACACAACTTCGAAAAAAACATATTCGAAATACTAGAACGTAAGCCTCTTGTATTTGGTATTATTTCCATAAATAACTAGCATGATGCGGAAATAGAAATTACTAGTTATACCTTGTAGAAAAACCTCTTGATCTTCTACCGTATTCCTCTTCTAACCTCGGACGTTGTGTGGGCAACGATCTTCCAAGATGAGAAACCACCAACCACCTTCTTCTCCTCCAAGCAAGGTTCGGCCACAAACGGAAACTTCACCAAGGAGGAAGAACAAAATACTAACCAAGCTCCAAGAGATGCTAGCTTTCTCTCCTTCTTCTTCTTCTTCTCCGAGTAGTATCCGGCCACCACAAGAACTCCAAGGGAGAGGAAGAGGTTCGGCCACCACAAGAGGAAGAGAAGGAGATGATGGCCGGCCACACCAAGGAGCAAAAGAGGAGAGGAATAATAGATCTTGTGTCTTGTGAAGGCACCTCACCCCTTCTTTTATATTCCTTGGCCTAGGTAAATTAGGAAATTTAATTACAATAAATTTTCCTTAATTTCCTTGACATGATTTAATTGAGAAAAATAAAATAATATTTCCCCAATTAAACAATGATGGCCACATCAAGAGGAAACAAATTGGACAAGTTTTAATCAACAATTAAAACTTTCCTTATTTGTTTCCAGAAATTTTAAAAAATAAAATTTCTCTTTAAAAATCTCTTCATGGTTAATAAAAGGAAATATCTATAATTTTAATTTTATTAACATGTGAATAATTTTAAAGAGAAAATAAAAAACTCTCCAATCTACAAATAAGGAAAGAGATCTAATCTCTTTCTTTAATCTTTGTAAAACTTTTACAAGAGAGATATTTTAATTTTAATTCTCTTTAAAATATATCTTCCACATAATAATAAAATCTAAAATTAAATTTCTTTTTAATTTAATTATGGCCGGCCCTACTAGCTTGGGTTCAAGCTAGGGCCGGCCACCTTAGGTTGGCCCTAGCTTGGTTCCCAAGCTAGCTTGGCCGGCCCCTTTAGGTGGGTATAGAAGGTGGGTATATGTGGGTATAGTACTCTATAAATAAGAGGCTACGATAGGGACCGAGAGGAGGAATTGGTTTTGGTCTCTGATAAAATTAAGCATCCCATGTTCGCCTTGAACACACAACTTAATTTTATCAATGATAATTCATTCCACTAGAGAACTATCATTGAACTACCGCACCAATCCCAAATTACATTTTGGGCTCCTTCTTATTATGAGTGTGTTAGTCTCCTGTGTTTAAGATATCGAATGTCCACTAATTAAGTGAGTTCGACAACTCATTTAATTAATATCTAAGTCCAAGAGTAGTACCACTCAACCTTATTATCATGTCGGACTAAGTCCACTGCAGGGTTTAACATGACAATCTTTATGAGCTCCTCTTGAGGACATTATCAACCTAGCATCACTAGGACACAGTTTCCTTCTATAATCAACAACACACACTATGAGTGATACCATTTCCCAACTTATCGGGTTTATTGATTCATCGAACTAAATCTCACCCATTGATAAATTAAAGAAATAAATATCAAACATATGTGCTTGTTATTATATTAGGATTAAGAGCACACACTTCCATAACAACTGAGGTCTTTGTTCCTTTACAAAGTCAGTATAAAAGAAACGACCTCAAATGGTCCTACTCAATACACTCTGAGTGTACTAGTGTAATTATATAGTCAAGATAAACTAATACCTAATTACACTACGACCTTCTAATGGTTTGTTCCTTTCCATTCTGGTCGTGAGCTACTGTTTATAATTTATAAGGTACTGATAACATCATCTTCTGTATGTGACACCACATACTATGTTATCTACAATATAAATTAAATGAACAACTACAAACAAATGTAGATAATTAGACCAAATGTGATTCTTTATTCATAATGAATGTTTACAAAGCTTAGGCTCTCAGTATACACTCCAACACTTAGAAGTCTTAGTCACATTTGTTGTTGCAAAGATACTTCTAGGGATGACTTCCCTTGTATCCTTGACTTGACTTCTAGATTTAGGGTTGGTTCCATAGCTATATGGAACCCTATGGTAAGTAGGTACATCCTTTTTGATTTTAAGTTTGTATCCCAAACCTCTATGGCCCTTGGATGACCCTTGTTGTCCTAAACCTAGATTTTGCTCATTTTGCTCTTTAAGGATATTTTCCATCCTTTTTAGGGTCTTTTCTAGTTTGTCAAGTCTTGACCTCAAGACTTGATTTTCCATCACTAAGTCCTTAGTTTTTGGTTTTCAATTAAGTCCATGAGCATTTTTGCTTCTAGGCTTGTAGCTAAAATCCTTAGAGTTCTTGCCTAAAATTCCATCTACCTTCCTAACCCTAGGTGTGGTAGTTTTAGCATGGAGAGCCATGTGTTTTTCCTTAATGCTATCATGCTCTCTATTCTTATGGTAAATAGTATTAAAATGATAAAGACTTGACTTAGTATGTTTTTTACCATTGTTCAAGGGAGTAGGCTCAATAAATGATACCTTTCTTTTTACCTTGGAGAGTCCCCCTTGAGGTGTGCTTCCTCCTTGAGCCTTGACCGCCTTCTTCCCCTTGGGACATTGACTCCGGTAATGTCTCTTTTGATTGCACAAAAAGCACACAATGTGCTCCTTGCTCCTTTTTGTTCTGGAGCGGTCTCATTGGGCTTCACCTTGCCCTTTAGTGCTACTTGGCCCTTCTTCTTGGCTAACTTGGGGCATTTGCTCTTATAATGCCCATGTTCCTTACACTCAAAACACATAATGTGATTTTTATTTTTAATTGAAATGTTTATACCTTCATGTGTAGGGATGACACTTTCTCCTTTGGATCCGGAGGTAGAAACTTCCTCTTGATCCGAACTTGATACTCCTCCAATAGATTTGTCTTGACTTGTAGAGGTGGAAGCTGTTGGAGCAATCTAGTGACCCAAGGTTTTGATGTTTGGGCAAAGGTTTAAGTTAGGTTTATTGTTGTATTTGATATGCATTGTGAGTGTGCAGGATACAGGTACAACAAGGAAGTCCAAGTATGATCTTGGCAAAGGAAGAAAGTCCAAGGATGAGTCTTGGCGGTGTAAGTCCAAGCATGTAGTCTTGGCAACGTAAGTCCAAGTGTAACTTGGCAATGGATGAAGTCCCAGAGGCGCGACCTCTTGGCAAAGGAAGACCCGACAACAATGACAAGGCCGATGGAAGCTCCAGAAGGCAAGACGTGAAGGATGGGGAGGCATCCGAGGGACGCAAGGCTGATGGAGGAGGCTAGAAGGCTAGGTCTAGGTTGGTCGGGCAGGGACGAGTGCTGAGAGATTGTACTCGGAGTAAAATACTAGAATTAGGGTTTACTGTAGCAGTCGACTGGTGCAGTCGACTGGGGCAGTCGACTGGCAGTGAACAGAATGTGTGAAATCGAGCCGTTGGGGCGTAACGGTCGAATTTCCACAGAGGGCAGTCGACTGCATGTTTTAGCAGTCGACTGGTAGGCGGGGTTTTCAACCCGCGGGCTATAAAACCAAAGCTTGGGAGCTTGGTTTGGGTTGACGAAATTAGACTTGGTTAAGGTCTAATTAGTAGTCTACAAGTGCTCAAGAGTTTTCCTTGTGTCCAAGAGGTCTTGGTGAGTTTGTGGTGAGGTTTCTCCACCCACAAGGAGTTTGAGCTAGCCGGAGGTCTTCCGGGGAGTAATCCACCGACGGATAGGGATCGTCCACCTTACGGACACGCCGTGGAGTAGGAGCTTTATCTCCGAACCACGTAAATGATCGTGTAGCTTGGTTTGCATTCTTTCTTGTTTTGTATTTTGTTTAGCATGTTTATTTTTGTATTATTCCGCTGCGCAAGATAACAACGTAGGAAGCGAACGATTTGGGTGAGCCGCTATTCACCCCCCTCTAGCGGACGTCAAGGTCCCAACAATTGGTATCAGAGCGAGAGCGCTCTTCTACGGACTAACCGCCAAGAGAGCAAGAAGCTAGAGGAAGAAAAAGATGGAGTCCGAAGGACCGCTCGGATGGGATATCCAAATTCCACCTTCGTACGACAAAGAAGACTTCAATTATTGGAGGAAGCGGTTGGAGACATGGTTCCAAATGGATTGGAACCAATGGGTTGTCTTGAGTGACCCATTTGAAGCTCCTACGGACAAGAAGGGTAAACGCCTCCGACCTCGGCATTGGACTGAAGAGCAACGGGAACAAGCGGAGGCCGATAAGAAGGTAACAAAAATCTTGTTAAATATATTACCTTCTAACATCCTTTTGAGTGTAGGTGAATACACAAGTGCATGTGATCTTTGGAAAAAGATCATTGTCCATCATGAGAACCCTACACAAATCCAAGAAGAGGAGAAGCCCAAGGAGAAGGGCTCATTGGTCCAAGAAGAGAAGGACCAATCGAATGTTGACATAAGTTCAACATTCGAGGAGGAGAAGGAAGATGAGGAGGTATCATCCACATCTTCAAGGGAGGAAGAAGTGGAATCATCCACATCTTCAAGTGAAGAGGAAGAAGAGAAATCCGAGGAAGAAGAGAAATCCGAGGAAGAGGAGATCTTGGAAGCTCAACCCTCCACCTCAACTACCAAGAAGAGCACAAAGGACCGCATCAAATTTTTTGAGTGTGGTAAGATAGGGCACTACAAGAGTAGGTGTCCTTCACTCAAGAAGGTAAAGGAGGTAAACCCTAAACTCACTAAAGTTAATTTAGAAACTAATGTGAGTTATAGGAAGAAGAAGAAGGAGAAGAAGCACATTAGGTGTTTTACATGTGGTGAGTGGGGTCACTACCACACAAAGTGCCCAAGGAAAGGAGAGCTCATGAAATTGGCGTACTTGAAGAAGTGGGAGAAGAAGGGAGCTTACAAGGTAAAAACCAAGGTATCATTTAATGAATTCATTCCGTTGACACATGATAAAAAGTATGCTAGAAACAACTCTTATCATCTTAATGTTATTTATCATGAGAATAGGAGGCATGATAACCTTAAGGATAAATATATTCCTCCTCATGCTAGATTTGCCACACCTAAGGTTAGGAAGGTAAATAACAACTTAGGCAATAACACCAAGGATTTTAGATATATGCCTAAAAATAGAAATGCTCAAGGATTCAATGAAAAACCAGAATCTAGGGATTTATGGGGTGAAAATCAAGTCTTGAGGACAAGACTTGATAATTTAGAAAGGACCTTAACAAGAATGGAAAATATTCTTAGGGGTCAAAATGAGCATAACCTAAGAAAAGCTAGACAAGAGCCATCCAATGGCTATAGAGGTTTGGGATACAAACCTAAAGTCAAGAAGGATGTGACTTCCTTTCATAGGGTTCCATATAGTTATGGGACCAACCCTAGGTTTAGAGGTCAAGTAAAGATACTAGGGAAGGAATCCCTAAGAGTATTTTTGGCAAGACCAATGTGACTAAGACTTCTAAGAAGTCCAACAAAGTCACAAAGAAGGTCACAAGGGAGGTCATCCCTAAAGTTGATTTAATAAAGGTGACTAAGGCTCCAAAAAGGCCTAATAAAGTCACAAATAAGGTTACAAAGGGAGTTAACCCTAGAAGTGACCTAGTGGAAGTGACCAAGGCTTCTAAGAAGCCAAGAAAGGTCCTTAGGAAGGTATCTAGGGAAGTCATCCCTAGTGAGTACCTAGAGCATCCAAGGAGCACCAATAGGTATTGGGTTCCTAGGAATATATTCTCTACACCCTAGATGGGTTTAGAGAGTGTCAACTCCAATTGGAAAGGTAGTTAACCCAACCTTGGGAAAGTTGACACTTGAGAGCATTTTCAAGGTGATTGTTAACCTTTGAAAATGAAAAGGATGATAAGTGTTACTCTTTGAAAAAGTAAAATGTGTCAAAGTTTGAGGAGTTGAATCTAATTTAAATTGACACACTTGAGAGAAGCAAAAGTAATGTCAAATTTGGAATTCGACATTTTATTACGGAATTAAGGGAAATGTAAACCTTAATCCAAATTATCACTCTTGGAGAGAGTAACATGTGCCAAATCTTAAGGAATTATCTTTGAATTAAATTGACACAATTTGGAGAATCATAAGAAATACCAAGTTGGGATTTTGGTATCTTCTTAGTGATTTAAGAGAAATCTAGGTCCTAATGTAAAATATTTACTCTTTGGAAGAGTAAAATGTGTCAAACGTTGAGGATTTGAACTTAATTTAAATTGACACATTTAGAAAAGGATAAGAAATGCCAAGTTGGGGTTTTGGCATTTTCATGAGAAATCATGGGCAATCTGGGGTTAAATTTTGAGTTAGCTAGGTTTAAGGACACTTAGATAGGTAATCTAGGTATCTTATGTATACTAATTTGTCATGTTTTGTTTGCCCATCATATGTCATGACATCATATCTATTTTTTTCATTCATCTTTATTATGAAAAATATAAAAATATCATGTCATGTCATACGTACATCATGTAGTTATAGCATGTTTTTCTTTTTAAAAAAATTACTTATTTTGATGTATGCCATAAAACATCATGCATTACTTTAATTCCCTTGTTATTTAAGGACAAATGGCATCTATTATAAATGGTAAATATCCCAACAAGAGGGATTATATCAAGTGGCATCCTAGATGGATGATCATGATTTTTACAATGCCTAGATAGAGATGCATGATCCCTTAGTTTAGGGCAAGACCAAATATACATCTCACAAGGAACTATAAGATGACTTGTATGTGTTTTAATACACGTTAGATACAAGTGAGATGTTAAGATGGTGAACTAAACTCAAGATGTTGATCTAGTGCATCTTGTTGAGTTTTAGGTTCATCAAAACACATAGTTATGTGTCTTCCAATCATTAGGAAAGCTAATGTACAAGTCATGTGCATTGAGCCCAAAGAACGTGGTTGGATATTGGCTTTAAAAAAGATTTCAGAATACTTTTGAAAACCTTGGTGAAGACTATCTTTTGATAGTAATCATCATTGGAAAGTTAGACACAAACTAGGAGAAAACATTGAAATTTTCAAGAGTTTTCAAATTTGTGTCAATCTTTGAAAATAGGAAGTATTTTCATAGAAAACTATTTTTCCTTGATAAAGTATACTCTAAATAATGTCTACATGAGTTTTCATGATGAAAACAAGTATGGTTTGGTTAAGAAAAATCAAAGTGAAGTTTCGGTTGAGGTTAGTTTCATTATTGAATTTTTAACCTCAAAACTTCAAGTTTTGGTTTTTCTAATTATTTAGGAACCCCAAGTCATTGTTGGTGCAATGATAGAAGTTTAACCATGTTTTTAGGGGGAGTTACTCCTTTAAAACATAAAAATCTTTTTCAAGACCAAAAGGACGTCAAATGTTAAGGTAGCACATGACATTGGTATGGGAGGTGTTACCAAGGACAAGGGAGAGTCATCCAAGGCCAATAAGAAGGAATATGTTAGGGTAGCATATAATTATAGCAAGGATGAGGTGTCCAAGATTAAGGACAAGAAGAAATTAATCAAAGACAAGGTGTCTAAGGTTAAGATTCCTAAGGTTAGGAAGAGCCTTTGGGACCCATGGTAGATGGGTTATCAAATGTGCCAAGTGGTTAGGAGACGGACTTAAGTCTCTAACATAGTGGGTTGGCACAATTGAGTTGAGTTTCATGCATAGAAATATGAATTGGGTTCATATTGCATGAAAATTAGTTTTTGATGTATATATGCCATATAAACTAATGCTAGTGATGCATTATGGTTTAGTATGAGCAAATACATCAAGAGGAAGCCAAAACTAGGACTTTAGGTCAAGGTTCAATTGAACTTTTTAGCTAGTTTTGTGTTTTGTGTCAATATTGGGATTGGTGATAGATATATTTTTATATATATTTTTCCCAAGTAGATATTGATATAATAGACCTCTCCACAAAATTTGGGGATTTTTGGAGGTCTGTGGAATTTCTGACGTATTTCTGAAGTTGGCCAGAAAAGGCTGATTTTTTCATAAATAGTGTACCAGTCGACTGGTAACACTGTTCACGGGCACAGAATATCTCTGTAAGCTCGTTTTCATGGGGGCAGTCGACTGGTACTTCTTTCAGTCGACTGATACGGTCTGAAAATGTTTTTCAAGCATTAAAAAATGACCAAAAGAGTGGTGAACATGTATGTAATCTTATGGGGGATTAATACATGATGTTTATGGTCATTAGAGGTCAAAGAGTCCAATAATTGGGATAGTGTTGGAGTTTTTTTTTGATGTATGGCAAAGGGGGAGAAGTTTAGGTTTAAGTGGAAACTTACATACCTTTGCAAGAAATCCTAGCTCAAGGGGGAGCTTAGGTGAAGGGGGAGCGATTGCTCATTTATTAGCAAAAGGGGAGAAGTTTACCTTTGCAAGAAATCCTAACTCAATGGGGAACTTAGGTGAAGGGGGAGCTTAGGATTAGGTTCCATGATTTATGCATGTGTAGATTGCATGTTTATTTGCATTATTATTGATATATTGTTTCCCTAACTTAAACGGTTTGCCAAACATCAAAAAGGGGGAGATTGTTGGAGCAATCTAGTGACCCTAGGTTTTGATGTTTGGGCAAAGGTTTAAGTTAGGTTTATTGTTGTATTTTATATGCATTGTAAGTGTGCAGGATACAGGTACAACAAGGAAGTCCAAGTGTGATCTTGGCAAAGGAGGAAAGTCCAAGGATGAGTCTTGGCGGTGTAAGTCCAAGCATGTAGTCTTGGCAACGTAAGTCCAAGTGTAACTTGGCAATGGATGAAGTCTCGGAGGCGCGACCTCTTGGCAAAGGAAGACCCGACAACAATGACAAGGCCGATGGAAGCTCCAGAAGGCAAGACGTGAAGGATGGGGAGGCATCCGAGGGACGCAAGGCTGATGGAGGAGGCTAGAAGGCTAGGTCTAGGTTGGTCGGGCAGGGACGAGTGCTGAGAGATTGTACTCGGAGTAAAATACTAGAATTAGGGTTTACTGTAGCGTTACTGTAGCAGTCGACTGCATGTTTTAGCAGTCGACTGGGACAGTCGACTGGCAGCGAACAGAATGTGTGAAATCGAGCCGTTGGGGTGTAATGGTCGAATTTCTACAGAGAGCAGTCGACTGCATGTTTTAGCAGTCGACTGGTAGGCGGGGTTTTCAACCCGCGGGCTATAAAACCAAAGCTTGGGAGCTTGGTTTGGGTTGACGAAATTAGACTTGGTTAAGGTCTAATTAGTAGTCTACAAGTGCTCAAGAGTTTTCCTTGTGTCCAAGAGGTCTTGGTGAGTTTGTGGTGAGGTTTCTCCACCCACAAGGAGTTTGAGCTAGCCGGAGGTCTTCCGGGGAGTAATCCACCGACGGATAGGGATCGTCCACCTTACGGACACGTCGTGGAGTAGGAGCTTTATCTCCGAACCACGTAAATGATCGTGTAGCTTGGTTTGCATTCTTTCTTGTCTTGTATTTTGTTTAGCTTGTTTATTTTTGTATTATTCCGCTGCGCAAGCTAACAACGTAGGAAGCGAATGATTTGGGTGAGCCGCTCTTCACCCCCCTCTAGCGGACGTCAAGGTCCCAACAGAAGCTTCTTCATCCTCTTCTTCTTTTGACCCGGATGTGGAGACTTCTCCTTCTTCTTGATCCGGTGTCACCGAAGGTTGCTCCCCCTCAATCCTAGAGGTGGAGGCTTCTTCATCCTCATCTTGTACATGGAACAAGGAGTATGCTCCCTCCTTGCCTTCTTCATTGCATTCCTTTGAAGATGAAGCTTCTTGGACTTCCTCTTCTTCGGAAGTTGAGTATCTCTCAACTTCGGAGTCCTCTTGCTCTTTATTTTGATCCAATGAGTCACCCTCTTTGGATTCTTCTTGGTCTGGTACAGTGGAGGGGATCTCATGAATCTTGGCCAATTTGCTCCATTGCTCTTTGGCATCTTCAAAATCTCCAATTTGCTCCAAGATGTTGCTTGATAATAAATTGACCAAAAGCTTGGTCACTTTGTCATTGACCTCACATCTTTGGATTTGTTATTTGCTCCATTTGCTTTTCTTGAGAGGCTTGCCCTTGGAGTTTGTTGGAGCTTCAAATCCTTCCATTAGAGCAAACCATTGCTCTATCTCCATCATCAAGAAATTCTCGATCCTTGATTTCCAAAGATCAAAGCTTGTTGAAATGAATGATGGAGACACCCTTGTGTCGAATCCAAGGACATCTTGGAATTCCATTTGAAGTTGAGCTTCTTGTGATGACGTCTTTGACTTGTAGAATTTGCTCCAACTTCTTCACCCTCTAGCTCTTTGCCCCTTCCGGCGATGATTCCGGTGAAGAGTAACCTTGCTCTGATACTACTTGTTGGGACCGAAATGTAGCTATAGGGGGGGTGAATAACTCATCGCGTGCTAGGTGCTCATCGTTGCTTGTTTCTTCAGAAATATGCAGTGGAAAATACAGAAACAAACTACATAATGCTAACAAGGAGGGTTTACTTGATATCCACCTCACAAGAGGTGACTAGTCCAAGGATCCACACCCACTCACGCACCCTCCACTAAGAAATCACTCCTTTTCGGTAACTACCGAAGGCGGAGAAGCCCTACAAGCTCACAGTACAAGAAGAAAGAAAGGAAGACAAATACAAGCAATAGCTTACAGGTTTTACAACTGAAAACCCTAACCCTAGCTTTCTTCTTCAGCTGTAGATCCGCCTCTTGACTTGGAAGACCTCCAAGAATCTTCAAGAACTGGCGATCTGAACTTTGTGGAGAAGCTCTGGGAGCACAGTGAAGATCTGAGATGAATCAGTGAAGCGCCGCCGAAGGAATCGAACGCATGCAACTAAATACGATGCCAACGGTCGGATCCCGATCAATTGGATTGCTCCCAATCGATTGGGGAGGCTTTGGATCGATCAACCGATGATCTAGAGCGCCTCTGTGCTCTCAAGAATTGCTTAGATCGATCGGCTGATCGATCCAAGACTTATCGTGTGAAGATCTCACTTTCCAATCGATCCACTGATCGATTGGGGGCTCTGGATCGATCGGCTGATTGATCCAGCGCTATTCTGTGCGATCGCGCACTCGTCCCAATCAATCCATTGATCGATTGGGAGGAGGCTTGTCGCGAAGACTTGCCCAATCGATCGGTCGATCGATTGGACATGAGCCAATCGATCGGTCGATCTATTGGACATGAGCCAATCGATCGGCTGATCAATCCAGCTCATGATTTTCTCCCAAAATCAAGTCTAAAGCCTCCTAAACCAACATCTGGTCAACTATGACCTGTTGGTTCATCGTGCCTAGCATCCGGTTACCCTTAACCTGCTAGGACTCCCTCACCAAGTGTCCGGTCAATTCCTTTGACTCACTTGGACTTTTCTCCTTGTGCCAAGTATCCAGTCAATCCCTTTGACCTACTTGGACTTTCACCAGATGTCTGGTCAACCTTGACCCATCTGGATTTTCTTGTGTCTGGCTTCACTCACCAGGACTTCCCTTCTGCCTAGCTTCACTCACTAGGACTTCCAGTCAAGTATTCAGTCAACGTTGACCTACTTGACTCTCCTTCTGTAACGACCCAACTCCTGGGTACTAAGCTGTGAGCCGGATCCCTACATTAACTATTGAAACTACTGTGCTGTACTGTGCAGAAACTGGGTAAAATAAAATTTTACTAAACTATTGTAGTTGCCTTTGTTAACTCTGTGAGAGTGAGATTTCATATCCAACTACCTTCTAGATATTCATAGCTATACTGAGGAGGTGAAACTGGAGCTTTGGATCGGTTCGTGGAACGATCCACTGGCACCCACGCGAACACTGGCTGGATCGGTCTGCCGACCGATCCAGCTGCTCACTGATCGGTCGGCTGACCGATCAGTGGCTCACTGATCGGTCGGCTGACCGATCAGTGACTGCTGAATTCGTCCCGAACTCTCTGTTCGCGGAGGGATCGATCGGCTGACCGATCCTGGGAGATACAGTAAGCTACTGTATCCATCTGGATCGGTCGGCTGACCGATCCAGGAGAAGGAAAAGCACTGGATCGGTCTGCTGACCGATCCAGGTTCTGATAGTCTGATACGAAATCAGAATTTCTGATTTCCAGCACTGATTCGTGCCAAAAATCGCATACAAAAGTTCTAAATACATGAAAAACACTCTAGCATGTAAATACTAACATTCTAAACATGATAAACTAAACAAGACATAGTTTACTAAGCTGTAACACCTAGTAACAAGACTAAGTCATAAAACTAGGCATGTTAAGTACTAAAACTGAAATAAAAGCGTATAGATCCCAAGGATCTTTATTCCAAACCCCTTGCACACACACATCATCGTAGCATCGCCCTCCAGCCTCCGCTAATCCACTTTTCTTTTACCGGTATCTGCAGTATAAGAAAAGTAGCATCTGTAAGCTAAGAAGCTTAGTAAGAAACCATCTATCTCACAAAAACATGCAACGATGCGATTATGTTTTTAAAACATGCTGTTTGAAAACTGAACTGAGCATGGCAACATGGCATGACATATAAAAGCATAAATTGGAACTGAAACATGTATAGCATATAAATTGAACATGCTTTAAACTGAACATGGCATACTTATAAACTGAGTATGAAACTGAACTAGTCATGCATATATCTAAATCTGTACATGAACTCAAATCATGTAAACTGAACCTGAACTGAACTGAAAGCTAAATTAGTGTTCTCATCACTAGTTTCAAATTTGAAAAATATACATATAATAGATGAAAATACTAAACATGCTGTTGGGGCCCTGGCAACTGTACTTACTGTGCGCGCATCCCTACGAGACCCGGGATTGCAAGTTCCGAATCCAGCAGGGTTACTAGGTTATCTGAACCTAGGGATGACTGTGGGAGTCCAGCCCATGGATATCTGATCCAAGTGCAGTGCCAACTGAATAAAAGTAAAATACGGAATACTGTTTTATTTTACTTTGCTGTTCTAGGTTATCTGAACTTAGAGGCTACTGTGGGAGCCCACCCAATGGATATCTGATCCATATAGTTGTAATAACTGATAATAACCTGAGTAAAATGTTTCTAATATATTTTACATGCTGTTAGGACGCCTACTGGTGCATCCTTCTGAACTGGGCATTCTACCGAATGCTTGGTGTGCACTAAAAGCACACCCTAAAACTGAAAACTGTAAAACTACTGAACTAACGCCAAAACTAACAAGCGAGAGCAATTATACTGCAGGTGAGGGGTTTCTTACCTCAATCGCAAGGTTTTCTTACAATTCCTTTCGCTAGAAATTCCGGTGAAGACAAATTTCTCGACGATTCGCTCGCGTCCACGTGCTCTACTCGCAGAGGGAACTTCCTTGTGTTGAAATCGTTGCCGGATGGTAACCTTGGGACCCTAGGAAGAAAGCCCTAGTCTTTCCTAGATGTGGCGCCGAGAGAAGGAGGAAGAAAAGGAGGGGGTGGCGTGAATGGTCTCGGTGAAGAGGGATTTGCCGAACCAAAATAAAATAACCCAACTCCATCTTAAGTTTATTATTTATATTAAGTGGTTTAATGAACCCAACTCTAATATAAATATATTTGGTTCTCCTTTCTTTCAGCACGGCCCTGCTGGGTTCACCGGTTACTAAACTTATCCGTAAACCATAGGTCTCGGGTTCGATTCCCGCCTAAGCTATTTTACGGTTCCAATTATTTTTGCCACTTCCGCTACTCGGAAAATTCCGGAAAAATATCTAAAAATTCCACAAAAATCATAAAATAATTCTAAAATAAATTCGGGAATTTTTTCGGGCTTTACAATCCCCCATACCTTATAAAAAGTTCGTCCCCGAACTTAACACAATTCTGGGTACTTCTGTCTCATGCTGGCCTCTGTCTCCCAAGTCGCCTCTGCTGCTGTGTGATTTTGCCAACTGACTTTTACTAATGGCACTTCCTTGTTCCGTAATTTCTTTACTGCTCGGTCTATTATCTGAATAGGCCGACTGTCATAGCTGAGATCATCACGGACCTGTACCAACTGGGGCTCAATCACCTGGGTGGCGTCTGGAATATGCTTCTTCAGCATGGAGACATGAAATACGTTGTGGACGGCTGACATCTCCTGAGGTAGCTCTAGCTCATATGCTACCTTGCCCACTCTCTTCGTGATAAGGTATGGTCCCACATATCTGGGAGCTAGCTTGCCCTTCTTCCCAAAACGCATGACTCCCTTCATGGGAGCTACTCTGAGGAAAACTGTATCCCCAACTGAAAACTCTAGGGGTCTGCGTCGTGTATCAGCATAGCTCTTCTGACGGCTTTGTGCTGTCTCTATCCTCTGGCGAAACTGCTGTATGGCTGCTGTGGTATCTGCTCTAGTTCCTTCTGTTCACCACTCTCATACCAGCAGATTGGTGATCTGCACCTCCGCCCATAGAGTGCATCATAAGGTGGCATGCCGATAGTGGCCTGATAACTGCTGTTGTATGCAAATTCTGCTAGACTCAGATATTTGCACCAACTTCCCTTGAAATCTAGGGCACAAGCCCGGAGCATATCCTCGAGTACAGATTATGATATACATGAGTCTATATAATCATGAAATGATTGGCTCTAGGGCTCTAACTTCCAGTGTGATGTAAATCTGCTGTCTCTGTCTGATATAATGGTTCGTGGGACTCCATGCAGCCTGACAATCTCCTTGAGATACAACTGAGCTAGCTGCTCCATGGAATAGGATATTCTGATAGCTAAGAAGTGGGCTGATTTAGTCAACCTGTCGACTATTACCCATATGGCATCAAAACCATTCGTGGTTATGGGTAATCCCACTATGAAGTCCATAGAGATATCCTCCCACTTCCATTCTGGAATCTGAATCGGCTGCAGAACCCCTCCTGGTCGCTGATGTTCTGCCTTAACCCTCTGACAGGTTAGGCAGATGCTGACGTATCTGGCGATATCTCGCTTCATCCCAGGCCACCAAAATCGTTTCTTTAGATCCTGATACATTTTGGTGGAACCAGGATGCATCGCATAGGGAGTCCTGTGAGCCTCGTCTAGAATCTGTTTTCGTAGTTCCTCCTGATCTGGAACACAAAGTCTGTCACCACAGTATACTACCCCCACTGGCGGACACTCTGAACTCTCCACTTTCTGATTCTGCTAACCCTTGCTTGATTTTCTGGATTTCAAGATCCTGCTCCTGAGCTGTCTGGATATCATCAAGCAAGGTAGATGCTAAGGACATAGCGGAAAGCTGCCCGACTATAAGCTCGAGACTAAAAGCTGTAATCTCCTTCCTTAGGGGTGGTGACATAGCTGCTAAAGATAATAAGGTAGCACTGGACTTCCTGCTGAGTGCGTCTGCTACCTTATTAGCTTTCCCTGGATGGTAGAGGATATCTATGTCATAATCCTTGACCAGCTCTAACCATCTGCGCTGTCGCATATTCAGATCCTTCTGAGTAAAGAAATACTTCAGACTTTGATGATCTGTATACACTCTGCACTGAGCTCCGTACAAATAATGTCTCCAAATCTTGAGAGCGAACACCACTGCTGCAAGCTCAAGGTCGTGAGTAGGATAGTTCCTCTCATAATCCTTGAGTTGTCTGGAGGCATAGGCGATCACCTTGCCCTGCTGCATCAGTACTGCTCCTAATCCCAATTTAGAGGCGTCACTGTAGATGTCGAAGCTGTTTGTGTTTTCTGGTATAGCTAAAATAGGAGCACTGGTCAATCTCCGTTTTAGTTCGCTGAAGCTGTTCTCGCAGTCCTCTGTCCACTGAAATTTCTTGTTCTTCCTGGTGAGAGCTGTCAGTGGGGAGGCTATCCTGGAGAAGTCCTCTACGAATTTCCTGTAGTAGCCTGCTAATCCCAGAAAGCTTCTGATTTCACTGGCGTTCCTGGGTCTCTTCCAGTTACTTACTGCTTCTATCTTGCTGGGATCTACCATAACACCATCCTTGGAGATGATGTGACCTAGAAAGGCTACCTGGTCTAGCCAAAATTCACATTTCGTGAATTTGGCGTACAGCTGGTTCTGCTGAAGGATCTGCAAAACTATCTTCAGATGCTCTGCATGGTCCTCCTGAGTGCCTGAATAGATAAGAATGTCATCGATGAACACGATGACAAACTTGTCTAAGTATTCTCTGAATACTCTGTTCATGAGGTCCATGAAAGTAGCTGGAGCATTTGTCACCCCGAAGGCATGACTACGAACTCATAATGTCCGTATCTGGTCCTGAAGTTGTTTTAGGTATATCACCTTTCTTGACTCTAACCTGGTGATATCCTGATCTGAGGTCAATTTTAGAGAACACTGTGGCTCCCTTTAGCTGGTCAAACAGGTCATCTATCCTGGGGAGAGGGTACCTATTTTTAATTGTGACCTGGTTCAAGGCACGGTAGTCTATGCATAGGCGCATGCTTCCATCCTTCTTCTTCACGAACAACACAGGTGCTCCCCATGGTGAGTGACTAGGGCGTATGAAACCCTTGTCAAGAAGCTCCTGTAATTGCTCCTGAAGTTCCTTCAGTTCTGCTGGAGCCATGCGGTACGGTGCCTTGGAAATTAGATTTGTGCCGGGAATGAGCTCTATCTCAAATTCCTCTCTGGTGCTAAGCCTGGTAACTCTTCAGGGAAGACTGCTGGGTAGCCACAAACGACTCGAACCTCTGATAGCTGTTGGTTCTTGTCCTGGCTGGTGTTGACTATATTTGCTAAAAATCCCATGCATCTTGAATCCATTAGCTGCTGTGCTTCTAAGAGAAACTTCCTGGCTTTTCTCTTTGGTTTTCCCATGTACTCAAACTCTGCTTCAGGTTGGAATATGACCTTCGTTTACGCACTCTATAGAAGCGCCGTATCGATCGGAAAATCCATTCCAAAGATAACATCGTAGTCGGTCATTTCTAGCACTATCGGATCACCAAAAGTTCTCTGTCTGCTATGACACTGCTCTGAGCCAGTGTGTAGATGCCATAATGTCTCCCGAGGGTAGTGTTGTCGAAACGACTATTGAGTACCTCCGAGGTGTTGCTAATTTCTCGGCAAATGCCCCGGATACATAAGAGTGGGTTGCCCAGATCGAATAAGATAGTTGCATTATCTTGTAAAATACTGATCGACCTGTGACAACTGCCGAGGCATTTGCTACGTCCTCTCCGGTCGTGAGAAAATCCGGCATTCGTGATAGGCGTGGGGCTTCTAATCGCCTCGATCGATCAGGACCATCTAAGGCAAGATACATCCGTGTAGCTACCGGCCGAGCTCCATCTTACCGAGGTCGAGGAAGATCGTTCTTGTTCGCATCGCTAGCCATGTGCCCTTCCGCCCACATTCAAAACAACCTCGCGTACCCTTGCGGCAAACTCCTGGATGATGTTTCCCACAAGTAGCACACTTGGGATGTCTGGAATGTTTTCCAGCTGGTCCTCCTTTTGGGTCACTGCTTGCCTTGCGTTTCCCCTTCCAGTTGGAGCTATGTCCCTGTTGTTTCTGCTGAGTACCTGAGCCAGCTTGTCCCTTGGGCTCTGTGGAAACCTGCTTCTGCTGGGTGATGCTGTGCTGATAGTGCTCGGTGATCAGAGCACTACTCACTAGCTCCTCTGTGGTTTGTGGCCTATGAACGCCACCAGCCACATTCATTGCGATCTCTGGTCTGAGCATCTTCAGCATCAACCGTACTCGTTCCTTATCTATGCTGACTAGTTCTGGACACAGCCGAGCCAACCTGTTGAATTTCTTCACGGCTTCCTGAACTGATAGGTTGCCCTGACAAAATTCTGTAAACTCGTCATAGTGTCGGTTCGTGACTTGCATGTGAAAGAATTCCTCGAAGAATTCTTTCTCGAAGTTGGCCCATGTCATCTGGTTTACTGGCCACTTCGATTTAATCCGCTCCCACCACATGCGTGTGTCTCCTGTTAAACAGAAGGAGGCACACTTCACCTTTTCGTGCTCTGGCCAGTCTAGAAGCTCCATCGTGCTTTCCAGTGTTTTAAACCATGCCTGAGCATTCCATGGTTCGCTGGTGCCTGAGAAGTTCTCGGGCTTAATTCTCTGCCACTGGATAAGGTAAGCTTCTCTCTTAGCCCCTGCTACTGGGGCTACTGGGACTGGTACTGCAGGCTGAGCTGGTACAACCTCTGTGATTACTGGAGTCGTGAGGTTCGGTACTGGAGTGACTGGGGGAGTAGTCTGCTGGTTAGCCTTTAAGGAGGCTATCTCCTGCTGCTGTTCAGCTAACTGCTGCTGTAGCTGAGCCACTAGTGCTGTAAGGTCTGGGGGAGGCACTAAACTACCTACCTCATGCTGGGGCTCAGCCGCTGATGCTTTCTTAGCTGGACGCCCTCGTACCATTTTCTAAATAGCAGAGAACACATATATATAACTAGGCTATCATGTTATAGTTAACTACTGGTAACATGTTAAATACTATCACTGTAAACATGAATTAATTAACTACCAACATGAGAGCAAACATGAAAGCACATATAACTGATATGAAAGCTGAAAACAAAACTGAGTGAGAGATGTTCTTACTTGGAAGCTGTAGGCACAATGCTGATGTGTGTGTAGGAAGTAAGGAACTTGCTCTGATACCACTCTGTAACGACCCAACTCCTGGGTACTAAGCTGTGAGCCGGATCGCTACATTAACTACTGAAACTACTGTGCTGTACTGTGCGGAAACTGGGTAAAATAAAATTTTACTAAACTATTGTAGTTGCCTCTGTTAACTCTGTGAGAGTGAGATTTCATATCCAACTACCTTCTAGATATTCATAGCTATACTGAGGAGGTGAAACTGGAGCTTTGGATCGGTCCGTGGAACGATCCACTGGCACCCACGCGAACACTGGCTGGATCGGTCTGCCGACCGATCCAGCTGCTCACTGATCGGTCGGTGAGACCGATCAGTGGCGAACTCTCTGTTCGCGGAGGGATCGATCGGCTGACCGATCTTGGGAGATACAGTAAGCTACTGTATCCATCTGGATCGGTCGACTGACCGATCCAGGAGAAGGAAAAGCACTGGATCGGTCTGCTGACCGATCCAGGTTCTGGAAAAGCACTGGATCGGTCTGCTGACCGATCCAGGTTCTGGAAAAGCACTGGATCGGTCTGCTGACCAATCCAGGTTCTGATAGTCTGATACAAAATCAGAATTTCTGATTTCCAGCACTGATTCGTGCCAAAAATCGCATACAAAAGTTCTAGATACATGAAAAACACTCTAGCATGTAAATACTAACATTCTAAACATGATAAACTAAACAAGACATAGTTTACTAAGCTATAACACCTACTAACAAGACTAAGTCATAAAACTAGGCATGTTAAGTACTAAAACTGAAATAAAAGCATATAGATCCCAAGGATCTTTATTCCAAACCCCTTGTACACACACATCATCGTAGCATCGCCCTCCAGCCTCCGCTAATCCACTTTTCTTTTACCGGTATCTGCAGTATAAGAAAAGTAGCATCTGTAAGCTAAGAAGCTTAGTAAGAAACCATCTATCTCACAAAAACATGCAACGATGCGATTATGTTTTTAAAACATGCTGTTTGAAAACTGAACTGAGCATGGCAACATGGCATGGCATATAAAAGCATAAACTGGAACTGAAACATGTATAGCATATAAATTGAACATGCTTTAAACTGAACATGGCATACTTATAAACTGAGTATGAAACTGAACTAGTCATGCATATATCTAAATCTGTACATGAACTCAAATCATGTAAACTGAACCTGAACTGAACTGAAAGCTAAATTAGTGTTCTCATCACTAGTTTCAAATTTGAAAACTATATATATAATAGATGAAAATACTAAACATGTTGTTGGGGCCCTGGCAACTGTACTTACTGTGCGCGCATCCCTACGAGACCCGGGATTGCAAGTTCCGAATCCAGCAGGGTTACTAGGTTATCTGAACCTAGGGACGACTGTGGGAGTCCAGCCCATGGATATCTGATCCAAGTACAGTGCCAACTGAATAAAAGTAAAATACTGAATACTGTTTTATTTTACTTTGCTGTTCTAGGTTATCTGAACCTAGAGGCTACTGTGGGAGCCCACCCAATGGATATCTGATCCATATAGTTGTAATAACTGATAATAACCTGAGTAAAATGTTTCTAATACATTTTACATGCTGTTAGGACGCCTACTGGTGCATCCTTCTGAACTGGGCATTCTACCGAATGCTTGGTGTGCACTAAAAGCACACCCTAAAACTGAAAACTGTAAAACTACTGAACTAACGCCAAAACTAACAAGCGAGAGCAATTATACTACAGGTGAGGGGTTTCTTACCTCAATCGCAAGGTTTTCTTACAATTCCTTTCGCTAGAAATTCCGGTGAAGACAAATTTCTCGACGATTCGCTCGCGTCCACGTGCTCTACTCGCAGAGGGAACTTCCTTGTGTTGAAATCGTTGCCGGATGGTAACCTTGGGACTCTAGGAAGAAAGCCCTAGTCTTTCCTAGATGTGGCGCTGAGAGAAGGAGGAAGAAAAGGAGGGGGCGGCGTGAATGGTCTCGGTGAAGAGGGATTTGCCGAACCAAAATAAAATAACCCAACTCCATCTTAAGTTTATTATTTATATTAAGTGGTTTAATGAACCCAACTCTAATATAAATATATTTGGTTCTCCTTTCTTTCAGCACGGCCTTGCTGGGTTCACCGGTTACTAAACTTATCCGTAAACCATAGGTCTCGGGTTCGATTCCCGCCTAAGCTATTTTACGGTTCCAATTATTTTTGCCACTTCCGCTACTCGGAAAATTCCGGAAAAATATCTAAAAATTCCACAAAAATCATAGAATAATTCTAAAATAAATTCAGGAATTTTTTCAGGCTTTACACCTTCACAATCTCTCCACATGAATAATTGCACCTACAATCTTCATGTGTTGTCTACATGTATTGTCAAACATTGAAACCCAAACATCATGACTCGAGCTTGACACAATTCAAGCTCAGTCAACCCGGTCAACCTTGACCTAGGGAATATTGCACCAACAGATACTGGTTATTTATGGGTTTAATGTTGGTATAATTTGTACTAATGATCTAATTTAGATTTTGATGAATAACAAGGAGATTAAAATTTGAGTGTTATTATGATTTAATGCATTTACTGAGCGTGCAGAGATTAACGTGTCTCGAGAACCTAACACCAGTATGAAACCCAACTAGGTTTGAGGACCCGATAGTTCGTACGAAACTCAAATAGGTCAAAGCGCCGACCTAATATTTGACAGGAAGTCCAGTTGGATCCGCAGGGCCTTACAGCTGGCCGAAGTCTAGTTGGGTATGCGGACCTAACAATTAGAATGAAGACTTGGTGGGTCAAGAGGCTAGTCGATAGACTGTAAATTGGTAAGTAAAGGAAAGTGATTGAAGGAGAGTGACTAAGTAAGGATGCGTCATAATTGAGGGGGCAATAGGCGTCGGTCTAGTTTAGGCCCATTTTGGATCCCTAAATTGAGATCTTGACTAGTTCCTGATCCCAGAAGGATAGGAACTAATTAATACTCCTTATTATAATTGTACTAAAACTTGTTTTACAGGTTAGATATTATCATGTTGGACTAACCTAACTTGCACGACAAAAGGAACAAAAAAGGTCTCGGGTGAACCGTACCTGAAGCGCCTTCAAGTATTGGAAAGCGCCTTCGTACTACTATTCATGGAAGGCGCCTTCGGTGCTATGGAAGTCATCTTCCAATGGATAAAATCAGACTTCGTCACAGATAATGAGTGAGTTGTTCGAGATCAGTATTCATATGTTGGAGGCGCCTTCAAGGCTATGGAAGACACCTTCCATAGTCAATAAAAGAGCATTTCGAGCAAGACTTCACAGACATCACTTCTACGATGTCTTACATATTCGTTTGAAGTTTCGACTGCTCTGCCTTCTTGTTGCTACTTCATAGAAGTTTGTCTACCACCAAGCTACTTTTCCAAGTCATCTGATCATCTTCGTCAGATTGATAGCAACACACGAGCGCGCCCCAATTGTTGGTAAACTTTTAATAGGTTTGCAAGTCTTTGTACTATTCCTTTAAAAAGGGAAGTGTAGGTTGTTATACTATCTCAACGCAATCCAGTGTGGACTAACAAAAGAGGAAATGAGCCTCGTCGACCCACACGAAAACGCAAAGGAGCTATGGGACAAGCTTATAGAACTACATGAGGGAGCCAATGACGCAAAGGTAACAAAAAGGGACTTGTTCTTAAATAGATTATTTAACATCAAAATGCAGGAAAGAGAGGTTGAAGTCAGTTACACGCGAGGATCAAGGATATCCTCAACGAGCCCCACACGATCAGTTACCAAATGAGAACCGAGATATAATAAGGTATGCTCTAAACGTATTTCCTCGAAAAATATTGTAGGCATCCATCGTGGATGCCTACAAAATTTTGAAAAAGTTATCTAAATTAAGACTAAATGAATTATTCTGTGAATTAGAGCTGCACAAAATGCCAAATCTGTCGAGAAATGTATTGCTCTTGTTGCAGGATCGTCCAGAACTAAACAAGAACGAGAAGATGTCTCTAACTCAAACGATGAAGAACACCTAGTGAACATGGTAAGAAAGATGTTCACTAGGAGAAAGAAATAGTTCACCAAAGGAGATCTACAGAAGATCAAGTTTACTCCCAACAACAACAAGACAAAAATCACATGCTTTGGATATAACAAGAAGAGACATTATAAGAGTGATTGTCTGAATCTCAAGAAGAAGAAAACCCTAAAGCCGACTTAGGACGAATCGTCCATGGAGTAATCGGATAGCGATGAACCGAAGCACACCAACTACCTCGTACTGATGGCATTCAAAACAGAATCGAAAAGTATATTGAAAGACTGGTCCGAACCTGAATTGAGCCACGAGTCCGCACTCATTTCCAAAGGTTCCGATGAGGTACAATCTATTTTAAGTAAAAAGTTTTTTAAAATAATTGCATGTTTATTTAGGAAATTAACTATGTCTGAAAATCAAAAAAATGAACTAAGTATAGAAAATGAAACACTTAACGAATAACTAAAGTCAAATTCAACGACTGAGCCAATTCAAGCTGAAATCCCAACTCAAATTGTAAAACTTGAGGAGGACAATTCCATATTGAAAAGCGAAGTAGTTGAACTAAAACAACAACCAGAAAAATTCACAACTAGATCTAAGTACTTTGATATGATACTCATATCACAAAGAGCTGTGTATAATAAGTCTAAACGTAGATACAAGCCCAGCTCAACTAACAAAACATTTATATCTCCAGTCAATCAAAATAAAAATCAAACTAAATCTTGGGTTCCAAAAGTGTGTCTAACCACGCAAGTAGGAATCAATCAATATTATGTACCTAAAAATAAGATATACTATGTAAAACCAAATAACTCAATCTTAATCTCAAAAATTAAACTTTCTAAGCTAAATTCAATAAAGTCAAATAAAGCAATAACTAAACCTAAATTAAATAAAATTAATCTAAACTATAACCAAGACTATTATAACTATAAAACAAATCGACACAAATCTAAAACCTAAAGTTCAATAATTAAGGGGGAGGCTTCAAACTAGTTAGCACCTCCAAAGCAGTAGTTTACCTGTATGGGTAATTAGGACTAAAGTTAAATAGGGACAAAAGTTTAACTTGATAAAATGGAACTGGAGAAATTTTGGATGATAGTAGGTTAGGTAAGCTCTGTCTATGCATGTTTAAGAAGATATGGCTTTGACCTGGTGCATTTGGCTTAATGTTGGTATCCTAAGGTAGTTTTGATGTTATCAAACAAGATAAGTTAGGTCCTGTTGTGTTTAACACTGTGTCTAAGTATACAGGAACTTAGAAGCACAGGAAGTCGAGCAAAAGACGCAGCTAGGGAGAAGGACGACACGGGAGAGAGTCGGCAGCCTCGGTGCGTCTAAGGGACGAGGTGCTGCGAAAGAGTACACCAGAAGACGAGAAGGGAGCGTGCAGTGTTTCTGAGGGACGAGAAGCCGGAACGGAAGATTGCTCGAGGAGAAAAAGACGCAACTGTCTAAGGGATGAAAAGCTGTGGAAGAGTGCACTAGCGGATGAGAAGGAAGCAGACAGTGATTCTGAGGGACGAGAAACTGGAGTGGAAGTTTACTCGAGAAGGCCGGAAATTGGGTTCGGGTGAGTCCTGTTCCGGATGGTCAAAATCACCCAAGCGAGCGAAGTTGGAGAGAAAGACTCGGATCGATATGAGCAGAAACGAAGGAGGACGCCGGGAAAAATCAGGAAAGGGCTGATTTTTTGCCCCGGGGTGCCCGGAGCAGGTCAGGGTGCCCGAACCAGTCCGAGGCACCTAGAACCCTTCAGGGTGCTCAAAACCCGATTCTTAGCCATTTCGACGTGGCGTTTGAATGTTGCATCGGGGATAGAATTTTTTTCCCATTCCAGGTGCCTAGAACCCTTCCAGGTACCTCGAGCTGGGCTATATAAGTAATCTTACTCCCAGAAGCTAAATATAACAAGAAATACTCAAGCAACATTTGTAAACGCTTTCATTTCTGTTTAGCTTCATCTTTTCTGTGCTTTCATTATTGTAAAGAGGCTTCTCCGCCTGAAGGAGAAATTAGTGCAACTTCACTGCCTTGGATTAACAATCTTCCCGGTTATAACCAAGTAAACCCGTGTGCCTATGTCTTTTAGTCCTTTTTGTATTTCTTATATGCAAGTATTATTTTAATCAAGTTATTTGTTCGAGAAAGGTTTTGTTTTATTTAATTTATGCAGAGGATATTCACACCCCTCTAGCTGGCTGTCAAGGGTTATAACAAGTGGTATCAGAGCGAGGTTCACTTCAGGAGGACTAACCGCCGATCGAAGCACCGAATCGATGGTCGGAGCTAGCATCTACCCACCAGTATTTGAGGGGGAGTTCGCTTTTTGGAAACGTCGGACGGAGGTATATTTTAAAACCAATTTTAATATTTCGCTAACAATTAAATATGGTTTTGATATGCCCAAAAGCAAAGAAGGAAAAGAAATTGAGAAGCATCGATTGATTGAAAAGCAACGTAATGACTTCATGGCTAACGGTAAGACTGAGTTCCACCTTCTGAGCATTCTACTTGCCCAGGATGCCAACAGAATTGGCAATTACGAGAATGCAAAAGAACTCTAGGAAAAGTTCTTAAAGCTCTACGAAGAACCAAAAGTAGCCGAATCCAACTCCTCGATGAACTCTGAGTTGTTATCAGAAGCAGAAAACGAGGAAATTGCCGAAACTGCTCTCATAGCCGAGTACCTACCCGAAGATAAAGAAAGTTCTTCAGAAATGAGCATTGAGAGCATCAATGAAGGGGGAGTAACATTGGAGGAAAGCAACTCTACAATAGGAGCATCAGAAGTCGACAAGGTAAGTCAGGTATGGTCTCTACCTCCTGACCAATTGTTTAATTTGATAAAAATATTATCAAAAGATTCTTGTAAATCAGAAACAAAAAATAGAAAACTATTAACAGAGAATAATGAGTTAAAAAGAACTCTAGCAATAGCTTGTCGATTAGAGGATTTCGACAAATTAAAAACAGAAAATAAAATGTTAAAGGAACATATACAAACTTTAAAAATTTCTGCATGTTCAAGATTCTCTGCGTTAAACTTTAGAAATTATTATAGACTAAAATGAAAATTTAAATATCATAATGAGAAAATAAAAAAAAATTAAAATTTTCTTGTTAATCTGGTAGAAAGGAATTTATTTTAGATTCCAAGATCATGCTTGTATTAATTTTTTGCAATTAATTTTTTTTAACTACAAAATTCCTTTTAAGTTTAATTAGTGTTTGAAATTAATTTGATCTCAATTTTTTTTCAGAAAGAGGAATTCAATATTCATCTATAGAAAAATATTAATATTTGAATTTTGTTATTCAAAATTTTCAAGAGTTATCCATGCTAGCTAAGAAAACTTTTCTGAAATTTTTTTGAGTTATTTATCTAAATATAATTTTTTTATAAATCTTGAAAATATTTTCTTTTGTCAAAATGCATACTCTATACATTTTTAAGAAAATATTTCAAGATTTCCAAAATTATTTTAAGGCTTTCGATTTTGACTTTTTTTCTCTTAGACTTGTGTTTTAGATTCACTAAATTTTTAAGTCATTTTAACCTTATAAATTCAGGATTTTGTTTGTTAAACGACTTAAAATTCTTGACAATTTGCCCTTAGACTTTTGAAGTACCCCAATTTTTTATGTGATCAAAGGGGGAAAAAAGAAAATTAAGTCTAGGGGGGAGGTAGTTTAAACTTTTTCCAATTTTTGTACTTTATTGCAAAATTTATTGTTTTTACTTTATGTTGGTTTACCCTAACTTAACTTGGGTTGCTCACATCAAAAAGAGGGAGATTGTTGGTATCCCAAGATAGTTTTGATGTGATCAAACAAGTTAAGTTAGGTCATGTTGTGTTTAACCCTGTGTCTAAGCGTGCAAGAACTTAGGAACACAGGAAGTCGAGCAAAAGACGCAGCTAGCAAGAAGGACGGCACGGGAGAGAGCCGACAGGCTTGGTGCGTCTGAGGGACGAGGTGCTGCAGAAGAGTACACTGGTGGATGAGAAGGGAGTGTGCGGTGTTTCAGAGGGACGAGAAGCCGGAGTGGAAGATTGCTCGAGGAGCAAAAGACGCAGCTATCCGAGGGACAAAAAGCTGTGGAAGAGTGCGCTGGTGAACGAGAAGGAAGCAAGCAGTGATTCCGAGGGACGACAAGCCAGAGCGGAAGTTTGTTTGAGAAGGTCGGAAGTTGGGTTCGGGTGACCCCTATGTTAGAGTGTATACTGAAAGCCTAAGCTTTTGTAAACATTTATTTTGAATAAAGAATCACATTTGGTCAAATTGTCTACATTTAGTTGTAGTTGTTCAATTAATTTATATTGTAGATAACATAGTATGTGGTGTCACATACAGAAGATGATGTTATCAGTACCTTATAAATTATAAATAGCAGCTCACGACCAAAATGGAAAGGAACAAATCATTGGAAGGTCGTAGTGTAATTAGGAATTAGTTTATCTTAACTATATAGTTACACTAGTACACTTAGAGTGTATTGAGTAGGACCATTAGAGGTTGTTTCTTTTATACTGACTTTATAAAGAAACAAAGACCTCAGTTATTATGGAAGTGTGTGCTCTTAATCCTAATATAATAACAAGCACATATATTTGATATTTATTTCTTTAATTTATCAATGGGTGAGATTTAGTTCGATAAATCAATAAGCCCGATAAGTTGGGAAATGATATCACTTATAGTGTGTGTTGTTGATTATAGAAGGAAACTGTGTCCTAGTAATCTAGGTTGATAATGTCCCCAAGATGAGCTCATAAGGATTGTCATGTTAAACCCTGCAGGTGGACTTAGTCCGACATGACGATAAGGTTGAGTGGTACTATTCTTGGATTAAGATATTAATTAAATAAGTTGTCAGTAACTCACTTAATTAGTGGACATTCGACATCTTAAACACAGGGAGACTAACACACTCATAATAAGAAGGAGCCCAAAAATGTAATTTGGGATTGGTGCGGTAGTTCAATAATAGTTCTCTAGTGGAATGAATTATTATTGATAAATTTAAGTTGTGTGTTCGGGGTGAACACGGGATGCTTAATTTTATCGGGAGACCAAAACCAATTCCTCCTCTCGGTCCCTATCGTAGCCTCTTATTTATAGAGTACTATACCCACCTATACCCACCTTCGTACCCATGATGTAGGGGCCGGCCAAGCTAGCTTGTGGTTCAAGCTAGGGCCGGCCAAGCCTTGGTTCATGGGTGGCCGACCCTAACTTGAACCCAAGCTTAGGTGGCCGACCCCCATTAAATTTAAAAGAATTTTAATTTTAAAATTTTCTTATGTGGAAGATATAATTTATTGGAGAGAATTAAAATTAAAATATCTCTTCTACAAAAGATTAAGAAAAGAGATTAGATCTCTTTCCTTATTTGTAGATAGGAAAGATATTTTATTTTCTCTTTGTAAAGTATTCACATGTTGAAAAATTAAAATTATAGAAATTTCTTTTTATCAACCATGAAGGGATTTTAAAGGGAAATTTTATTTTTAAAAATTTCCGAAGACAAATAAGGAATTTTTAATTGTTGATTAATTGTTTGATCTTCATGAGGTGGCCGGCCATTACAAGGTTAATTGGGAAATTTTATTTTATTTTTCTCAATTAATTCATGTCAAGGAAAGTTAAGGAAATTTTATTATAATTAAATTTCCTTATTTGCCAAAGCTAAGGAATATAAAAGAGAGGGTTGGGGTGCCTTCATGACACACAACTTTTATTATTCTTCTTCCTCTCTTCTTCCTTGGTGTGGCCGGCCCCTTCAAGTTCTCTCTTCTCCTTGTTGTGGCCGAACCTTCTCTTCCTCTAGGAGATCAAGTGGTGGCCGGATTCAAGCTTGGAGAAGAAGGAGAGAAAGCTTTATCCCTTGGAGCATTGGTGGTGTTTTCTCTTCATCCTTGGAGGAGCTATTGACTTGGCCGAACCTTGCAAGGGGGAAAAGAAGGTGTATTGGTGGTCCTCATCTTGGAAGATCGTTGCCCACACAACGTCCGAGGTTAGAAGAGAAATACGGTAGAAGATCAAGAGGTTTTTCTAAAAGGTATAACTAGTATTTTTCCTTTCCGCATCATACTAGTTATTTTTGGAAATAATATCAAATACAAGAGGCATACGATTATAGTATTTCGAATTTGTTTTCGATGTTGCGTTCTTTTATTTTTTTTTTCTTTTCCTTGTGATTTGATTGTTCTTTTTGGTTGACCTAAAGTTATTTAATAAAATTAAATATTAACTTTCCTTAAAAGGCTTTGTCTAGTCGGTGGTGGTTGTTTCCATATCCAAGAAGGTTATGTGCCTCGCCACGTCAGTACTGGGAGCCAATTTTGGAAACTAATATTTAATGAAATTAATAACCTAGGTGATTGGATCAAACGTGTTAAGTTCCGTAGGAGATCCGAGTCTAAACCTAAAAGAACAAATAGATTATACTTTGGATCAAACGTATTAAGTTCCGCAGGCGATCCAAGTTTAATTTAAAAGAACACATGGTAGCTAGGTAAAGGTTCAGACCTTTGTACAAAATTTTTTTACAGTGGAACCATTAGGTTTACCGAGTAGCAACCAACACCCTATTCTGAATGGCCGAAATCCCCAAGGAGCGAAGTCGGAGTGAAAGACCCAGACCGATGCGAGCGGAACCGAAGGAGGAGGTCGGGACCAAAAATCAGCAAAGGGTTGATTTTTGGCCCCGGGCGCCCGAACCAGTCAGGGGCACCCGGAACCCTTCCGAACGCCCGAAACCCGATTCTTAGCCATTTAGATGTAGCATTTGAAAGTTGCATTGGGGATAGAATTCTATCCCATTCCAGGCGCCCCGAATAGGGTTATATAAGCAGCCCTGCTCCTAGAAGCTAAATATAACAAGAAATACTCAAGCAACACTTGTAGACACTTTCATTTCTCTTTAGCTTCATCTTTTCTGTGCTTTCATTATTGTAAAGAGGCTTCTCCGCCCGAAGGAGAAATTAGTGTGACTTTACTGCCTTGGATTAACAACCTCGTCGGTTGTAACCAAGTAAACCCGTGTGCCTCTGTCTTTTAGTCCTTTTTGTATTTCTTATATGCAAGTGTTATTTTAATCAAGTTATTTGTTCGAGAAAGGTTTTGTTTTGTTTAATTTGTGCAGGAGCTATTCACTCCCTCTCTAGCCGACCACCAAGGGTCCTAACAAGTGGAACTAACTGAACCTACCCTTTACTAATCATAATTGGTTAGACCAAAGTTTTGTAGTAAGTTCAGTGGATATGACAATTTAAAAAAAATTTAATGTGTGGTTACTCTAATGATGTCCAGGTGACTTACCATAACTTAGAAGTTTATCCAGAAAATGTCTGTTTGTTGAACCCAAAGCTAAACTTAAATCTAATACAAAATTAAACCAAAATCTAAAATTTGACTTAACTCATCACATAAAATCATAGGATCTCTTTATCTGAAAACTTTGACTTGGTGAGATAAATAAAGAATTAAATTTTAAATTAAATAAAATTAAATTAAAGTTAAAATAAATGTATTACATTCTTTTAAAAATATTTTAAAAATCCTTTTAAAAAATAATTAAAAATTATTTTAACAATCCTTTAAAAATTCTTTGAAATTGATTTTAAAAAATCTTTTAAAAATCCTTTTAAAAAATATTTTAAAATTATTTTAACAATCCATTTAAAAATTCTTTTAAAAATTTTTTTAAAAGAAAATCTTTTAAAAAATATTTAAAAATTATATAACAATCTTTTTAAAATTATTTTTAAAATATTTTAAAAATATTTTTTAAAAAAACTTTTGAAATCGTTTAAAAATTATTTTAATTTTTAAAAAAAATCTTTTTAAAAGTATTTTAAAAAATTATTTAAAAAAAATCTTTCAAAAATTATTTTTAAAATTATTTTAAAAACTATTTTTAAAATCTAAAAAAATAAAAAAAAACTTTTACAAATTATTTTAAAATTCTTTTAAAATGCTATTTAAATATTTAACTAAAAACATAAATTGAAATAACTTAAAATACAATTAAAACTAATACTTTCTTTAATTAATTATTTAATTAATAAGAAATTTAAGTGGATAAGTGAATTAAGAGTTAATCAATATACTATTAATAGTGATTAACTATTTTTGAATTCGTAACAAATCATTTTATTTAACCTAAAATCTAATTTTAACTTAATTACAGCCTAGGTTAATTTTTAATTAATGATTAATTTAAATAATCTTATTTTAACTAATCAAATTTAAATAAACAATTATATAGAAATACTTATTTAAATAATATACTTGCTAAACATAAGTGTTGTTAATACTAAATTTCCTAAATATTTAGGTAGAACTTCTTATAGCTAACAAAAATAATTAGAAGATGCTGGGTTAAGGGGGGAAGGGTCTTGAAAATATGTTGCAAAATTTAGCACATTCATACCTTAGTACGACTTAAGGAGAAATGTTAACTAAGGAGGAATGTTAACTTAAGGGGAGGAATGGTTCAATTATTTTAAAAATATTTTAAATTTCTTTGAAACATTGATTTGAATTTTTTTTTTCAAAATTTGTAACTTACCTTCAACACACTTTGAAAAAAATATTTGCTTTGAGAAAGTTTTTGAAACATCAAATCTTTTTTAACTTGGAAAATTATTTCTTACCTAAAATTTTTTTAAAATAGTTTTTTTAAGAAAAATTTTCTTCCACTTTGAAAATATTTTTTTAAAAAAAATTCTTTAAAATCTTTCTTAGAAAAATATTTTTATTTATCAAATTACTTTGAAAAGTTTTCTTTAAAATCATTTTGGAAATCTTTCCTTAAAATTACTTTGAATTCCTTAAGTTACAAATTTTTTTAATTATTTTAAAAATATTTCTTACTTTGAAATTTTTTAGAAATTTTTTCTTTACAATTACTTTGCAAATATTTACTTAGAAAATTTTGAAAGAGTTTTCTTAAAAATTCTTGAAATATTTTCCTTGAATTTTCTTTTTTTTTTGACAAAGTC